>NC_056061.1:51556666-51875833 GCF_016772045.2 Ovis aries
AGGCAGATACCACAGTGTGGCCTGATTTGCAGTGCAGGGCTATGTGCCGGCGTGGATCTGGAGTGTAAGAAGGGCTTGCAGGCAGCAGTCTCACTGAGGAATGATGACTACAGGAGGATTTGTCCTGAAGCTGAGTTTGCAGACAAGCATATTATTTCTTACCCTGATTGTTTGCTTATTTGGGGTAATGTGAGGATGGATTTTGGCACCAGCAGAACTGGAACTAGGGTAAGATGTGTGAGATATTTGCCTTAAGTGCCAAAAAAAAAAAAAATCAGTAATCCATACAAATGAAATTTTAATCCAAAATTAAAAAATAAAAATTAATACAAAAAAATCTACAATTAACAAAATATTAAAAATTGCAGTAAAGACGGGATCAGTTCTGAGCCATATTGGATCCTCAAGCAAGAGGAAAAATCAGTGATACTGATCCTATTTTTATCTAAAATTTTGATGCTTTATTCCTCTTGAATGGTTTGCATTAATTTTGATTATTAAAAGAATTGTATTGGAACTTCCCTGGTGGTCCAGTGGTTAAGACTCAGCACTTGCACTGCATGGAACTCAGGTTCAATCCCTGGTCAGGAAACTAAGATTCTGCATGCCCTTTGGCCTGCGGCCAAACCCTGCCCCCCTCCCCCCCAAGCCCAATCCCCACCGCACCAAAACCATTGCATTTAAGTATTATTTATCTTCATTTTGTTAGGCTAGTTGAAAAATACTGCATGATTCCACTTATATGCAGTATGCAGACTAGACAAATTTCTAGAGACAGAAAGTAGAATCGTTTTTACCAGAGGCTAGGGTGAAAGGAGAAGGGAGTTTAATGGGTGCAGAGGTTCTGTTGGGAAGCTGAATAATTCTGGAAATGGAAAGTAGTGATGGTTGCGTAACATTGTAGATGGACTTAATGCCACTGAATTCTACACTTTAAATGATTAAACAGTAAAGTTTATGTTATGTATATTCTCCCACAATAAAAACATTATTCATCTCAATTACTGGGTGTTTTGACATGTCCTGAAATGTGCCACTTCATCAGATGTCCCACTTTCCTCACTCCAGTTCCCAGCCTGGCACCAGCACCTTATACACAAGGTTTAGAGGTGTCACAAAGAAAAGGAAGATCCTGTGGGGGATGGGGAGGCCTGGCAAGGGAGTTATTACCTGAGCCTCAAAGAGGAGAATGGGAAGACTTCCCAGGAGGAGGGCTAGCACGTGGACAGCATGGAAGTGTTAGCCCCTGGAGGAAGGCAGGGGGCCAGTGATACTGGAGGAGCAGGTGTGGTAGGGTGGAGATTTAGGAGATATAGCAGAAGTAGGCTGGGGCCACCTCGTGGAGGACCTGATGTGAGGGTTAACTTCCATCTGTAGGCAGTGGTGGGCTGGTGAAGGTTATACCCAGAACAAACATTTGTTTCTAGAGCGCTATGAATGGTGTGGGGTGTGAATGAGAAGGGAAGAAGACCTGGAGCCCAGAGAGCACCTAGGATGCTATGATGATCACCAGGGAGAATGGAACGGGGCTGGTGCAAAAGCCAACAGGAGGGACAAAGACTTGAGATAGATTTAGGGGGTCGAATTGATAGAGTCTATCCTTCTGAGACATAGACTTTACAACTAGGTAAAAAAGGGCTGTTGCTTGAATGATCCTTAAGATTTACTGTTAACAGGAGGAGGCTGCCTGGAGTGATAGTTTTGAGCTTGGTTTCTAGAAGCCAAATTATGTCTCTGCCACCTACTGACTGAGTGACTTTAGAAAAGCTTCTCATCTTCTGGGAGCCTCAGTTTCTCCGTTAGTAATGTGTGAATAATGTTAGTAACTACCTCATAGGATTGTCATGAGGATTAAGTGAGTTACTATTTGTGAAGTACTTAGCACTCACTGGGCACATGTGCTCAGTGGCTTCAGTCATGTCTGACTCTTTGTAGCCCACCAGGCTCCTCTGTCCATGGGATTCTCCAGGCAAGAATGCTGGAGTGGGTTGCCTTGCCCTCCTCCAGGGGATCTTACCAACCCAGGGATTGAACCCATAACTTTTATGTCTCCTGCATTGGCAGGCAGGTTCTTTACCACTACCGGGCACATATTAAGTTCTAAATGAGTGCTTGTTAAAATAGCCAAAATAAAATAATATTTCCAAAGCATTGTCAAAGATTAGGATGAAATTCTAGTACTTTGTATTGTGGAGTTACCATGAAGTATGCTTGGGTCTGGGAAGTTGAGAGATCTGGAGTCTGTTATTTGTACAGAGACATCCAGAACTCCCAGCCAGTAGACTTTAGGATCGGAGGACTGTCCGTTTTGTAGGAGGCTTGGCCACTATTCTCTCATTTCCAGAGACAAAATCTGATAGTCATCAGATTTGCTGCAGGAATTTGGTGAATTGCTGGGAAAGATCTATGGGCTTTTACAATATTTTTTGGAGTCAGTTTTATAGAAACTCTGTCATAAAGGCATGGACACCCATGGCAGTTTCACATCCAATGACTTGACCATCTCTGCCTGGCAATTAGTTGCTTTTCATAGACTCGTCGCTCTGCCTGGAATGCTCCCCCTCGACCTCCAGTAACTCCCCTTCTTCCTCCTGGTCTCAGTTCTAATGTCACTTCTTCGGCGACACTGTTGCCCACTCTCCCAGACTTTATATGCCCTGTGACGCCATGCACGTTCCTCTATGTTCTTTGCTGTGGCTTATAAGATGTTCATTCTGGACACATCAGGTTTTATTGATTTATTTTTGTTCACCATTATATTATTGATGTCTGTGCAGTGCCAGGGCATTGTCAGTACTCACTAAGTGCTTGTTGAACACAGTGGTATTTTTGTTGAATAGTGAATGACTGTACTTTTACCAGGCTATACACCCCAGCCACCCAAAGGGTCTCCTGGTTTTCTGGATCCATAGACATTCTTTTGGTAGTAAATGGTCAGGGATTTTAGCTATGTTCAGGTCAGGTTTTATAATCTGTATGGGGTCTGATGCTTAGGGATTTCTTCCTGCAGACTCAAGCTCTTCATCGGTGTCTGGAGCATAAGCTGAGTAGGACAGAATCAGAGCCTGCCATCTCAAGTGGGCTGTCCTTGTTCTGCTGTGGTTCTCCAGGGACCACCTCAAAGATGGCCAGTAATGCTGGTCTCTTGTCCAGGGGTGGGAGTTTTACACAGAGTCGAAAGAGTTGAGTCCTCTTAGTTTTGTCACACCCCATTACTAATGGGGAACAATGCCATGGAGGTGTCATCAGTTCTAATGTGACTGGTTCTATTAAATGCTGGAAATAATAATGAGAGAAATGTGAGCCTCTCTTTGCTGCAGTGTGTGTTGCTGAGGAAATGAAGAACGTTGTATTCAAACCCTCATTTCCCCTCTTAACTACAAGGGATTTCAGCATCAAACGACTTTGTACCCAGATTTCCCGCTTGTAAAAACTCAGCCTGCAAGGCAGACCAGCAGGGGGCGCTGCTCCCCTTCCTAAGAATCATGTGGCTAACACTGGAAGACCGTGACATCTGGATTATGGACCAAAGATGATCAAGTCTGCTATTTATGACACTCTAGTTACAAACCCCCAAAGAGAAAGCTTTATGATGGTGTAATTTATGTGCTTTCTTTAAAAGTCACATGAAGCTAGTTTGTGTAAGCAATCTGTTGGCCATGTAAAAATGTCCTCTTTTAGTCTGGGCAAGTCACCATGTGAAAGAAAGGAAGACCCCAGCTTTGGGAACAGTGATTTAACAGGATCCAAATTCACACATCAGTTCAAGGTCATCTGAGTTGTTAGGGGTCATAGGAACTTGGATGTGAGTTTTCAGTGAATAAGGATACAAGTTGAAAGATGATTATGATAAATGAAGGGGGGCATTTCATAGTTGTTAAACTAAATATCTCAATCTGATTTTGGCTTAAGGGAGGCCTTCAGAGAAAACTTAAAATGAGCGGAAAGTTAAAGAGAAGCAAGTGGTTTCATCTGCAAGGGCGTAGATGGTTTATCTAACTCTCTGGGCTACAGTTTTGGTTTGAGGAGTCTGGGCTTTTGAAAGTCTGAGCCATCTGACTAGAGATTGCTCCTGAAGGCTTCTCCAGTTCCAGCTGGGTCTTGGGTTTCTTCCAGGGTTGTGTCATTGAAGACTGGCGTGGATAGTCACATCAGTAACCCGGGCTCCTTCTCTTCACACAGCTTGAGGCCTCTCTGCTTCTGTGGCTGAAACAGAGGCAGATAGTGAGAGAGGGCTCCACTTCCCCCAGGGGGTGATGGCTCTTCACCAATCTCCAGGATGGACTGCTGAAGGTTAGGGGTGTAGTAATCACTCCACTTCTTTACATGATCCAAGCTTCTTTGATTACTTTCTGGTAATTCCCAAATTTCCCTGTTGGCTATTTGATAATCACTATGAGGGAATGTTACTAATTCCTTGTATGCATGCTAAGTTTCTTCAGTCATATCTGACTCTTTGTGACCCTATGGACATAGCCTGCCAGGCTCCTCTATCCATGGGATTCACCAGGCAAGAATACTAGGGTGGGTTGCCTCCTCCAGGGAATCTTTTCAGGCAAGAATACTAGGGTGGGTTGCCTCCTCCAGGGAATCTTTCCGACCCAAGGATTGAACTCACGTCTCTTATGTCTCCTGCACAGACACACAGACACACAGACAGGTGTTTTGGTTTTTTTTTCCACTAGTGCCACCTGGGAACTTGGGAGATTCTGAGGGACAGGGAGACCAGGCATGTTGCAGTCCATGGGGCTGCAAAGAGTTGGACATGACTGGGCGACTGAACAATAACAATGAGGGAATGTGCTTCCCTGGTGGCTCAGCCGTAAAGAATCTACCCGCAATGCAGGAGACGCAAGAGAGGCAGATTCGAGCCCTGGGTCGGGAAGATCCCCTGGAAAAGGAAATGGCAACCCACTCCAGTATTTTTGCCTGAAAGTCCCATGGACGGAGAGGTCTGGTGGGCTACGGACCATGGGGTTGCAAAGAGCAGGACATGACTGAAGTGCTGAGCACACACGTGAGGGAATGCTGAGTCACTTCCAGGGAAAGTGGAGGCAAGGCTGTTCCAGGAACCCCTCTGAGGTAGACTGGTAACGGTGGGTGACAGAGGAAGGCAGGTGATCTATCCCTCCAGCTGAAGGTGTGTGTCTCATTCAGTTTTCTAGCCATAAACATTTCCCAGGAACCAGCATCATTAGTACCTGTTTCGTTAGTCCTGGGGCTGTTTCTAGCACTTCAATTCTTTCGTATTAATGAGGGACACAAAGTTTACTTCCCTGCTGCTTCAAGCTGGCAGAGTGGGAATTCCGTTAGAAGCTGGCCCTGCAAACCTTGAGGCTTGGTTGGAAATTTGATTTGGGGAAGCTAAATAATGATCAATCCATTGTTATTTAAAAAAGGCCAATATTTCATATCAGGTGCCACATGCAGCCTCCCTAATAGGTGATCTGTGAAACTTTTTTTCCTTGTGAAGAATAAAACCTTCCAGGGACTTCCCCAGTGGTCCAGTGGTTAAGACTCAGTGCTTCCAATGCAGCAAGTATGGGCTCCAGTCCTGGTTGGGGAACTAAGATCCCACATGCATGGTACTGCTAAACAAACAAACAAACAAACAAAAAACATTCAAAGCTCCCCAGTGTTCAGAAATTTGCCTTCCCTCATGGCGGCCTCTCTGAGGCAGAGGTACTGCTGATGGTCACGTGGGGGCTGACCGGAGGTGTGGGAAAATGACTCACACCTGTGTCTTGACCCCAACTTAGAACAGAGCTTTGCTGATTTGCCTTTTCATACTGTTCATGGGGTTCTCAAGGCAAGAATACTGAAGTGGTTTGCCATTCCCTTCTCCAGTGGACCACAGGAGTTGGCGATGGACAGGGAAGCCTGGCATGCTGCATCCATGGGGTCGCAAAGAGTCAGACACTCCTGAGCAACTGAACTGAACTGAACTTGCTGACTTGGGGGTGGACTGGGCAACACCAGGCACAGGAGCGCAGGCAGATGTTGGGATGTTTAGAGCAAAGGGCCTGTTCCTCTTTGTGGGGTGGGATTGATTAATGGGGGTGGGGCCAGTGCAGATTCAGCCAGCCGAGTCTCCTGCTGGCAGGAGAGCTCGAGTTTGAATACTTTTTGTAAAGACTTCGTGGAGGTCTTTAAGAAGAGGATAAAGTCCCCATGTGTCTAGAGGTTTAGTGGGAGGTCTTCCTATAAGCCCGGGTGTGGATTCGATGAACCCTCAAAGTTTTTCAACATTCTGATTCTGCGGTCAAGATTCGGCACACACATGTGGCCACAAAGGAAATAAAATAGGGATCTAATGGAAAGTATGTTGTATATCTTTAGTTCCTGCCTATTTCCAAATGGGAGATAATCTGCTGGATGCTGCAAGATTGGGCCTATTCTGTCTCTGTTTCAAGAGCTCAGTGGGGTTGGTTCTCTTTATCTTAGCCTTGGCAGTCTACCTTAACATAGAAACATTTATTTCAAATTCTTAAAAACCTGAAGCAAAGGATCTGAGAAAATGTACATTTCAGGATGTTACAGATGTACTTATTTGTTTATTTATTTATTTATATCTTACATTTTCTTGGACTGTGGTATAGTTGAGATTCTTGCCTGGGAAATCCTCTGGACTTAGGCTTCTGGCAAGGTATTCTCTATGGGGTTGAAAAGAGTCGGACACCACTTAGTAACTAAGCAATAAGAACAAATAGTTGGTGTACAATATTACATAAGTTACATATTACTTATGTATTACATAAGTATAATATTTTACTTATGTACAATATTACATAATATTACATAGTGATTCACAATCTCGTTCCATCACTTCGTGGCAAATAGAGGGGAAAAAAGTGGAAGCAGTGACAGATTTTATGTTCCTGGGCTCCAAAATCACTGCAGACGGTGACTGCGACCATGAAATTAAAAGACGTTTGCCCCTTGGAAGGAAAGCTGTGATAAACCGAGAAAGTGAAGAAAGTGAAAGTCGCTCAGTTGTATCTGACTCTTCGCAACCCCAGGGATTCTCCAGGCCAGAATACTGGAGACCTGGGTAGCCATTCCCTTCTCCAGGGGTTCTTCCCAACCCAGGGATCGAACCCAGGTCTCCTGCATTGCAGGCGGATTCTTTACCATCTGAGCACCAGAGAAGCCCAAGAATACTGGAGTGGGTAGCCTATCCCTTCTCCAGTGGATCTTCCTGACCCAGGAATTGACTAGATGGATCTTTGGTGGCAAGGTGATGTCTCTGCTTTTTAATACTTTCTCTAAGTTTATCGTGGGCTTCCTGTGTAGCTCAGCTGGTAAAGAATCCGCCTGCAGTGCAGGAGACTGGTTCAGTTCCATGGGGTTGCCAAGAGTCAGACACAACTGAGCGACTTTCACTTTCTTCACTTTCTCGGTTTATCACGGCTTTCCTTCCAAGGGGCAAACGTCTTTTAATTTCATGGTTGCAGTCACCGTCTGCAGTGATTTTCTGTTTCCAGTAGTCATATACTGATGTGAGAATGGACCATAAATAAGACTGAGCACTGAGGAATTGATGCGTTTCAATTGTGCTGAAGAAGACTTTGGAGAGTCCTTTGGACTGCAAGGAGATCAAACCAGTCCATCCTTAAGGAAATCGATCCTAAGTATTCATTGGAAGGAATGGTGCTGCTCCTGCTGCTGCTGCTAAGTCGCTTCAGTCATGTACAACTCTGTGCGACCCCAAAGACGGCAGCCCACCAGGCTCCGCTGTCCCTGGGATTCTCCAGGCAAGAACACTGGAGTGGGTGGAAGGACTGGTGCTGAAGCTGAAACTCCAATACTTTGGCCACCTGATTCACAGCGCTGACTCACTGCAAAAGACCTTGATGCTGGAAAAGATTGAGGGCAGGAGGAGAAGGGGATGACAGAGGATGAGATGGTTGGCTGGCATCACTGACTGAATGGACATTATCTAAGCAAACTCTGAGAGATAGTGAAGCCTGGTGTGCTGCAGTCCATGGGGTTGAAAAAATAACACACAATTTAGGGACTGAAAAACAACAGTAACAAATTATTCCATTTATAGTTATTATGAAATACTGGCTATATTCCCTGTGTTGAACAATGTCTACTTGTAGAGTAATTTTAAATATTTTGCTCATTTATTTATTTTTGGCAGTGCTGGGTTTCCATTGCTATGGAGGCTACTCTCTGGTGCGTGAGCTTCTAGTTGTTGTGGCTTCTCGTTGCAGAGCGCAGAGTCCAGGCCAAGCAGGCTTCCGTAGTTGTGGCACGTGGGCTCAGTAGCTGAGGCTCCTGGGCGCTAGAGCACAGCTTCAGCAGTGGTGGTGCACAGGCTTAGCTGCTCTCTGGCATGTGGGATCTTCCCGGGTCACAGATTGAACCCATGTCTCCTGCATTGGCAGGTGAATTCTTTATCACTGAACCACCAGGGAAGCTTGAGTATACATAACAGTTCATACCTCTTAATCTTCTACCCCTCTCATCACCCCACTTCCCTCTCCCCACTGGTAATCACTAGTTTGTTCTCTATATTTGTAAGTCTGCTATTTTTCATTAGATTCACTAGTTTGTTTTATTTTTAAATTCCACATATAAGTGATTTAATACAGTATTCATCTTTTTCTTTCAGTCTTTTTTCATTTAGCGTAATACTCTCCATGCTACGCTCATCCATCTTGTTGCAAATGGCAACATTTCCTTCCTTGTTATGGCTGAGTAGTATGCCATTGATTATTTACCTCATATCTTAATCCATTCATCTGGTGGTGGTCACATCTTGGCAACTGTAAATAATGTTGCTTTGGGGTGCATGTATCTTTTCAAATCGGGGTTTTTGTTTTTTCCAATATATACCCAGGAGTAGAATTGCTGGATCATATGGTAGTTCTATTTTTAGTTTTTTGAGACATCTCCATACTTTTTCCCACAGTGGCTGTAAACTATTTACATTCCCACCAACAGTGTATGAAGGTTCCCTTTTCTCCATATCACAGATGCACTTTTTGGAAATCATTCATTTCTACCCCTCACTCCTTAATTCCATACAAATAATTTGGTTTCTCTGTTAACATTTAAAATTTGCCCCAAAAGAAATAACAACTGTCCAACAAGTGTTTTACAGAAAGTGTCTTTTTCTTTCTAGATGTTTCTTGCTTGAAACAAGAGGATCTTGTGGTTGGATAAAATATGTTTTGAATACCCAGGGAGGGTCTCCTTTTGAAGGCATATATACTGCCGTCTCTCTCAAGATTTGAACTTACTCAGAGAAGAAAGGTGAACTGCGTTTGTTCCAAGTAAAATATACATCTGTATGATTCACCATCACATCCCTATTTCATTATAAACAAATACTGACCTTGTTCTTCTGATGTGAAGCCAGATGGGGTGTGAAATATAGTAAGGAGAACAGTCGGATGCAGAAATAAGAACATTCCAAGTAACAGAAACACAATATTTAAAAGCAGTAAAGAAGGTCCCAATTTGATCTTTCTAATTCCTGTTCTGCTACTGACCTTGGGGAAGGTCATGCAGTAGTGATCAGTCACTTAGGGAAAATTGCCTACATTATTTCAGATTGCCAGTTGGATTATTTTGTCTTTAGGATTTATTTGTTGGAAGGTTTTTTCTTTCTTTAGGCCTTAAGGACATCTTTTGAGAACTCTTTTTCTTTTGTGTGTGTGTATGTGAACTTTTGACCTAAATACCAGTTTCCATTTGGATGCTGAACAAATTCTCTCCTTTCAGTGGGGCTGGGAGCTTTACTCCCCACCATGAGTTTTCTCAGTGTGACATCCTGGTAAAAGGCTTTTGAATGGTAGAGGAACTTGGCAAATGTTATATCAGAGGAAAGAAGAGGAACACAAGTTGGGAAAAATGCTCCAGATGTGGGATTTTAGCATCAAATGATGGAGAAGGCGATGGCACCCCACTCCAGTCCTCTTGCCTGGCAAATCCCATGCATGGAGGAGCCTGGTAGGCTGCAGTCCATGGGGTCGCACAGAGCTGGACATGACTGAAACGACTTAGCAGCAACAGCAGCGTCAAATGAAAACCACTGCGAGGGTTTAACGTCTTCTTTTGTAAATCAGGGATAAAAGGAGGATTAAATGAGATAATACAGTTGTTTCTTCTACAATGTAATAGATGTTTTATTAAAAATTGAGACGATAGAATTTCATCTAATAAAAATGATAGGGCTTATGGGAAAAATAGAATTGGGTGGAACATTCAACACATGTAGAGTCTAGTAAGGAATGCTCTTCTAAAAACCCAATAAAAGTTTTAAACATTTTAAGTCCCTAATACATTTTCAAAAGACTGCAGTACCTAGAGCACTTTGCCTTTCAGAAAGCATGAGGTGTTCTTGGTGGACCTGTACAGTGAAATGTGCGGGCTTCTGAGTTATGGAGAAGACGGAGAGGGAAGGGAACTGAAGGACAGCATGCTACGGCTCCAGGGCTGCTCTGGTTTGCTTGTCCTATCTTCCTTCTGCATTAACGTAAAAAAGAAATCCAGTGTTTGTTGTTTTGCCATTTCCTCCTTTCCTTATGGAGCTGCACCTATGGCTCCAAGTCACAAAGAGATGCAAAGTCACAAAGTGCTGGCTGCTCTGCATGTTGGAGTCGTGGCTGTCCGGGCCATGCAGGTGCCTGTCGCCTGATGCCTGCAGCCTTCAGCTTGAGTGTGCTCAGCCCTGGTGCTCAGCCACACCATCAGTGTCTGCATCAGCAGTAGCACCATTTCTTTAAAAACATTGGAACATAGTTGCTTTACAATATTGTGTTAGTTCTGCTATACAGCAGAGTGAATCAGCTATACGTACACATATACCCCTCTTCCTTGGATTTCCTTCTCATTTAGGTCACCACAGAGCACTGAGTTCCCTGCGCAATGCAGTAGGTTCTCATTAGTTATCTGTTTTATAGATAGTATCAATAGCTATATTTGTCAATCCCAATCTCCCAGTCCATCCCACCCACCCCTTTCCCCTCTTAGTATCCATACATTTGTTCTCTGCATCTGTGTCTCTATTTCTGCTTTGCAGGTAATTTCACCTGTACCCTTTTCCTAGATTCCACATGTATGCATTAATATATGATATTTGTTTTCATTTCTGACTTTTTCCATTCTGAGGGACAGTCTCTAGGTCCATCCATGGCTCTGCAAATGGCACAATTTCTTTCCCTTTTAGGACTGAGTAATACTGTATTATATATGTATATGCACCACATCCTCTTTATCCATTCCGTTGTTAGTGGACATTCAGGTTGCTTCCATGTCCTGCCTGTTAAAAACAGAGCAGCACGGCTTTTTGCAGCCTCTTCAGGCTTGTTTGAGAGACCCTGCAGGCCTCACCATTCCTCCTGCTCAAAACCTTTCTTTGATTTTTGCTGCATTGTCACTGATGGTGCATTTCAATTTTCTTGGGCCTCTTGTTGTGATAAAACAAGTTCTCCTGTTTCTTTCTATATGTTTTATCATTGTAAGCTTCAGCAACAGACTACCCTGTCTTCTGAGAACATTCACCTTGCTTCACATGACAGGTTTAAAGTTGTATATAAGTAAAAAGAAATACAACATCTTTAAAGTTGTATAGGAATAAAAAAGATTAATTGAATATTGCTTTTTTTTTTTTTTTGGTTGTGCCATGTGGCATGAGGGATCTTAGTTCCCCAACCAGGGAGTGAACCTGTGCCCCCAAGCAGTGAATGCATGGAGTCTTAACCCCTCGACTGCCAAGAAAGTCCCTGAATCATGTTTTCTTTTTGAAAACTAGTGCATTTATTCCTAAACCTATATGCAAACTACACTCTGGGTAAGGTATTTAAAAACAAGGATTCCACGTCTGTGTCCCTGTTTCTGTTTTCCTTTAAGATCACCTATACCATTTTTTCTAGTATGGACACCCTAGAGGGGAATGGGGTGGCGTTAAATTGGGAGATTGGGACTGATATATAAACACTAATGATACTATTTATAAAATAGATAACTAATGAGAACCTACTGTATAGCATGGGGAAGTCTACTCAGTGTTCTGTGGTGACCTAAATGGGAAAGAAATTTAAAAAAGAGGGGGTAATGTATATGTATAGCTGATTCACTTTGCTATACTTGTTTGTAGTAGCAACTAACACAGCATTGTAAAGCAACTATACGCCAATAAATAGGGATTTAAAAAAATAAGAATTTCAGAGCCCACCCCTAGACCACGCTCAATCAGCCCCTCCAGGTGTGGGAATCAGCATGTCTTGTTCAAAATCTCTCCAGGCTGCTCAGAGGCACACCCCTGGCTAAGAAATGTTGACTTAGAAATTTGACATGAGTCATTAATATCGACATGCAGTTAATGTCAGGCTGATAAATTATTGACGGAAATGCCAAATGTAAAAACGTGTGAATCTTAAGGGCTGATTAAAAGTTGAAGTTGGCCTTGCACTCAAGTCTTTCAAGGCATATTTTGGATATGTTAACTAGTTATCAATTCTGCATGATTAGTTCAGGTGGGAAGGACAAAGCATGGCAGAGTTTGGCTATGTCTATTTTTTCCAATGCACTTGTTCTTCTTAATGAATTAAATTAACTTAGATTGTTATGAGTTGAAGGATCATGGACCCATGATGACCATAATGATCATTATTAATCATTTAGGAACTTCCCCCAATATTTTGCAAACACTATGTCTTGAAAACTAGTGCGTTTATTCCTAACTTGACACAATTGAAATTAAATCGACACAAAATGTCACCATACCATCTGGAATGTTTTCGAGACCCTTGGCACTCCCCAGCACACACAGCATTACTGCTGGGGGTTACCCTCTAAGATTCCTAATAGCTCTGTCTTAAGCATTTTCTGTCCACTTGGCAAGCCTGGCTGGTCACATGGAGGTCATTCACAGCCACACGTGGTCCTCGTTAGCACTTCATTGCTCTGCATCACAAAGTCTAATTCCCCATTGATTAATTGAACACTATCAGCAGCTTTGGAGTAGACTTACTGAGAAGGCAAGCCCACTAAATGCAGGCTGAAGGTGCCATGGTGTAGCATAAAGTCTCTGTTTAGGGTACTTCTATTTTATGATGACTAGCGTTTAATGTGTGGACTTTCCCCCAGAGTGGGAGGTGCCTGTTTAATGATTCCCTCTGCTTCATATAATTGGGAAACACCTTCTCTATTTAAAAATTCATGTTTGGAGGGGTTTTTTGGAGCCTGTGGCAAAAAAAAAAAAAGGTAGACATTTATTTTCTTTGAGTGGTGAGCAGAGAGCTGAAAAACAAGTGTGAATTCTCATTTTTGCCACCTTTACCCATGATTTGACAGTTGGTACAGATGATGAACATTAGTTTAGGCAACCTCTGGGAGATAGTGAAGGACAGGGAAGCCAGGTGTGCGGCAGTTCACGGGATCACAAAGAGGTGGACACGATTTGGTGATGAAACAACTACAGATGATGAAAAATGAAGAGTTTGAGATTTGGGAAATTTGTGTAAAGTGATACTTCAGAGAAACTCGTATAAAAACATGTTGGATATAAAAGGGGAAATTTGGTTTCTAGTTCCTGGAGGGGAAAGTGCTTAGACTGCAGTGTTCTGTCGCTGCTGATGCTACTAAGTCGCTTCAGTCGTGTCCGACTCTGTGCGACCCCATAGGCTCCGCCATCTCTGGGATTCTCCAGGCAAGAACACTGGAGTGGGTTGCCATTTCCTTCTCCAATGCATGAAAGTGTTCTGGAGAAGTTCAAAACATATCTTAACTACGTTAATGTGTACTAATGATTTTCACTCAATCAGGCACATGTCATTTGGAGCAAAATGAAAGCTGATATTGTTTCAGTTCAGTCGCTCAGTAGTGTCCGACTCTTTGCGACCCCGTGAACCGCAGCACGCCAGGCCTCCCTGTCCATCACCAACTCCCGGAGTTCACTCAGACTCACGTCCATCGAGTCAGTGATGCCATCCAGCTTGGATGTATGCAAATCAACAGCCAGCCAGTTTGGGCCATAATAATAGTAAGAAATGGTGATGGGGGAGTCCATGTGGATACCATCTCAGCTGTGTGCATGAGGGAACCTTTTAGACTCTTGACGGTACATGCGCTCCTGCTCTAGTGGAAGTTGGGCTGGTCCTTAAATGGGCCAAAGGTTTGCAGGTTTTTTTTTTTAAAAAAAATTAATTAATTTATTTGTTTAGCTGGCTGTGCCAGTCTTAGTTGTGGCATTGAAGTTCTTGGTTGCAGAATGTGTGGTCTTTTAGTTGTGGCATGTGGGATCTAGTTCCCTGACCAGGGATTGAACCATGCACCCTGCAATGAGAGTGCAGAGTCTTAGCCACTGGACCATCAGGGAAGTCCCAATACAACTTTCTTTTCACAGGATCCCTGTGTCCCCATGCGTCTGACTCCATTCAGGCTATTGTAACAAAATACCACAGATGGAGTAGCTTATAAACAACAGAAATTTATTTCCTACAGTTCTGGAGGCTGGAAGTCCAAGGTCAGGGTGGCCGCATAGTTGGGTGAGGGTGCTCTTCTGGGTTGCAGAATTCTCACTGTGTCTTTACAGGGCAAAAGGGCAAAAGAGAGCTTTGGGGTTGGAGGGTGGTTCTTATATTTATAAAACAGAAATAGAGTCACGAATGTAGAAAACAGACTTATGGATACCAAAATGGGGAAAGGGTGGGGAAGGGTAAATTGGGAAATTTGGGATTGACATATACACACTACTGTGTATAAAATAGATACCTAATAAGGACCTATTGTATATCACAGGGAGATCTACTCAATACTCTCTAGGCAGAAAACAGACTTATGGATACCAAAATGGGGAAAGGGTGGGGAAGGATAAATTGGGAAATTTGGGATTGACATATACACACTACTGTGTATAAAATAGATACCTAATAAGGACCTATTGTATATCACAGGGAGATCTACTCAATACTCTCTAGGCCTATATGAGAATAGATTCTAAAAAATAGTGGATATACACAAAAGTGTAACTGATTCACTTTGCTGTTGTAGCAGAAAGTAAAACAACATTGTAAATCAACAATATTCCAATAAGAATGAATTTTAAAAAAGCACTGATCCATCCTGAGGGCTCCACCCTCATGACCTAATAGCATAACTCACCTCCAACTTCACGACACTGGGTCAGGATTCGGGCGTGTGGATTTTGGGAGGATGTACATTCAGACCACAGCGCCATGTAAATGAACTCATTCTTAGATGCTGGGTGAGGGAATACCCTGAATCCACACCCAACCCTTTGTTGGGCTAGGTGCCCCTGCTGCTGCTGCTGCTGCTGCTAAGTCGCTTCAGTCGTGTCCAACTCTGTGTGACCCCATAGATAGCAGCCCACCAGGCTCCCGTCCCTGGGATTCTCCAGGCAAGAACACTGGAGTAGGTTGCCATTTCCTTCTCCAATGCATGAAAGTGAAATGTGAAAGTGAAGTCGCTCAGTCGTGTCCGACTCTTCGCGACCCCATGGACAGCAGCCCACCAGGCTCCTCCGTCCATGAGATTTGCCAGGCAAGAGTACTGGCATGCCCCTAGGACCACCCAACTACAAGTGCATGCTAATGACCAGCTGGTGGGGAATGTGGAATCTAGCAGGGGTTCACCCACAGTTGGGGTGTCCTTTTCTTCAAGGGAACGCAGTCATTTGTTAATGTTAAGCTTCAAATTCCCAGAATTTTCATGGGTTGCTTTTTATTGGAGAAGTTTTGATAAGTACCCTGGCTCATTAAGAAACTGTAAACACCCAGAGAGAAGGAATGGAAAAATGAATTTCTGGAAACTTTTAGCAAAATATGAGAGACATTTTTAAAGAGTGGCAGGGTGGAGCCTGAGTGGCAGAGGAGACACCCTGGAGTTGGGAAGGGGCTAGTTAGGGAAGTGAGTGATTAGGGGACCTCCCAAGAGTAGGGGAACTAAGATGGCAAATGTAGAGTGGGACTCAGCCTGCCTCAACCCTGGAGCACAAGCTGACCTTCTTCTGGAGTGTTGGTTTACAAACCTATGACAAAGTCTATTGGAAGATTTTTTTAGGAGGGGGATAAAAACCTTCCATGTCATAATGAAATCAAAGTAGGAGTTGGGTTATTATTACACTCTTTTGGTGCTGGCTTTGCAGTACTGTGTTGTTGAGGAAATATAAGTCTATTTAAACGTGGGCTTCTTACTTTAACTGTGAAATTAGCCCATTCGCCAGGAGCTAGAGAAAAGTCTGATGACCATAAAGGGAATCAGGAAGTATGTATAGAGAATGAACGATGTTTGCCTGTTTCCAAGAATAATATTACGTCTGTCTGTCTGATCTCCATCTCTGTGTAATCACATGCAGCACGGGCACTGACTAGTCAGAGTGTCTGCCTCTGTAGGTGCCAGGCATTAACCTCTTATTTGCTGGACTATACAGATGGTTGGAGAGGAAGGGAGAGAGGGAGCATTCAGGTAGTCTAAAAATGGTTCCACCTTTTAACAACTGGTGCAGCCATATTGGTGATTATCTCCTTAAAACTTACTTAGACTTTCCTTTAATTAGTATTTGGTTTGTTTATTATGATTTTGTATGGGGTTGGGGACAGGAGATGAGATGATGCCTGTGTTTTGTTTTTTTCTTTATATTAGACATATGGGCAATGATGGAAACTTTGGGAGACCTGGGTTGTCTGAATATGGCCAAGGCCAAGGAAACCACTGGAAGCCAATGGTTGTGCTATTGGAGGCTTACTGGTTTTTGAAAGCTGTTTTCAAGATGATTTATTTGCAAAGAAGTACTGCAGGAAAGGTTTTTTAATATCTGTTGAAGGCCACCCAGTTCAACAGTGTAAAAGTTCCTAGACTCAAGTATGATTTCAGACTCATTGTTGAGTTATTCGAAGACTCATTGGTCTTTTTAAGAGGGTGAATGGAATTTTTTAAAATGGCTAAGGCCTTTTTCTGCTCCATTTAGTTCAAATAGTCCAGAAGTGCCAAGAAAATGTTCTCAAGTTCATGTCTTATGTGGTAGACAATTTTGAGCTTGAAGGACTGTAATGTTTATCATTTTAGTGTTTTTATGATGCTGTTCCTCATGGTAGGATAGGAACATCATTTTTCTAGGGGAGCGACATGAAGCCACTTTTCATTTCTAAACTTTAAATCTCAGAGATTGAAAAGTATGATACTTCTTTTCTCAGGATTGTACTGCAAATTCGAGTCTTTTATCTTACAACTGCTGGAGTTATATATAGTTTTTGGTTTAAAGTAGAACAGAAGTATTATTCATGGTTCAATTAAGGTGAGAAATCCTATTCCTTTCACTGAAAGTGCTGTAGTAGAGCTGAAGTCCACCTGTGAATACTGGGAAGAGTGGTTCTCGTATTAATAATAACATTTCCTTTTGTGGACCACCCAGCCCTCTAGCATCAGTTACAATCCATACTCATTATTTTCTCCCCAAATCATCACTTCTGTCAAAAGATAGCTTTTCCCTTTTGAATTCAGTCTACTCAGTGCCTCACTTTTGGAATTCCTTATGGCAAATAGTTTGTACCATAGCAAATTGTGATGAAAGATTATTTGCTCTTAGACTCTGACTTCAGACGTGAGTCTTTATATTCATTCATTCAGCCCACAAATATTTCTTGAATGTCTGATATGTGCTCTATGTCTTTTATATGATAAAGGCTGAATAACTATTGGGTGAAAGAATGAATAAATACCAGTCTATTGGTGCCAACCATCCAGCACTGAGTAGAAGAGAGACAAGCTTTCAGAGCTTGTGGAACTTACAATCTGGTAGAGAAAGAAAATAAATATTAAAAATGACAAACAATTACATAAGCAATATTTTAAATATTTTATAATTATATAGCTAATCATTTAGCTATTACTACTTAAGGGCTAGTAAGGAAAAGCATATGATGTGTTAAGAATGGTTAATAAAGGGATTTGACCTAATCTGCGAGTGAGGACAGGTTTCCTTGAAGAGGTGGCATTTGAAGTTGAGACCAGAAGGATGAGTAGACATTACACTGATAAAACTTTAGGGGAAAATGTTTTTCTGAGGATTACTCAGAATTCTCCAAATGTAATGGTATCTTTGCATTTCTTGAGTGTAGCCTAGTGCCTTGTACCAAGTAGGTACTCAATAAATGAGAATAAGTAAATCTAAAAAATGAGTACTAAAAACCTATTATGGGTCACCCACTTTAACCTTTATGGCAGAAATTGAAGAGGAACTAAAAAGCCTCCTGATGAAAGTAAAAGAGGAGAGTGAAAAAGTTAGCTTAAAGCTCAACATTCAGAAAACGAAGATCATGGCGTCTGGTCCCATCACTTCATGGCAAACAGTGGAAACAGTGTCAGACTTTATATTTTTGGGCTCCAAAATCAATGCAGATGCTGACTGCAGCCATGAAATTAAAAATGCTTACTCCTTGGAAAGAAGGTTATGACCAACCTAGATAGCATATTCAAAAGCAGAGACATTACTTTACCAACAAAGGTCAGTCTAGTCAAGGCTATGGTTTTTCCAGTGTTCATGTATGGATGTGAGAGTTGGACTGTGAAGAAAGCTGAGTGCTGAAGAATTGATGCTTTTGAACTGTGGTGTTGGAGAAGACTCTTGAGAATCCCTTGGACTGCAAGGAGATCCAACTAGTCCATTCTGAAGGAGATCAGCCCTGGGATTTCCTTGGAAGGAATGATGCTAAAGCTGAAACTCCAATACTTTGGCCGCCTCATGCGAAGGGTAGACTCCTTGGAAAAGACTCTGATGCTGGGAGGGATTGGGGGGCAGGAGGAGAAGGGGACGACAGAGGATGAGATGGCTGGATGGCATCACTGACTCGATGGACGTGAATCTGAGTGAACTCCCGGAGTTAGTGATGGACAGGGAAGCCTGGCGTGCTGCAATTCATGGGGTCGCAAAGAGTCGGACATGACTGAGTGACTGAACTAACTAACTATATGCAAATGGAACCCAAATCCATAATTTCAGTCCAGACTTCATTCCCGGTCTCCAAAATGATTTACTCATTGCCTTCTGGGCATCTCCACTTGTCTTTTTAAAAGTTATTTAATTAATTAAAAATTGCTTTTTGGTTGTGTTGGGTCTCTGGTGCTGTGTGTGAGTTTTTTCTAGTTGTGGCTAGTGGGATCTTCTCTTGTCACAGAGCGTGGGCTCTAGGGTGTGTGGGCTTCAGTAGCTGTGGCACATGGGCTTTGTTGCTCCAAGGTATGTTGAATCTTCCCAGACCAGAGATCAAACCCCTGTCCCCTGCATTGGCAGGTGAATTCTTAACCACTGTGCCACTGGAGAAGTCTGCCGCTTGTCTTTTATACAGTTGGTTCAAATTCAGCATGTCCAGCGCTGAACTCATTCTTGCCCCAACCAACCAAACCTGTTCTTCATGTTGTGAATATCATTGCTTTATGCCCTGTAATTCCAACTGGAAAACTGACAGTCATCTCTAGCTCTGCACTTTCTTTTCAGTTCCTAATTGTTGAACATGGTGCGTACTTTCTTCAAAGCCTCTTTTATGACTCTCCTATCTCTTCTGCTGCTGATTAATTACTGGCTTCCCTCATTTCCTACCTGGATCATTCCAACAGACTGCTAACTGAGACTCCTTCACTCAGTCTCCATGTGTCCATCCACCTTCCACGCTGCTGTTAGAATGAGCTTTCCAAGGTACAGATCTGATCATGTCTCTCTTACTTTAAACCATGGCTAAGGATAAACTCCAAACTTTCAGGTGGCTTTAAGGTATTTCATATCTGGACCTTGTCCACTCCTCTGTTCTTAACATTTTCTATGCCTCACTGTATGCTGTAGTTTCTCATACTATCTCATGACTCTGTGCTTTGCACTTGTGTTTTTCTGTGTGGAAAAGCTGTTTTCTCCTTCAGTTCAGTTCAGTTGCTCAGTCGTGTCCAACTCTTTGCGACCCCATGGATTACAGCACGCCAGGCTTCCATGTCCATTATCAACTCCCAGAGTTCACTCAAACTCACGTCCATCGAGTCGGTGACGCCATCCAGCCATCTCATCCTCTGTCGTCCCCTTCTCCTCCTGCCCCCAATCCCTCCCAGCATCAGAGTCTTTTCCAATGAGTCAACTCTTTGCATGAGGTAGCCAAAGTATTGGAGTTTCAGCTTCAGCATCAGTCCTTCCAATGAACACCCAGGACTGATCTCCTTTATAATGGACTGATTGGATCTCCTTGCAGTCCAAGGGACTCTCAAGAGTCTTCAACACCACAGTTCAAAAGCATCAATTCTTTCGTACTCAGCTTTCTTCACAGTCCAACTCTCACATCCATACATGAACACTGGAAAAACCATAGCTCTGACTAGACGGACCTTTGTTGGCAAAGTAATATCTCTGCTTTTGAATATGCTATCTAGGTTGGTCAAAACTTTCCTTCCAAGCAGTAAGCGTCTTTTAATTTCATGGCTGCAATCACCATCTGCAGTGATTTTAGAGCCCCCCCAAATAAAGTCTGACACTGTTTCCACTGTTTCCCCATCTGTTTGCCATGAAGTGATGGGACCAGATGCCATGATCTTCGTTTTCTGAATGTTGAACTTTAGGCCAACTTTTTCACTCTCCTCTTCCACTTTCATCAAGAGGCTTTTTAGTTCTTCTTCACTTTCTGCCATAAGGGTGGTGTCATCTGCGTATCTGAAGTTATTGATATTTCTCCTGGCAACCTTGATTCTAGCTTGTGCATCTTCCAGCCCAGCGTTTCTCATGATGTACTCTGCATATAAGTTAAATAAGCAGGGTGACAATATACAGCCTTGACATACTCCTTTTCCTATTTGAAACCAGTCTGTTGTTCCATGTCCGATTCTAACTGTTGCTTCCTGACCTGCATACAGGTTTCTCAAGAGGTAGGTCAGGTGGTCTGGTATTCCCATCTCTTTCAGAATTTTCCCCAGTTTATTGTGATCCACACAGTCAAAGGCTTTGGCATAGTCAATAAAGCAGAAATAGATGTTTTTCTGGAATTTTCTTCCTTTTTCCATCAACTGCTGTGTTAATATTTGGCCCCTTCTTAAAATTTAATGCAAGGAGCAAGCATGTCTCAGGTTTAAGTGTGTATGTATGTGTACGTGTGTGATTGATGTAATTCACTCCTGTACACTAAGAACACAAACCCAATTAATTTAAGAGCTACTGCTTCTACTGCTGCTAAGTCACTTCAGTCATGTCTGACTCTGTGCGCCCCCACCGATGGCAGCCCACCAGGCTCTGCCGTCCTTGGGATTCTCCAGGCAAGAACACTGGAATGGGTTGCCATTTCCTTCTCCAATGCATGAAAGTGAAAAGTGAAAGTGAAGTCACTCAGTCGTGTCCAACTTTTAGTGACCCCATGGACTGTAGCCTACCAGGCTCCTCTGTCCATGGGATTTTCCAGGCAAGAGTACTGGAGTGGGTTGCCATTGTCTTTTCTGAATTTAAGAGCTAGGGAGGGATATACACATATTATAAGTCTTTGTGGGGAGCCTTTGGTTATGCACATATCATCCTTCTTAAATTGTTAATATCCCTCTTAAACACAAGGGTCCTAATGTATTGGCTAGGAATTCCACATTATTAGATCCTCAGTAGAAACAGATGGCGACCAATTATCTGACATCAAATATAGTGGGTCAAAAGGCATTCACAGCTCAACAATTCTGATGGAATGGGTTGGAGGGTGGGGCACAAAACTGTGAATAAGGCCCCAGAAAAGTGAAGAAAAAATAGGAGGCTTTATGTCTGTTGCTGGTTTCCTCGTTCAATGTCCTGGAATGTTGATAGAGTGAAGTGACAGCTGGTCATCAGGGGTTAAATACCCCTGTCGCCAGGGCAGTGGGTAGAATGTGGATCTTCCTGATGATTCCGTGTCATTTCTTATTTTGGCAAAGTGAACCCATGGGTCAAAGGCTAAGTTTATTATCTCAAAGCTATTTCCTAACTATCTATTTCTTTTAATGAACGTGAAAGAAAAGATAGCACTAGAAAAATACACATACCTCTCCAAGTCTGAGGACACACAGGCTCCTGAGAACAAGTCTGTTCAGTGACTCTGAGAATGCCTGCTAAACCCCAATAAAGCTCAAGAAGAAGACTTGATTTTCTTTCTGGTTGGCAGAGGAAAAAGCCGTTGGGGTATAGATGAAAGCCAGTGTTAATAAATAGGATAGAAAGCTTGACTCTTTGTAAATGTGCTATGCAATTTGCTAATAAAACCACTTATTTATTTTAGCAAAGCCATAGGTTTAGCCAGACTTTGGTTTTATAGGTTTAATATAATTTCAGCATCATTTACTGTAGTCTAGCTCTTAAAGTTTTTGATCTTAAGAATCTTAAGAAGAAATAAAGTGGGAAATATACTATATGTATAAAAAGTGGAGGCAAAATTTTCAATGGAAATTCAAAAGTAAAGAGTCAGGTGAAAGCAGATTTCAACTTGGTTCTCAAAATAATTTTCATCTGAGAGAGTTTCTAGAGGAGCAAACCTATTTATTTGGCTATGTGAAATGTCAAACTCCAGGCAGACGGTCAAACTCCCTAATCCTGTCAAGTTTCCTCCCTCAAATAGGAAGGGAAAAAAGAACCCGAAGAACTTGGTAGGGCTGCTCTTGAGAATAATTTTAAATTAGTGTGACTTTGAAGCGAAGCTCCTGTTTATCCTCCCAAATCTCTGCTCAAGGAGAAGAGCCTCCATCTAACTGCTGAGGTTTATAGTGTTTGTAGCCTGAACGCCATTCATTGGAATGACTAGAAAAACCTGTTCTTTCCATCAGGACTCCTTGCTGGCAGCGCAATCCTTGAAACACTTCCATCATGGACTCTCATGGCCTGTTGTATGGGTTCCTTTGAGTTCCTTTGAATCCAGCAGATGGAGCATCTTCCATGTCTAAGTAATCTCAAAGGTCAATCGGTCCACCAGGCTTCTTCCTCAGGAGTCCACTTATAGGTCCAGAAGAACCAATTATTTCCTCATATCCAGGATTTTCCAACATCTTTTCAGACATTCAGTTCAGTTCAGTCGCTCAGTCATGTCTGACTCTGCAACCCCATGAACCACAGCATGCCAGGCCTCCCTGTCCATCACCAACTCCCAGAGTTCACCCAAACCCATGTCCATTGAGTCGGTGATGCCATCCAAACATCTCATCCTCTGTTGTCCCCTTCTCCTCCTGCCCTCAATCTTTCCCAGCATCAGGGTCTTTTCAAATGAGTCAGCCCTTTGCATCAAGTGGCCAAAGTATTGGAATTTCAGCTTCAACATCGGTCCTACCAATGAATACCCAGGACTGATCTCCTTTAGGATGGACTGGTTGGATCTCCTTGCAGTCCAAGGGACTCCCAAGAGTCTTCTCCAACACCACGGTTCAAAAGCATCAATTCTGCAGCACTCATTTTATAGTCCAACTCTCACATCCATACATGACCACTGGAAAAACCAAACCTTGACTAGATGGACCTTTGTTGGCAAAGTAATGCTGTCTAAGTTGGTCATAACTTTCCTTCCAAGGAGTAAGCGTCTTTTAATTTCATGGCTGCAATCACCATCTGCAGTGATTTTGGAGCCCCCCCAAAATAAAGTCAGCCACTGTCTCCACTGTTTCCCCATCTATTTCCCATGAAGTAATGGGACCAGTTACCATGATCTTAGTTTTCTGAATGTTGAGCTTTAAGCCAACTTTTTCACCCTCCTCTTTCACTTTCATCAAGAGGCTCTTTAGTTCCTTTTCACTTTCTGCCATAAGGGTGGTGTCATCTGCATATCTGAAGTTATTGATATTTCTCCTGGCAATCTTGATTCCAGCTTGTGCTTCTTCCAACCCAGCATTTCTCATGATGTACTCTGCATATAAGTTAAAATAGCAGGGTGATAATATACAGCTTTGACGTACTCCTTTTCCTATTTGGAACCAGTCTGTTGTTCCATGTCCAGTTCTAACTGTTGCTTCCTGACCTGCATACAGGTTTCTCAAGAGGTAGGTCAGGTGGTCTGGTATTCCCATCTCTTTCAGAATTTTCCCCAGTTTATTGTGATCCACACAGTCAAAGGCTTTGGCATAGTCAATAAAGCAGAAATAGATGTTTTTCTGGAACTCTTTCTTTTTCGATGATCCAGTGGATGTTGGCAATTTGATCTCTGGTTCCTCTGCCTTTTCTAAAACCAGCTTGAACATCTGGAAGTTCATGATTCACATATTGCTGAAGCCTGGCTTGGAGAATTTTAAGCATTACTTTACTAGTGTGTGAGATGAGTGCAATTGTGTGGTAGTTTGAGCATTCTTTGGCATTGCCTTTCTTTGGCATTGCCTTTCTTTGGAGACATTAAACCATGTTAATTTGATTTGATGGTTTTTAATCTCCCAGGTGGTAAGAACCCCCCTACCAATGCAGGTAGATGTAAGAGATGCAGGCTCGATTCCTGGCTCAGGAAGATTCTTTGGAGGAGGGCATGGCAACCCACTCCAGTATTCCCACTTGGAGAATCCCATGGACAGAGGAGACTGGTGGGCTACAGTCCATAGGATCACACAGAGTCGGACACAACTGAAGCGACTTAGCACATAGCTTGCACGATCTCCCCCAGATATTCAGGATGCCTCATGTTCCGTTTGAGAGGTATGAGTCAGCACCTGAGAAAGCCTCCTTACAAGCCTTGTGGGCTGGCAGTGCTCAGTTAACCCATCCTGGTGACCATCTTCCCCATGGAATACATGTAGACACTGATATGTACACCACAAGGCTGACTGGTTTTAACCTATACATGGAATGCAGACCCAGTAGAGGTATCCTAAGTTTCTGCAAAGGAGAATAAAGCAGCAAGAACATCCAGGAAGCTCTTATAAAAGAAGAGTAATGAGAAGGATAAGTTCTATCAGGTGTTAAGACCTATTATAAGACTTCTACTGGTAGCTCAGACTAAAGAACTGGCCAGCAATGGAGGAGACCCAGGTTTGATCCCTGCTGGGGAAGATCCCCTGGAGAAGGGAATGACAACTCATTCCAGTACCTGGAAAACCTCATGGACAGAGGAGCCTGGTGGGCTACAGTCCATGGGGTTACAAAGAGTTGGAATGCAACTGAGTGACTAACACATACTGCTTCTGTAATTAAACCTGTTGTAGTGTTGGTTTATAGAAAATGGAACAGTATAAATAATTGCAAATGGAAACAGTGATTATGAGGCAGGCAGCTTCTGAGCTCAGTGGGCTCAGGTAGAATTTTGTTTTGTTATTTTGAATAGCATAAAGAACTCCCATATAACCTTCCCCAAGGTTTATGTTGTCATTCCTGTTCCATCTCCCCACTATCTTGCCCCCCAAATTTGGGTATATATTTTTTCTGAACCATTGGAGAAGAATTGCACACATAATGTCCCTTTGTCTGATAATATTTCAGTATGAATGTCCTAAGGACAAGAATATTCTCACATGTACCCACAATATGGATATCAAATTTTATACATCTAACATTGAAATAGGAGCTTCCCAGGTGGTGCTAGTGGTAAAGATTTGCCTGCCAATGCAGGAGACATAAGAGATGCGGGTTTGATCCCTGGGTGGGGAAGACCCCCTGGAGGAAAGCATGGCAACACACTCCAGTAACGCTCTCTGGAGAATCCCATGGAAGGAGGAACCTGGAGGGTTATCGTCCATAGTGTCGCAGAGTCAGGCAGGACTGAAGCAACTTAGCATGCGTGCACACTGAACCAGCACTTTAGTATACAATTCATATTCCAGTTCTGTCAATTATCCCAGCAGTGTCCTTCAGAGTAAGTCTTTCTCTAGTTCAGTATGCCAACTGGAATCACACACTGCTGTTCATTATCTTTTCCCTTCAGTTGCTTTTCTCTGCTTTTGTACCATTTGCTTATGTGCTATATTTTGAAGAATACAGGCCAGTAATTTTAGAGAATTAGTTTCTCTTAATTTTAGGTTTCTGTGATGTTTCCTCTTGATTAGATTCTGATTATAGATTTTCAGTTTTGTTTTGCTTTTTTCTTCCAGTTTTGTTGAGATATAATAGACATCAGCACTGTATGAGTTTAAGGTGTATGGAATAATGATTTGACTTACATCATGAAAAAAATTGCAAATAGAACTACCTTATGACCCAGCAATCCCACTTCTGGGCATACACACCGAGGAAACCAGAATTGAAAGAGACACATGTACCCCAATGATGGGGCTGGTGCACGGGGATGACCCAGAGGAAAGTTGTGGGGAGGGAGGTGGGAGGGGGTTCATGTTTGGGAACGCATGTATACCGTGGTGGATTCATGTCAATGTATGGCAAAACCAATAAAGTATTGTAAAGTAAAATAAAGTAAAAATAAAAATTTTAATAAAAAAATTTTTTAAAAGCCAAAAAAAAGAAAGATGCCAAGAGTATATAATCAGCAAAATTCCAAATGATAAATAATTTAGGAAAGAAAATATGCTTTTTTTTCAGAATAAATTATGAGAGAAAGCATTATAGATTAAGGAATGAGACATATAAATTGCAATGTATGGACCTCAGTTTGAATGAATAATAAAAATATTATGAGACAATCAAGGAAGTTTGATTCCTGGCTGGATATCTAATAACATTAAGCAATTATTTGGAAGTTTTACGTTTATTAATGGTTGTGTTTAAAAAAGAGCCCTATCTTTTATAGATACAGACTGAAATGTTTATAAATGAGATGGTATGATGTCTGGGATCTGCCTTAAGAATCCAGTGTTGGTGGAGGGGAGTGAGTGAGTTATAGACGAAACCTGATTGGCCTAAAGTTAATTGTTGAGACTAGGTGATGGGTGAAAGCTTCATTATGTTAGTCTCTCTACTTGTGTAGTTGACATTGTCCACAAAAAAGAAAAGGGGTGTACATAGAGATAGGGCTTTCTTTCACCCACAGGTATGGTGAGACCATGGAATAAACTGGTCATTTAAAAAAATTATTTTATTGAAGTATAGTTGACTTACAATATTGTGTTAGTTTCTGCTGTACAACAAAGTGACTCAGTTATACATATATACACATATATATACATTCTTTCAAATATTTTTCCATTATGGTTTATTACAGGATATTGAATGTAGTTCTCTGTACTGCACAGTAGTACCGTGTTGTTTATCCATCCTATATATGATAGTTTGCCTCTGCCAATCTCAAAACTCCCAGTCGATTCCCCTTCCTACCCTTTTCCTCCTTAGCAGCCACAAGTCTGTTCTCTGTCTGTGAGTCTGTTTCTGTTTCTTGGATGAGTTAATTTTTGTTGTATTTTAGATCCCACATATAAGTGATATCATACGATATTTGTCTTTCTCTTTCTGACTTCCTTCACTTCGTATGATCACCCCTAGGTTCGTCCATGCTGCTGCACATAGCATTATTCGCTTCTTTTTTATGAATGAGTAGTATCCCATTGGACATAGGTACTACATCTTCTTTATCCATTCATCTGTTGCTGGACATTTAAGCTTCCATGTCCTGGCTATTGTGAATAGTGCTGCTGTGAACAGAGAGGTGCGTGTATCTTTTCAAATTATAGTTTTGTCTGGATATGTGCCCAGGAGTGGGGTTTCTGGATCATATGGTAACTCTACTTTTAGTCTTTTTGAGGCACTTCCATACCATTTTCCATAGCTGCTGCACCAATTTACATTCCCACCAATCATGTAGGAAAGGTTCCTTTTGCTCCACACCCTCTCCAGCATTTATTGTTCGTGGACTTTTCTTCATGAGATGGAAAGCTTAACTGCCATTTTGGAATTTGGGGAGTGCCATGAAGAGGGCAGCTGCATTCCCTAGAAATTTCTTCATAGACTTTCCTGGAGGTGTTTGTGTGCTTGGTAACTTCCAGCTCAGATGTGGCTCCTCCAGGACACTGAGTGGGACACCCATGATTTCAGATTCAAGATCTGCTGTTTGCAACTTACTCCCAGAAGGCTGCGCCAGCATTGCCTTGAGGCGCTCAGCTGTGCCTTGTCTGTGAACTCAGAGTGTCGGTGTGTATAGCTCTCTCTGCATTCATTCTAGAAGTATTTCTCACTCCCCTCTGTGCAGCCTGTCAGTGGCTGATCAGGTGCTGAATGGGGGTCAAGCGGTCCCCTCCCCAGGAGCCAAGCTAAGAACTTCATCTCGTTTTGCTGAATGAGGCTGTCAACTGGAATTGGTTTCCTGAAGGGAAAAGTCTATTTCTCGTACCACTGCCAGAGCCAGTTTCCCACCAGTGGTATTTTAATTGCATACCAAGCAGCTGTCTGCATATTTTGTTGCCCAACGTGTCTAAATTTGTCCCCATATGATCCCAGTGCATGTTCTCTTTCAGCAATGGAGCAGAGTATTTTTCAAGAGGGTGTGTTGTACAGACATATATCAGGGCGAGGTTCCTAATTGTCTGGAAGTGATACAGTGACTCCAACTTATTTTGACATCAGAAATTATAATTTTTGAAATGGTACAGTTCCCTCTTTCACACATTTGGAGGCAATGTTAAGATTACAAGAGATATAAATCACTGCTGTGCTACAGTTGAGAAAATTGTCAACTTTAGACTATTTCTGTTTTGACTATATTGTCCAGAAATAAAACTCAGTATGTTGATCTCACCTCATTTTATTACCTCTTCCCATGGGTAGCTGAGGGCACATTCCCACAGATGGAGGTTCTCAGAACGTCTTTTGGGCCTGACTTGACTTGAGAAATAAGGCTTAAAGCTACTGGATTATCTCTGGGTTGGAGGGCAAAGGGACTAGTTCAGAACCAGGATTCAGATCCTTTCCATATTCTCTCTGGTTAAATCTATTGATGTTGGTGTCCGGGAGGAAGAAATTTTCTTCTCTCCTTCTAGGTTCTTCTGGCTGCTCTAAGAATTAAATTGACATGAGACAGATTGACAGAAGAAAATTAAACAAAAGTTTAATAACATGTATATAATAGAGAAACCCGGGAAAACTGAATAATTCACCAAAATGGCCAAAGCCCTCACCTTAAATACCATCTTCAAGGAATTTCCTGATGATCCACTGGTTGGGACTCCACACTTCCACTTCTAAAGACTTGGGTTCAATTCCTGGTTGGGGAATTAAGATCCCACAAGATTTATGGTGCAGCCAAGAGTAAAAAAAAAAAAGTTAAAAAATATCTTCATCTAAAGCAAAAGAGGATATTGGAGGTGGTGGTTTGAAACCTCAAAGGGGAGAAAGGAAAATGACATGGATATAGAAAAACAAATGTTTGTTAAACAAATGTTTTCTGGGCCAGAGACAATGGGACATAGAGAAGAATTTTAACAAGCAGACCTTGCTACGTTCCTCCCTGTCTACACATCTAGTGCATACCATAGTTATAATGGTGACAGCTCCGTCCTTGGAGCATGTCTTCCATCTACATTGTTTCAGGCAGTTGAGGGGAAGGTCAAAATTTCTTCTTGAGTCTTTGGGCCTTGATTGTTTCCAGCTCAAAATAATCTGCATGCTGAAAAGATGTTTGGGATGGCAAGTTTTGTTTTCCTACATAGGCCCGTACCTGCCACTAGCTCTTGTCACACATTCAGTTTTTTAACCCCCAGCAAGTTTGCCCAGAGAACATCAGTGTAGAACAGAGGACAAGGCCTAACCCAAGTGTGCGGGTGGTCCCTTGTCAAGATCTTTTGTCTCAGTTTGAGGTAGAGCTGAGTCTACTGAAGTTTCTGGAATTCCATCCTCAGCCAGTGTTATTTCTGGATTTTCTGTTTTAGATGCGTTTCAACTTGCAGAAGGAAGAAGTAAAAAAAAATCTTTTATTTTTAAACATCGTGTTCTTGGGATGGGGGAACCATGTCATTGAAATGCTTCAATATCTGATTTAAAAAAAGTTTCATGGAGAAAGTAATTAACCTGCTAGAGGTTCAAAAGCATTCATTTAGTTCACAAACATGGTAGAGGTTTTAACACTTTCCAGCAGTGGGCAAAGTTGGGGAGATTGACGAAGACACAGTTTCCCTCTTCAAGTTCTCAGGTGATGATCTAGAGGGGTAGGGTTGGGGGTGGGAGGGAGGTTCCAGAAGGAGGAGATATATATACACACGTAGCTGATTCACCTTGCTGTACAGCAGAAATTAACACAACATTGTAAAGTAATTATAATCCAATAAAAAATAATAAATGGAAAAAAAATGAGATCTCCCGCCCCCAAAAAGAGTTCTCAGAATAATAAACCTAACAGTTATACAACTGGACCTTTGATGTTCTTGAACGTGGTAGGAGAGATCTTGACTCTTTTCAAATTATCCTCAAGGCCTAACCTAGAGCCAGTTAGAACTTTGCTGAGGGCCAGATCATGGTCGGGGAGGGGACAATTGAAACAGTGATTGAATCTAGCAGTTCCCCCATTGCTTTTCTCCTTTCACAACAGTCTCTTTGGAACTTGATTTCGTCACTATTGACTCCAGTGACAATTTTATGGGCTTCCCTGGTAGCTCAGCTGATAAAGAACCCGCCTGTAATGCAGAAGACCCTGGGTTTGACTCCTGGGTTGGGAAGATCCCCTGGATAGCCTACCCACTCCGGTATTCTTGGGCTTTCCTGGTGGCTCAGACAGCAGTGAAAACCATAGGCTTTGTGCTACTGAGGGATGTTCTGGTCTCTGAAGATTTCAGGAATGCTGAGCTGATGGTGGAGAAGGCAGGGCAACTGTGAGAGCCAGCAGTGGAGCAGGGAGCTGCCTGGATGGATCAGAGAAGGCCCTGTGGAAGGTAAAATACCTTTGCTGAGCCCTGGAGAGCTGGTCGAAACAGGCCTCAGAACACATAGTTGGCAGTCACTGGAATATCTGGAATGAATCTTGCAGAGGAATGAATCTGGGCAGAGGAAATAGCATATTCAGAGAGCAAGAGGGTGGCCAGCATGGCATATTTTGGGGGAAAGTAAATAGTTCAGCTATTCAGCATTTGACCAATGTTTATTTCAATGAGCATCTACTGTGTGCCAGACTGTGTCATAAGGGCTAGGGACATGGTGATAAATAAGATCAGTAAACTCCTGTTTTTACAGAATTTGGAGAGGATAGTAATCAAACAATAAATAAGACAATTTGGGACAGATATAACTGCAAGGGGATGTACCAGAGTGATTAGGAAGCAGGGTAATAATTTGGTGTACTACCTCTTTCAGGGCTTTTTACTAAAAAGGATGATTACATAAAGGAATAAAGGTCTAATTATGATGTTTTAGAGGAAGTATTATGATATGGCAGAGAGTCTGCTCAAATCACCAAACATGAGATGGTCTTGCTCAGGAGAATGAGTAGGGGCATTGGGAGTATCTGATAAGGGAGAATTTTGAGCATTACTTTGCTAGAGTGTGAGATGAGTGCAAGAGGAACTAAAAAGCCTCTTGATGAAAGTGAAAGAGGAGAGTGAAAAAGTTGGCTTAAAGCTCAACATTCAGAAAACGAAGATCATGGCATCTGGTCCCATCACTTCATGGGAAATAGATGGGAAACAGTAGAAACAGTGTCAGACTTTATTTTTTTGGGCTCCAAAATCACTGCAGTTGGTGACTGCAGCCATGAAATTAAAAGACGCTTACCCCTTGGAAGGAAAGCTATGATCAACCTAGACAGCATATTCAAAACAGAGACATTACTTTGCCCACTAAGGTCCGTCTAGTCAAGGCTATGGTTTTTCCAGTGTTCATGTATGGATGTGAGAGTTGGACTGTGAAGAAGGCTGAGCACCAAAGAATTGATGCTTTTGAACTCTGGTGTTGGAGAAGACTCTTGAGAGTCCCTTGGACTGCAAGGAGATCTGAAGATCAGATTTCTTTGGAAGGAATGATGCTAAAGCTGAAACTCCAGTACTTTGGCCACCTCATGTGAAGAGTTGACTCATTGGAAAAGACTCTGATGCTGGGAAGGATTGGGGGCAGGAGGAGAAGGGGACGACAGAGGATGAGATGGCTGGATGGCATCACTGACTCGATGGACATGAGTCTGAGTGAACTCCCAGAGTTGGCGATGGACAGGGAGGCCTGGTGTGCTGCGATTCATGGGGTTACAGAGAGTTGGACACGACTGAGCCACTGAACTGAACTGAACTGTGCGGTAGTTTGAGCATTCTTTGATATCACCTGTCTTTGGGATTGGAATGAAAACTGACCTTTTCCAGTCCTGAGGCCACTGCTGCATTTTCCAAATTTGCTGGCATATTGAGTGCAGCACTTTCACAGCATCATCTTTTAGGATTTGAAGTAGCTCAACTGGACTTCCATCACCTCCACTAGCTTTGTTCATAGTGCTGCTTCCTAAGGCCCACTTGACTTCACATTCCAGGATGTCTGGCTCTAGGTGAGTGATCACACCATTATGATTATCTGGGTCTTTGAAGATCCTTTTTGTATAATTCTCTTGCCACCTCTTCTTAATATCTTCTGCTTCTATTAGGTTCATGTCTTTTCTGTCCTTTATTGTGCTCATCTTTGCATGAAAAGTTCCCTTGGTATCTCTAATTTTCTTGAAGAGATCTCTAGTCTTTCCCATGCTATTGTTTTCCTCTATTTCTTTGCATTGATTGCTGAAGAAGGCTTTCTTATTTCTCCTTGATATTCTTTGGAACTCTGCATTCAGATATGTATATCTTTCCTTTTCTTCTTTGCCTTTCATTTCTCTTTTCTTCATAGCTATTTTTAAGGCCTCCTCAGACAACAATTTTGCCTTTTTGCATTTCTTTTTCTTGGGGATGGTCTTGATCCCTGCCTCCTGTACAATGTCATGAACCTCTATCCATAGTTCTTCAGGCACTCTGTCTATCAGATCTAATTCCTTGAATCTATTTGTCACTTCCACTGTATAATCATAAGGGATTTGATGTAGGTCATACCTTAATGGTCTAGTGGTTTTCCCTACTTTCTTCAATTTAACTCTGAATTTGGCAATAAGGATTTCATGATCTGAACCACAGTCAGATCCTGGTCTTGTTTTTGCTGACTGTATAGAGCTTTTCCATCTGTAGCTGCAGAGAATATAATCAATCTGATTTCAGTGTTGACCATCTGTTGATGTCCCTGTATAGTCTTCTCTTGTGTTGTAGGAAGAGGTTAATACTCAAAATTCTCCAAGCCAGGCTTCAACAGTATGTGAACTATGAACTTTCAGATGTTCAAACTGAATTTAGAAAAGGCAGAGGAACCAGAGATCAAATTGCCAACATCCATTGGATCATCAAAAAAGCAAAAGAATTCCAGGAAAACATTTGTTTCTGCTTTATTGACTATGCCAAAGCCTTTGACTGTGTGGATCACAAAATAAACTGGAAAATTCTTAAAGAGATGGGACTATCAGACCACCTGACCTGCCTCCTGAGATATCTGTATGCAGGTCAAGAAGCAACAGTTAGAACAGAATATGGAGCAACAGACTGGTTTCATTTTGGGAAAGGAGTATGTAAAGGCTGTATATTGTCACCCTGCTTATTTAACCTATATGCAGAGTACATCATGAGAAATACTGGACTGGATGAAGCACAAGCTGGAATCAAGATTTCTGGTAGAAATATGCATAACCTCAGATATGCAGACAACATCACCCTTATTGCAGAAAGCAAAAATGAACTAAAAGCTTCTTGATGAAAGTGAAAGAGGAGAGTGAAAAAGTTGGCTTGAAGCTCAACATTCAGAAAACGAAGATCATGGCATCTTGTCCCATCACTTCATGGGAAATAGATGGGAAAACAGTGGAAACAGTGTCAGACTTTATTTTTGGGGGCTCTAAAATCACAGCAGATGATGACTGCAGCCATAAAATTAAAAGACCCTTGCCCCTTGGAAGGAAAGTTATGACCAACCTAGACAGCATATTAAAAAGCAGAGACATTACTTTGCTAACAAAGTCCATCTAGTCAAGGCTATGGTTTTTCCAGTAGTCATATATGGATGTGAGAGTTGGACTATAAAGAAAGCTGAGCACCAAAGAATTGATGCTTTTGAACTGTGGTGTTGGAGATTCTTGAGAATCCCTTGAACTGCAAGGAGATCCAACCAGTCCATCCTAAAAGAGATCAGTCCTGAATATTCATTGGAAGGACTGATGTTGAAGCTGAAACTTCAGTATTTTGGTCACCTGATGCGAAGAGCTGACTCATTTGAAAAGACCCTGATGCTGGGAAAGATTGAAGGCAGGAGGAGAAGGAGACGACAGAGGATGAGATGGTTGGATGGTATCACTGACTCAGTGGACATGAGTTTGAGTAAACTCTGGGAGTTGGTGATGGACAGGGAGCCTGGAGTGCTGCCGTCCATGGGGTCACAAAGAGTTGGACATGACTGAGGGACTGAACTGAACTGATAAAGGAGAAAAGGGAACAAAATAAAGGTGTTAGAGAAAGAAAGGAAGGATACAGTCGTGGGAAGAGTGAGAAAGAAGACCAAAGAACAGATTGTGGGTCGGTTAGTAATCATATTTGCTGGCTTTTTTTTTTTTTTCCTTTTTGACTTTCTTGTTATTGGTCACTAAGTTCATTTGATATCTTAACTTATTTTGTCTTCATCACAGCAACTTTGAGGTAGTTACCAGCATCACACTCATTTTAGTCTTATGGAATCAGAGGCAGAGACATCTGAGCACCTGCCTAGGGCTTCAAGCCTGGGGTGAGATGCAAACCTAGGTGTGTGGTCACCACAGTCCAGACTCCTCACCGTGGGTTTTGCTGCCACTGCCATTGGTGTTGGGCAGCTCAGTGGCCTCCTTGCCCTGCATTAATTCACTGTATACATGATAGCAATATTGATATCGTGCTCTCCTGGGGATGGGGCTGGGTTTAAGCAGCAGTTTTAAAAGCTAGGCCCTCTAAACTCTTAGAAACAAAATGTAGGATGGTGGCTCCCAGGGACTGAGAGGAGAGCGCAAAAGGAGTCTTAATGAGAGCAGAGTTTCAGCTTTGCACAATGAAGATGTTCTAGAGAGCTGTTGCACAAAATGTATAGTCAGCACTATTATACTGTAGACTTAAAAAAATGGTTAAAATGGTAAATTTTGTGCTATGTGTGTGTATGTTTACCATAGTTAAAAGTCAGAGACTCTAGCAAATTTCTGTGTTTTGTATTTCAGTATGAATGTTCTTTTTAAAAACTGAGTACACTGAACTAAGTCATATTTATCTTCAGCCCCTTTTTTAATTAAAAAAACTTATTGGAGTATAGTGGATTTACAATGTTGTGTTAGTTTCAGGTGTACAGCACAGTGAATCAGTTATATATATGCATATATTCACTCTTTTTTATTTTCCCATCACAGAATATTGACTAGAGCTCCCAGTGGGTCCTTATTACTTATCTATTTTATACACAGAACTGTGTGTATGTCAATCCCAATCCCCCAGTCTATCCCTCCCTCCACTTAGCCCTGTGACCATAAGTTTACTGATCTTGAGGTCTCCTTGAACTCGAACTTTCAGATGCATCTGACTGATTTCCTATCCAAAATTCTCTTTCTCTCTCTCTTCTCTCCTACGTTTCTTTCTGAGGAGTCTGTAGAACTATCCCTTCTATAGCTTTTTAAAATGAGTGCATTTTAATGGTGAGGAACTTGTCACCAGGTTCCTAACATAAAGATTACTTAGCTGGATTTGTTTGTCTTTAAGAACTTTCCTTCATGATGGGTCTGAAAAAATTTAGAATTTATCTCCAAGATGAGAAATATTATCCTGCATGGTCTTCCTCAAAGCTTGTCCTCAAAACCAGAGAATTGGCAAAGGCTTACATTTGGTTTCTGTGCAAAGAGAACTGAATTGATTGCCGCTTCTGTTCACAGTGTGTGTCTGAAGGAGGTCTTCCACATTGCTCTTTCAACACTTTGTTGGATCCCTGCGTTTACGTGGTGACTTGGCGGGAGGCAGAGCTGCTCTGTGAACATCAGAGCATCCGCATCGAGTGGGGGCAGGGGGCACTTCGAGGTGGCCTGAACTGAGTGCTGTGACCAGGAGCAGATGTCGGCTTCCTTCCCAGCAGCCTCCAGCCCACCCCTTTTCCTAAATTCTTTATTTATTTGGTGCCAGTGATGTATCTCCATGGTGCATGTCTAAACAGAACACACAAGTGCCACTGAAGCTCCAGAAAGTCTTAGAAAAGAAAGAAAGACCACAGAAAAATGTAACTCAACATTCTTCTTCTGAACATGTAGAAAATCAAGAGCACTGCCTCCCAAAAAGAGAAAGAAAATAGAGACTCCATAAAGGGACACATGCCCGTAGCAAAGGTGATCTTCACTGGGCCGCTTGTGCTGTTGGAACGTTGCCTTATCTCCTCATGGTGCTTCCCTCCTGGTGGACTCTTGCTTTCTGAGCACTTCAGGGCAGAGGAGAGGGGCAGGACTTGGTGGGCATGTGGTTTTGTGCTGGTGAGTTGGGGGGTGGGTGAGCTGGGATGGATTCTCCAGCTGAACACAATAAAATCCACCTCAGAAGAATTCTTCACAAAGTCGGATGGTGGTTTGACAGTCCCAGAGTATTCACACAATCTCTGCAGCTGTGCAGTTCTTAAAAAAAAAGCTTCATGGAAAAGAAAGGAGACAATGGTTCTGAATTCCTCTTCCTATACCCATGTCTATCTCTAGGCACACAATCATAAGAACTCACTTCTCATTAATGTTAATTCACTAATCATTGCAAACACCCCTATTCAGACATTTCTAAAGTTGGTCACAACATTTCTTTATTTTTGGTAAAGTGTGATCAGTTTCAATCTTACTGATTTTGTCTGAGTGGAGAACCTAAAATGCCTGTTAGGCGTGTTTGGACACCACTGGAAGCCTCAGGAGTTTTCCAGTTTGCTGTGTGGCTAAGAAAATGTTCAGAGTTTCTGTTTTACTGGGTGTGGGTCATCTTTCAAGTTGCTTCCCTGGTGGCTCAGTCGGTAAAGAATCTGCCTGCAGTGTAGGAGATCTGGGTTCAATCCCTGGATCAGGAGAATTCCCTGGAGAAAGGAATGGCAACCCACTTCAGTGTCCTTGCCTAGAAAATTGCATGGTCAAAGAGGCTTGGTGGGCTACAGTCCATGGGGTTGCAAAGAGTTGAACATGACTGAGTGACTAACACAATCTTTCAAGTTAGTACTTCTGCACATCTTGGAACTTGTAGAGGAATGGGTGCTGAAATACTACCTTAAACATGTTTTCCCACTTCATATGAGGGTTGCAAAAATAGGTGATTTCACTTCTCAGATTCTTGTATGTGAATGTTTATATTAGCCAAAAGGTAAAACAAACAAACAAACAAATGAAAAACCCAAGTATCCATCAGTGGAGGAATAGATGAACAAAAGGCAATATTTATGTAAGATGAAATGTTATTCAGGCATAAAAAGGATTAAAGATCTGAGACATAGTACAATTTGAATGAACCTCAAAAGCATTACACCAAGTGAAAGGGGCCAGACACAAAAAGTCACATATTGGATGAATCTTTTTATATGATAAATCCAGAATAGACAGATCTATATAGTCAGAAAGCAAATGGGGGAGGGGAGAATGGCATGGGTGTTCTAGCGTAATGAAAACATTTTGAAAGTAGAAAGAGATGGTAGTTGCATCACATTGTGAATGTACTAAATGGCACAGAACTGTACATGTTATATGGTTAATTGGATGTTATATGAATTTCACCTCAGTTAAAAGAAGTATGTATAGCAAAGAAAACCATAAGCAAAACAAAAAGACAACCTATGGAATGGGAGACAATGTTTTCAAATGATGCGACTGATAAAGTTTTAATTTCCAAAATATACAAACTGTTCATACAACTCAACAATAACAAAACAAATACCCAATTGAAAAATGGGCAGAAGACCTAAATAGACCTTTATCCAGACAAGACATACAGATCTCAATAGGCATATGAAAAGATGCTCAACATCACTGGTTATTAAAGAAATACATATCAAAACCACAATGAAGTGCTACCTCAATCAATTCGATGGCCATTATTAAAAACAACACAAATAACAAATGCTGGAGAGGGGTGTGGAGAAAAGGGAACTCTCTTGCACTGTCAATGGAAATGTAAATTGGTGCAACCACTATGGAAAATAGTATGAGGGTTCCTTAGAAAACTAAAAATAGAATTACCATATGATCCAGCAACCCCACTCCTGGGAGTATATCTGGACAAAACTATAATGCAAAAAGATACATGTGCCTCTTCATTCACAGCAGCACTATTTACAACAGCTAAGACATGGAAGCAACCTAAATGTCCATCAATAGATGAATGGATGAAGATGTAGTGTGCATATATATATATATATGCATATGGAATGTGTGTGGTATGTGTATGTATATATATACACAATGGAATACTTCAGTTCAGTTCATTTGCTCAGTTGTGTCCAACTCTTTGCGACCCCATGAATCGCAGCACGCCAGGCCTCCCTGTCCATCACCAACTCCTGGAGTTCACTCAGACTCACGTCCATCGAGTCCGTGATACCATCCAGCCATCTCATCCTCTGTCATCCCCTTCTCCTCCTGCCCCCAATCCCTCCCAACATCAGAGTCTTTTCCAGTGAGTCAACTCTTCACATGAGGTGGCCAAAGTACTGGAGTTTCAGCTTCAGCATCATTCCTTCCAAAGAAATCCCAGGGCTGATCTCCTTCAGAATGGACTGGTTGGATCTCCTTGCAGTCCAAGGGACTCTCAAGAGTCTTCTCCAACACCACAGTTCAAAAGCATCAATTCTTCGGCACTCAGCTTTTTTCAGAGTCCAACTCTCACATCCATACATGACCACAGGAAAAACCATAGCCTTGACTAGACGGAATGAAATAATGCCATTTATGGCAACATGGATGGACTTAGAGATTATCATACTAAGTAAGTCAAAGACAAATACCATATATCACTTATGTGTGGAATCTCAGATACAACAGAAATGGACATATCTGTGGAGAAAACCAAAAATAGTTTTAGTTGAAACAAAAATAAACTCATAGACAGATAGAGACTGGTGGTTGTCAATGGGGGTGCGGGAGAGAAGGATTAGGAGTTTGGGGTTAATAGATGCAAACTTTTACATATAGAATGGGTGGACAAGGTCCTACTTTATAGCACAGGGAACTATATTCAATGACCTGGGATGAACCATAATGGAAAAGAGTATAAAAAAGACTATATGTTTATGTATAACTGAGTCACTTGGCTGTACAGCAGAAATTAACACAACATTGTAAATTAACTACACTTAAATTAATAAAAGGAGTACATAATTTATTTTACTTTTAGAGATGTAATATTTCTTTTTAATTAATTAATTTTTTTAATTGAAGGAAAATTGCTTTATAGTATTGTGTTGGTTTCTTCCAAACATCAACATGAAAGAGCCAGCTGTGCCCTCCCTCTTAAACCTCCCTCTAGAGATGTGATATTTCTGTTCAGATGCTTGCCTCTTTTTCTATGGTATCCCAGAGAGGCTCATTCTTCACATTCCATCCAAAGTCCTCAGACTAGAGACAGTTACTATTTAACTCATCTCCTTATCTTTCTCCCAGAAATTTATACATTTGTAGTATCTCCCAATTTGCCTCATTTTCTTAGTGGCGAATGCATTCTTTTTAAGAACACTTTTTAAGAGTCAGTGTGTCTGTGTTCAGGGTTATTCCTGATTGTAAGTGAAGGGAACTCTGGATAATTGGTAGAATTTCTGGAACTGGCAACTTGAGATGGATGATCTGTTAGCTTTTCAAACCCTTGTGGGTCAGAGTGCAAGTGCATGAAAACAAACAAACAAACTGAACCTCTCCTTTGCTGCTGTTCTTCTATTCAATTTCCTTGGCTGGTTTCCTCAGTGGAATATTTTAATAAGGGAAGTAGTTTTCCTGCTGCCTAGTTCTCTATTGGAGCCTCAATGTAATGGGTGATGCTAAAGTGAGCCTGTTTGTAAAAGTAGAACCCTACAAATCCTGCTGACGTTGGGCAATGGTAATTTATATTCTGGAATGAGAGTGCTTCATTTGGAGGAGAAAACGACTGGGAGGAGGCTGAAGAGGAGGATGGAAAGAATGAATAGAAGACAAGTAGAGGACTATACTCAGAGAAAGCAATGGCACCCCACTCCAGTACTCTTGCCTGGAAAATCCCATGGATGGAGGAGCCTGGTGGGCTGCAGTCCATGGGGTTGCACAGAGTCTTAAGCGACTTAGCAGCAGCAGCAGCAGCAGCAGCAGCAGCAGAGGGCTAAACTGGAACCCCTTAATAGCAGAGGAAAAGGAACAAGAGTGAACTCTTAGAGTACTGTGGACTTTGAATGCATTGTGACACAAGACTTAGAATTACCCCCTTAACCACCTCCTGCCTTAATGCTGCAAGAACTTCTAGATAGAATTATATCTCAGGTTGGTGGTCTTTTTCTTTCACATCTCTTAGCTATAGAAGAGGGAGCCATTTTCCTCCTAAAACCAAGGGAAGTCACTTTATGTAGTCACTAAGTTGTGTCCAACTCTTTTGTGACCACATGGACTGTAGCTTGTCAGGCTCCTCTGTCCATGGGATTTCCCAGGCAAGAATACTGGAGTCTGTTGCCATTTCCTTCTCTAGGGGATCTTCCTGGTCCATGAATCAAACCTGGGTCTCCTGCTTGGCAGGCAGATTCTTTATTGCTGAGCCACCAAGGAAGCCCCAAACCATGGGAAACCTAATGTGAATAAGCTTAGTGTTGAATCACTTGGAGGCCAGATTGACCAACCTCGTTCAAGCTGAGGCACTATGGGTTCAGTTCTATGTTCAGCTCAGTTCAGTCGCTCAGTCGTGTCCAACTCTTTGCGACCCCATGAATCACAGCACTCGAGGCCTCCCTGTCCATCACCAACTCCCGGAGTTCACTCAAACTCATGTCCATTGAGTTGGTGATGCCGTCCAGCCATCTCATCCTCTGTCGTCTCCTTCTCCTCCTGCCCCTAATCCCTCCCAGCATCAGAGTCTTTTCCAATGAGTCAACTCTTCGCATCAGGTGGCCAAAGTATTGGAGTTTCAGCTTCAGCATCATTCCTTCCAATGAACACCCAGGACTGATCTCCTTCAGAATGGACTGGTTGGATCTCCTTGCAGTCCAAGGGACTCTCAAGAGTCTTCTCCAACACCACAGTTCAATTCTATGTACCCAGGATGAAAGTCAGTCTCCTTGCTCGTAGAGAATGAGTCCATGGCAGCTTTTAAGAAAAACTGTCTGAACTTCAGATAACTTAGTCAACGTTTAGATGAGCTAAGCGAAATTTAATCAGAAACACATTGAAATTTATCTTGAAGCACATGGACCTTAAAATGACAGAGATTAATCAGCATAAAAGTTTGAGAAATTCCAGCAGCATGCTTCTTATATTGAGTTTGTGGACATAGGATTTCTTAGATAAGAACTCAGATTATCTAGAAGATTCTGAAACCAGACCAGATTACTCATTGTTTGTAAGTATTTATTCTTGGCATTTCAGTAGGGGGTTCTTTCATATCTCAAAATGAAGTCAAGAGGGACAATTCTTAAGAGAATAAGGTTTTCAAGTAAGAACATTATTGTTTTGGAGTAAAATATAAAATTAAGGCAATGGAAGATCCATTTTTACCTACCTTGTATGAGAATTCCATCATTTCTCCCAACTACACTCTGAGAGTGTCAAAAGGAGTACCTGTAACCACAGCTGATTGGATCATGCATGGGCATATGACTCAAGATGGACCAATCAGATTTTATCACCTGGAATGTGGAACTAGGTCATGGAGACTGTGTCAGTTCACTCTGAGTATCTGGGGAGTCATGTTGAATTGGAGGATGAAGTTGCTATTGATGAGTGGATAATTACATTGATAAGCTGGCCACAGGATAGAAGAGAATTAAATATATGTGCACAGAGACACAGGAATAAGGAAATACTTGGTTTCAAAGAGTGGGAGGGGAAAGATTCCTGGTATCTTTCCAGTTTTCCTAACTCCCAGCTCTATCTCTTTATTTGGCCTCCTTGAGTTTCCCTTGTCCTCTCATGTTTCTTAGATGAGTTTTGGTTTCTCACAACTCCCCAAATGATCCCTGAAAAATTCAAACCTCTGGCTGCTCCCCAGAGCCAGCCCTTCTAGGGCAAATAGTGATTTTTCTTCATTTAATAAAGCTTTTTAGAGATGGGGATTCCAACTCTCATAAAAGCCTACTGCAATATTTAGACATCTTTAATTAGAATCTCCCTTATCCCACACCAAACTTTTACAAAAATTAAAGCTCATTTTTTGCTGTTGTCCTTTGTTCAAAATTTTGTTCAATGGGACAGGTAACTTTTATTTTTTACTCAAAGTAGACTTCAGATCCTTCATTAGTATTTCCCAAACTTGTTTCATCATAAGAATCACCCAGGAGATGCATGTTAAAAATTCAAATTAGTGTTCTTCTCTGGATCTGGTCCAGAGGTCTAGGGTGGAGCTAGGAATAGGTATTTTAACAAGCATCCCTAGTGATTCCTATAATCAGAGAAGTTAAGAAACATTGTATTTAAAGATAGTTAGTAAGTTACCTCTTATGATTTATTGTCTTCAAAAAATTTCCTCACCTCTAATTGCCTTCCCACCTACATCTGCAAGTTCAAACTCTTCATTGTCGTCAAGGCTTAGAACAAAGGCCAGTGTCTTTGTAATACCACAGCTGGTGGAATCTCTTCCTCCATTTTAAATGTAGGAAGACAATTCCTGAGCAGTGCTTGGTGAAGGACAATTTACCCTTTATGTTTATTTGTTGCTCCTTTATGGAATTAAATGGCAATCTACACCAGTACTCTTGCCTAGAAAATTCCATGGAGGATTCTGGTGGGCTACAGTCCATGGGGTCACAAAGAGTCGGACATGACTGAGCGACTTCACTTTATGGAATTGGTTCTATTTTACCATTAGGGTTGTTCAGCTACTTGTTGAATATCTCCTCTGAGACTGTATTCCCATTCACTCTGGTATTCTTTGCAGCACCCAGCAGAGAGCTCTGTAGGAAGTAGATTTCATATGCTTCCTTGATACCTCAGATGGTAAAGACTCTGCCTGCAATGCAGGAGACCCTGGTTCGATTCCTGGGTTGGGAAGATCTCCTGGAGATGGGATAGGTTACCCACCCCAGTATTCTTGAGCTTCCCTTATGGATCAGCTGGTAAAGAATCCACCTGCAATGTGGGAGACCTGGCTTCGATCCCTGGGTTGGGAAGATCCCCTGGAGAAGGGAAAGGCTACCCACTCCAATATTCTGGCCTAGAGATTTCCGTTGGCTATACAGTCCATGGGGTCACAAAGAGTTGGACAAGACTGAGCAACTTTCACTTTCACATGTGTAGGGACTGATGGAGGTCTTCTTCCCTGGAAGCCATCCAGCAGTAGCTCAGGGCTTACAGTGGAGCCCCTCCTTTGGAAACAATCACTAAATTCTATAAGGCCAACTCCCAAGAGGGCTCACTTCTGAATTGAGTTTTTTCCATCCTACCCCACTTAGAGAGGCTCAACAGTTTCGAGTTATTTATCAAGAAAAAGTGTAAGCAGGGATTTCCCTGGAAATCCAGTGGTTAAGACTCCATGCTTCCACTGCAGAGGACATGGGTTCAATCCCTGATCAGGGAACTAACATCCTACATATCACATAGCCAAAAAGGATAAGGGTCAAGATATTTTAAAAAATACTATTACAAAGAGAAAAAGTATAATCTGGTGAGTGGGAAAGGAGTTGATTTGGGGGAATACAGAATTTGCCGCATGGTATCTTCCCCCTTTCTTTGCCTTGTGGAAGAGAGAGCATTTGATTTGTTCCTTCAAGTGCCTGTGAGACTGAGTGCTCAGACTGGTCTTCTCTCCACATTGAGAAATGGGTGATAGTCTTTTCTCTGAACGTTGGCGGGCTTCTAAACCCCAAACCCTCAGAATGTGTTCCACTGCTTGTGAGGAAATGGAGCAGGGGAGAGATGGCAGAAGTGTGGATGAGCTCTGGGTTGGGGTGGGGTCGATGTGCCTCCTCATGGTTGAACTTAACAAGGAGATATGGGAGTTCTCTGGGGTCAAATGGAGACTTCAGATGGAGCTTGGGCTGAAGTGGGCATCATCTTGGTAGGAGCATATATGAGTCTTTTAGGCTGAGGGTATTTAGGCCACAAAAGGATATGGACGGGGTCACCCATTTTGGTGGATGAGGGCAGGGAGCAAGAGACAGAGCCTCAGGGCCTCAGCAGATTTCTTCTCTGGGGGGGCACTTGGCAGGGAGAGGTCACTGAGTGCCCTCTGAAGCTCAACAAATGTGCCCCATGAGACAGTGGGCATTTGAGTGCCTGCCATGGGGACAGAAGCAGTGACAAAGAACAGGAAAAAGGGACAGTGTACTACTGGCCATCTATGACTTACGGTCACTGAAACCAAGAATGTGAAGTCCCACCCAAATCCCCCAGCTTTTTTAGTGAGCACAGGGGTGAAAACGGAGGAAAAAGGGAGAGGTGGGGGAAGAGTGGCTGAGCAAACCACTTCTCACCTCCGTAACCCAAGCAGCAAGAACTGGAGAGAACAGAAACTTTTACACAGGACATGAGATGGTTTTAATAGCCAAACATGACGGTAAAATAATGGAATTGGAACTGACATCTTCTTAAGGAAGGTGGCTACTCAGCAGAAAGCGGATTTTAACAGGGTGAAACTAATAGCCATTATTTAGAAAATTTAAACGATTCCATGCTTATGCTTCTTAGTCCAGCCAATTACATATGCAGTGAATACATTTCCTCTTGCATTTCATTCTATCGCTTTTCAAATAAGAACCCCAGATCAACCTCTGTGCTTGAATAAGGATATGACCAGTACAACGAAAAGATTATCTGCCAGCTCCTGCACTACAATACCATGTAGCTTTTCTGACATTAATCTTATAAAGATGATGTATAGATACACAGAGTTATCCATTATCACGACGGTTCCCTTCTTTCTTCATTGGAATTTTCTCCTTAACTTTTATTTTATGTGTGTGTGTTTACAGTTTTATTGGAGCATAACCAACATATAATAAATTTTGTATATCAAATATGTACAGTTTTATGTTTCAACGCATGTATATCACAGTGAAACCGTCAAGACAATCAAGATAAGGAACCTATTCCCCACTCCTGAAAGTTTCCTTCTGCCCTTTTGTAATTCCTCCCTCTTGCTACCCTTGCCTTCCTTCCTCATGCTCCATGGCTCCCATCTCTCAAATCCCCAGGCAGTCATTACCAAGTGGCCCTCTGTCATTTTTAGATTAGCCTGCATTTTTTATAATTTTGTATAAATAGAATTATTCAATCTATATTTCTTTTTTGCTCCTTTCACTCTGCATTATTATTCATTCATGCATGTTGTAATTCATCCATGCAGTTCATTCCATGTGTGTATTAAAAGTTCATTCCTTTTTATTTCTGAGTAGTATTTTATTGTATGGATATGCCACGGTTTCTTTATCCTGGCAATGGACAGTTGGGTTGTTTCCAGTTTGGCCACTGCAAATGAAGCTGCTGGAAACATTAGTATACCAATCTTTGGATGTACGCTTTTATTTTTCTTTGATAAATACTTAGGGACCAGAATGACTATATCACATGGTAAATGTATGTTTAATTTTTAAAGATGTTGCCAAACTATCTTCCAAAATGGATACAGCATTTTGTACTCCCCACCAGCAGTGTATGAGGGTTCCAGTTCACCCATATCCTTGCTAACACCTGTTATGTTCAATCTTTTCAATTTTAGATATTCTACAAGGTGTATGGTGGCATCTCATTGTGGTTTAGTATCTGTTCATATCTTTTGTCCATTAAAAAAAAAACTGGCTTCTTTCCTTATTATTGAGTTCTTTTGAGAGTTCTTCATATATTCCAAATACAAATTTATATCAGATATATGGCTTAGAGATGTTTTCTCTCAATCTATAGCCGAAGAATTGATGCTTTTGAACTGTGGTGTTGGAGAAGACTCTTGAGAGTCCCTCGGACTGCAAGGAGATCCAACCAGTCCATTTTAAAGAAGATCAACCCGGGGAATTCTTTGGAAGGAATGATGCTAAAGCTGAAACTCCAGTTCTTTGGCCACCTCATGCGAAGAGTTGACTCATTGGAGAAGACTTTGATGCTGGGAGGGACTGGGGGCAGGAGGAGAAGGGGATGACCAAGGATGAGATGGCTGGATGGCATCACTGACTCGATGGACGTGAGTCTGAGTGAACTCCGGGAGTTGGTGATGGACAGGGAGGCCTGGCGTGTGGCGATTCATGGGGTCGCAAAGAGTCGGACACGACTGAGCGACTGAACTGAACTGAATTGACTGATAGCTTATTTTTCATTCTCTTAATGTTCCCTTTTGTAGAGCAGAAATTTTTAAAATTTTGATGAAATTTTTTCAATTTAATTCTTAAAATTAAAAAACTGCAAACTGTGCCTTGGTGTTATATGTAGGAAATCTTTGCCTAACTCAGTTGTATGTTTGCTTTCAATCCATAAGCATTCCTAGAAAACATTACAGTAATTCCCCTACATAAGAAAGAGCTACATTCCGAGAGTGCATTCTTAAGTCCAGTTTATTTCTAAGTCCAAAAAAGTTAGCCTAGCTACCCAACTAACTGGATCAGCTATATAATAGTGTACTGTAATAGGTTTATAGTACTTTTCACATAAATAATATGTACATAAAAACAAACACAGAAAATAGAGAAAACATTTTAAATCTTACAGTACAGTATCTTGAAAAGTACAGTAGAACATTACAACAACTGACATATAGGGGTTGGCATGCATGTTTGCATCTTTGAAAGTCTGCAACTTGAAGGTTTGTGTGTAAGTGACTTCCTATATTTAGTTTTAGCCTAGTACATTGAGATCACCAAGTTTTTTTATGTCCCCTTTATTTCAATTGGTTGTTAAAGATTCCAGTGACATTGTGCTGCATCTTGTCACTTAAGCTGCTGATAAGGCCATCAGTGAGTGCCAGCTACTTCCCTCAGTGGCATCCCTTAAATTGATGCTGAGTGTAATCAAATTTGGTGTTTAGCTCCCAAGTTGATTGTGTACTCACACATGAGAAATGTGATCTAGGCCACACGTGCTTCATCTGTTGATAAGAATGGCAGATTTGGAGAAATCATATTCTGTGGACTGTTGCTTATTATTTTTTCATTTTTAACATCAATCATTTATGAAGAAAAAACTAAATGGACCTGGTATAGTACAGCCCTCCCTCTGAGTTGCCTGGACATTTTACATACACGTCTACTAGTCATCTATCTTAGGCGCACCTAACCCAGAGACCGAACCACATTAACTACAGATAATCAGTGGTGGGAATGACCACGTGTTCAGATATATGGCAGTTAGTGAATATCCTTTGAACATCTTCTAGATATTAGACTGATCTCAAATTTCTGTAGCATTTCTTTTATTTTTAATTGAAGGAAACACATCACTTTTTTTTTCACTTAACCACTCACTCTTCAGGGTCATCTGCTGAATTCAGAGCTCTTCTGGCTCTTCTCTGAACTTCTCATCAGGTTTGTAGAACCTCACATTCCATCATGAAGAATTCTCCCCCCCACCAGCTTTCCACTGTTCAGGTTGTCATAACCCCCTTATTTGTGGTTCATAGTCCACTCTTCATGAGTGTCTTGCTTCCAGCTCCACACACATTGTAGAGCAAAAGTTACTCATACTATTTTCAACCACAATTCTATATGCTTCCCTTTGTTTTTTGCTCCCTGGCTCTTTTTCCTCAGATTTCCAGTTCTTATCTCTTCCTTCTTTCACATACTAACTCTGTTAGAGACTCAACCTTACTGACTTTTGTAGAGCAATCAGAGTCATGAGTCTTCTATGCATCTGTCCACCATCTTGCTACAAAGAGGCAAATTATCTTGACATGCTAATTTGTCAACATGAAATTGTAAAGTATTTTATGTGAGTTTTCTCCCTGCCCCCTTTAGACAATTTAGAGATTTGAAAGCATCTTTTATTTTCTGCTCAACTTCAATGTGATCCTGACAGCCCTGGGAGACTCTACAAAATTGTGTGTAAACACACACACACACACAGAGGCTTCCCAGGTGGCGCTAGTGGTAAAGAAGCCACCTTCAATGCAGAAGACAGAAGAGACACAGGTTCAGTCCCTGGGTTGGGAAGATCCCCTGGAGGAGGGCATGGCAACCCACTCCAGAAATCTTGCCTGGGAAATCCCATGGACAAAGGAGCCTGGCAGACTACAGTCCATAGGGTCGCAAAGAGTCAGACATTACTGAAATGACTTACTTAGCACACATGTCCAAACACATGTTCATCTCTAGTGAGTTCTCAGATGAAATGTCTGTAGCTGAGTTAGGAATATTCACTGCCTTTATTCAGTGATAAATGAACCTGGGGCTTGACAATTGTCAAGCCAGTATGCTTTGGGTTCCATCTTCTTCTTCTCCCTACTTTCCCTGTGTTACTGTTTTAGTGTTACCTTAGCTCTGGAGAGAGGATTTTGAATTGATATGAAGTAACATGTGAAAATGTGGTCGTGGGTTCCTTCCAGTCTCCAGTGGAAATCTGTCCACATCAGAGAACCTCTGCATGAAGTGGCATGATTGGTTTTATGTGTTCCAGGGAGGCCTACTCTTTGACAAGCTGGGAATGTTTTGGATTAAAATGCAAGCATGTTGGCAGAATGATGTGGGGAAGCTTGCATAATGTATAAGGCCTGTCAGCACCCTGCCCCGATCGAGCTGGTGCTTACGAGTCCCTCAGTTTAATGAGTCCAATATACACCTATGAGTTTTTATAAGCTAACACCAAAGCAAGTTAGAAAGACTTGAAACACATATGTTTTTTGACCAACTGTGATATTTTCAGGAACTCACCCATGAGACTTTAAAATGTCTATAAAATTTTCTGTTGGAAGCAGTTTCTGGAAGCAATAGTGCGCTTGGGGTTTAAATTTACACAGCCCGGTGAAGGTACATCCCTTTCATGATCTGAAGATCTGACTCGTAGCAAATCCTTCTTCCCCACTCTTCTGTGGTCTTGCATTCATTTATTTTGGCCAGAAACGAAAACCTTATGCTTAATCTAATACCCCTTTATTTGAATAAATGCCCCATGGGTAAATAATCCTCCTGCAGTGCAGGAGACTCAGGCAGACATGAGCTCGATCCCCAGGTTGGGAAGATCCCTTGGAGGAGGGCATGGCAATCCACTCCAGCACTCATGCATGGAGAATCCCCATGGACAGAGAAGCCTGATGGGCTACAGGTCATGGGGTCACAAAGAGTTGGACACAACTGAAGCAACTGAGCACATGCTCAGCTGCTTATTCAAATAAAAAAATGTCCTAGAATTACCAAAAGAGTTAGGGAAGTTAGGTAGGAGGGTGGGGCTTATAATGGAATTATCTGATTAACTAAGGCCTGACAATGTATGCATTTTTCTTTCCTTCCTATTGAAGAAAATCCTTTTGAACATTTTCCTAACCTTACTAAGTTCTATATAGAAAACATGAGATAAACTTTCTCTGATGATTGAAAATATTGTTGTGCTTGAGGTTCACATTTCTGAACATTGACTCTCATTGGGAACAGTCCTTAGCCTACAGTAAGTGCTTGGTGAATATTTGATGAAGCAAAGTGATTGTATCACACAGTGCTGCCATTACAAAGATGTGAGAGAAGACTTAAGTCTGTACTGACACCAGGTCACTTGTTGCCTATTTTCCTATAAACAATGGTTTTCTAGTCTCTATTTTTTTTTTTTTCTAAAAGTGAGATATAGAAAAGACCATCCGGTTAAACTGTGTGAAGCTGAGATTGGTTTTGGTTTCTAACAAATGATATTTTTCTCCCTTTCTCCTTTGTAGAGAAAACATTCAAAAAGACTGACAGTATTAGTAAGAAACAGGTTTGCCCAGATGTAGCTTGAGACATTGTAAAACTGTCTTGAGCATTCAAAAATGTAGTGGGTTTTGTGTGCCAAAACCCTTTAGCTTATACCATCCCAACTCCAAGATCAGAAAGTTCAATGATCCGCAGAGTCAAATGGAACACAGCTCAAGCCAAAAAGAGTGACAGGATACACAGTATATATTGTCTATTGCCCTCTTTTAAGAGATGCATTTTCAAAGAAGACATGAAATGAGAATTCCCTAGCCAAGCTCTCTACTGTCATCATTACGGCATAATTGGCACAATGGTTTCCCGGACATCTGTACCAAAGATGTTGCTGATTGCTGAATACATGATACTGGCGATGGTCGTCAGCTGTTCTGGGTTAGTGTAGCTGATGTAATCACCAAAGTTTCATTCATAACAAGCGCTCATCTTATATGGCCCCTTAACCACTTGAATATGGATTTGTGCTGTACAGGTCAAAGTTTGAGCGTGTATGCAGCATGAAGCAGTCCAGAATGTTCTGGTAGGTATTTTATTTGCCAACAAAGTTTCTTTCAGTTCTGTCCAATAAAAATAGTTTGAGTGGATGGATGGTGTGGAGAGACAAGGTTCTTATACCTATAGGTCTCTCTGATCTTTCATCTTTCCCCCTGAGATCTCTACTACAGTTTTCATCAAAAGCACCAGAAACATGCTTCTTCAGAATTGATTCTCTTGCCTGTTTCACAGCGATTGATGATGTGTGCTTTCCTTGTGGAGCCATGTGGATGGTGTAACTGATCTTCCTTGTTCAGCAGTTAATAAGCACGTTTCTTTGCCTGGCAGGCTCCTACTTCTCCTTTAAGACTTGGCTCAGGCATCCTCTCTGTAAAGGTCATTCCTCGACACCTCCTGCCCCCAACACCTCTGTTTCTACTCTTATAACATCATGTGTTTACGTCTGTCAAAGCACTCCCAACACTGTATTGAAATTTTGTGGTATATATCTGTCATCCTCTCTTGAGTGTAAGCTTTTCAAGGTCAGTGGCTGCCTGGGATTTCAGCTCCAGTTTTTCTGATTTCAGTCCCCTCGCAAACTCTTCATACTTTGTCACACATGGGTTACAAAGTGAAGCTTTGGGTGCCTAAGTTCTAGAAATCTGGAAACATCATACATTTAAACATATATACAATGCATCCATGACCGCAATCAAATCCTTCTTTGAAAAAGACAGATCAGTACTTTTGGGCTCTAGTAAACCATATGCGTGCATGCATATGCAGTTGCTCAGTCATGTCCAACTGCTTTTGACCCCATGAACTGTAGCCCACCAGGCTCCTCTGTCCATGGAGTTTTCCAGGCAAGAATACTGCAGGGGGTTGCCATGCCTTCCTCCAAGGGATCTTCCCAACCCAAGGATTTTGAAACTGCGTCTCCTGTGTCTCCTGCATTGGGAGGCAGATTCTTTACCACTGAGCCACCTGGGAAGCCCAGTAAACCGTATACCAGAGGTCAAAATCATGTAAGAATTGATGGTTCATTGTCTGCAGTTTCATACTGTGAACTTGATAGTGGACGAACTTATTCCTACAGTCTACTCAAGGGCGCAATCAGATTTTTGTCTTCACATTATTGTTAACTATGATCAATTAGATATAGAGGATAAGGAACATTTTTTATATTCTTAAATTTTGTATTTATATGAGATGTTAGATGTTCACCAAACTTATTGTGATAATCATTCCATGATGTATGTAAGTCAATTATACTTTAAACCTTAAATTTATATAGTAGGTCAGTTATATCTCAATAAAACTGGAAGAAAAAAATCAAATATGGAAGAGATAAACTTCTGATTTAAACTCTTTAGCAGAAATTGAATTTAAACATAACTTTGATTTTGCATATTTTTCATGGTGGTCCTTTTGAGATGAGGGTATTTTTTTGGGTGGTGGGGTTAGTGCTTTATAGCTAATGAAATTCAGGATAAAAACTGTAACACTGTAAATGTTTAGTAGTTGCTCTGAACTCTGTCTGAAATGCCCTTAGACCACTGGGGCACCCAGAGGCCCTGAAGCCAGACTGCCTGATTCTGTTTCCTAGATTTTCTCTTAATGAGCTACTCCAGGACCCATCTCTGCCTTAACATCCTCTTTTGAGAGATGGTAACAGTAACCTTACCTTGGAGGGTTGTTGTCAGGATAAAATGAGTTGACATATATGGAGAATTGGGCTGGAGAGTGGAACCTTAATCATTAAACCTTGCCTTCTATCCAAATCCAAACACACACTTTTTTTGGTTTGTCTGTTTCTCACAAAGATGATGTCCAAGCAGCATCATAGTCATAAGATTGACTGACTGCTCTCAGACAGAGCACAGGTGAAAGGACATGTTTCAGAATACTCTTGTAGTAGATGTTGTCCATTACATCGCTGGGCAATTATTGGCCAGTTGCCATGTATGAAATGTGGTGCTGGGATGGACAGCAGGAATATGAAGTGGCCGAAAACATGGTGTGCCTGTGAGGAACTTAGAAACATGGCAATAGAATGGGCCCATAAAAGAAATTTTTTCAGAACAAGACAGTTGATGCAAAGAGTCTGTTGAAATCACTGTTGTTCAGGGTGAGTCTCGCTTGTGCCAACGTGGGATGAATGTCCAGGACTCTGGGTGCAGTGCTTCTTCAGGAAGCTCTCCCTGACCCTATTGCCAGTCTCCTCTGGGAAAAGAATGGGGAAGGCACTCGATGTGGGAGGAGCAGCACAGAGAAAGCACTGGGGAGCAACAGGAGTATCCATGGATGCGGTTCTGTGAATATGGAATGTGCATCATGTGAAATGATGGGGATGCTGCTGGACACGGAGGATGATGGCTCCTCCTCAGGAACTTGAAGGCAAAAGGTTGATGCAGTCAGGCTTTGAATGTTAGGAAACAGTCGTATGGCAGACTCAGAAGATGGCATTTTGGAGTGGGTCTGGAGGCAGGAAACCCACAAAGAGGCTATGGTACTAGTCCAGGGGATGATTGTTTCTGGTCACCACAGGCTGAGTAGTCACAGGTTTACAGAGCAGGGGATATATTCATGAGCTACGTGGGAGGAAAATCCTGCTCTAATTAGTGGCTGGAGGTAAAGGGTGATATGAGTGATTTGGCTCATGATAAGGTGTCCTTTCCTGACCTGGGGAGCACAGGAGGAGGGGCAGAATCCAGCTGAGAATCCTGAGTGTGAGAAACCACTGAGACATCCAGATAGAGACATCTCATTGAGGTGAGAAGTGAGTTGGGAGCTGGAGGGAGCAGTCTGGACTGAGATAGGAATTCAGAGTTATTAGCGTGTGTGGATGAACTGGGCCTGGGAGGTGGGGAGAATGGGAGGACAAGATGGGCCCTGGGGCACTCATTTTTAAAGGTGGGAGGAGAAAAAGGAGACATGAAGTGGCCTGAGAAAGAATGAAAATAGTGGCAGGAACCAGAGCACAGGGAGGGGGAGTTAATGGGAGGAAAACCAGTGTGGTTGATCTTTGAAAAGTTTGACTGGTAAGATTTGGGGAGAGAAGTGGTGGTTAGAAGGGAATAGGCAGAAAGTAGGTGAGCAAAGGAAGGGAGCTTTGAACATAAAGCCACGGAGGTCCTGCTGGGATGGTCCAGGTGTGGGGCTGTGATTTCATGAACCAGAGTGACAACAGGGAATAGGAAAGAAGAAAAAAGCAGCAAGGACATTAGGAAGGAGGGCTCTCCAAGGCTGGGAGACTTGGCATATGATGATGCTGTCATCAGGAAGAAGGTCATCTCCAGTTGGACTGTTTCCAGAGATATGTGCTTCTAGGTTGAGTACTCTTGCCTGGAAAATGCCATGGATGGAGGAGCCTGGTGGGCTGCAGTCCATGGGGTTGCTAAGAGTCGGACACAACTGATCGACTTCACTTTCACTTTTCACTTTCATGCATTGGAGAAGGAAATGGCAACCCACTCCAGTATTCTTGCCTGGAGGATCCCAGGGACAGGGGAGCCTGGTGGGCTGCCGTCTATGGGGTCGCACAGAGTTGGACATGACTGAAGCAACTTAGCAGCAGCAGCAGCAACAGGTTGACTGAGGCGTGGAAATAACAAAATAGGATAGGACGTATGGTGTTATTATTTAAAACCACATCCTATTTGTTCAGTTTAGTCGCTCAGTCGTGTCCAACTCTTTGCGACCCCATGAATCACAGCACGCCAGACCTCCCTGTCCATCACTAACTCCCGGAGTTCATCCAAACTCATGTGCATCAAGTCGGTGATGCCATCCAGCCATCTCATCCTCTGTCGTCCCCTTCTCCTCTAGCCCTCAACCCCTCCCAGCATCAGCGTCTTTTCCAATGAGTCAACTCTTCACATGAGGTGGCCAAAGTATTGGAGTTTCAGCCTCAGTATCAGTCCTTCTAATGGACACCCAGGACTGGTCTCCTTTAGGGTGGACTGGTTGGATCTCCTTGCAGTCCAAGGGACTCTCAAGAGTTTTCTCCAACACCACAGTTCAAAAGAATCAATTCTTCGGCACTCAGCTTCCTTCACAGTCCAACTTTCACATCCATACATGACCATGGAAAAATGTAGGTACTAGGAAAAGAATTAGAATGATGTTTTTAAGATACTAACTTTTTATTTTTCTTTTAAAAATTGGTTTACCATGTCTATTAATTACTGCTATACAGCAAAGTGATTCAGTTATACATATATATATATATATTTATATTCTTTTTGATTGTAATTTATCATAGGGTGCTGAATATAGTTCTCTGTGCAGTACAGAAGGACCTTGTTGTTTATCCATTCTGTATATAAAAGCTTACATCTGCTAACCTTAACCTCCCACTCCATCTCTCCATTCACTTTTTTTAAATGTGCTGAAATGTGTTTTAAAGTGAATTCAAGATAATATAAGTTTGCATTTCTTGATTGGAGGGAAGGCAGGATAACATAATGTTTAAGCTCCCAAACTGCTCATTTTCAGTTCAGTTCAATTCAGTCGCTCAGTCGTGTCCGTCTCTTTGTGACTCCATGAATCGCAACACACCAGGCCTCCCTGTCCACCACCAACTCCCGGAGTCAACTCAGATTCATGTCCATCGAGTCAGTGATGCCATCCAGCCATCTCATCCTCTGTCGGCCCCTTCTCCTCCTGCCCCCAATCCCTCCCAACATCAGAGTCTTTTCCAATGAGTCAACTCTTTTCATGAGGTGGCCAAAGTACTGGAGTTTCAGCTTTAGCATCGTTCCTTCCAAAGAAATCCCAGGGCTGATCTCCTTCAGAATGGACTGGTTGGATCTCCTTGCAGTCCAAGGGACTCTCAAGAGTCTTCTCCAACACCACAGTTCAAAAGCATCAATTCTTCGGCGCTCAGCCTTCTTCACAGTCCAACTCTCGCATCCATACATGACTACTGGAAAAACCATAGCCTTGACTAGATGGACCTTAGTCAGCAAAGTAATGTCTCTGCTTTTGAATATGCCATCTAGGTTGATCATATCTTTCCTCCCAAGGAGTAAGTGACTTTTAATTTCATGGCTGCAGTCACCATCTGCAGTGATTTTGGAGCCCCCCCAAATAAAGTCTGACACTGTTTCCACTGTTTCCCCATCTATATTCCATGAAGTGAAGGGACCAGATGCCATGATCTTCATTTTCTGAATGTTGAGCTTTAAGCCAACTTTTTCACTCTCCACTTTCACTTTCATCAAGAGGCTTTTTAGTTCCTCTTCACTTTCTGCCATAAGGGTGGTGTCATCTGCATATCTGAGGTTATGGATATTTCTCCCGGCAATCTTGATTCCAGCTTGTGTTTCTTCCAGTTCAGGGTTTCTCATGATGTACTCTGCATATAAGTTAAAATAGCAGGGTGACAATATACAGCCTTGGCGTACTCCTTTTCCTATTTGGAACCAGTCTGTTGTTCCATGTCCAGTTCTAACTGTTCCTTCCTGGCCTGCATACAGATTTCTCAAGAGGCAGGTCAGGTGGTCTGGTATTCCCATCTCTCTCAGAATTTTCCACAGTTGATTGTGATCCACACAGTCAAAGGCTTGGGCATAGTTAATAAAGCAGAAATAGATATTTTTCTGGAACTCTTGCTTTTTCCCTGATCCAGCGGATGTTGGCAATTTGATCTCTGGTTCCTCTGCCTTTTCTAACACCAGCTTGAACATCAGCAAGTTCACGGTTCACATATTGCTGAAGCCTGGCTTGGAGAATTTTGCGCATTACTTTGCTAGCATGTGAGATAAGTGCAATTGTGCAGTAGTTTGAGCATTTTTTGGCATTGCCTTTCTTTGGGATTGGAATGAAAACTAACATTTTCCAGTCCTGTGGCCACTGCTGAGTTTTCCAAATTTGCTGGCATATTGAGTGCAGCACTTTCACAGCACCATCTTTCAGGATTTGAAATAGCTCAACTGGAATTCCATCACCTCCACTAGCTTTGTTCATACTGATACTTTCTAAGGCCCACTTGACTTCCCATTCCAGGATGTCTGGCTATAGATGAGTGATCACACCATTGTGATTATCCGGGTCATGAAGATCTTTTTGTACAGTTCTTCCGTGTATTCTTGCCATCTCTTGTTAATATCTTCTGCTTCTGTTAGGTCCATACCATTTCTGTCCTTTATCGAGCCCATCTTTGCATGAAATGTTCCCTTGGTATCTCTAATTTTCTTGATGAGATCTCTAGTCTTTCCCATTCTGTTCTTTTCCTCTATTTCTTTACATTGATCGCTGAAGAAGGCTTTCTTATCTCTTCTTGCTATTCTTTGGAACTCTACATTCAGATGCTTCTATCTTTCCTTTTCTCCTTTGCTTTTCACTTCTCTTCTTTTCACAGCTATTTGTAAGGCCTCCCCAGACAGCCATTTTGCTTTTTTTGCATTTATTTTCCATGAGGATGGTCTTGATCTCTGTCTCCTGTACAATGTCACGAACCTCTGTCCATAGTTCATCAGGCACTCTATCTATCAGATCTAGTCCTTTAAATCTATTTCTCACTTCCACTGTATAATCATAAGGGGGTTGATTTAGGTCATACCTGAATAGTCTAGTGGTTTTCCCTACTTTCTTCAATTTCAGTCTAAATTTGGCAATAAGGAGTTCATGATCTGAGCCACAGTCAGCTTCTGATCTTGTTTTTGTTGACTGTATAGAGCTTCTCCATCTTTGGCTGCAAAGAATATAATCAATCTGATTTTGGTGTTGACCATCTGATGATGTCCATGTGTAGAGTCTTCTCTTGTGTTGTTGGAAGAGGGTGTTTGCTATGACCAGTGCATTTTCTTGGCAAAACTCTCTTAGTCTTTGCCCCGCTTCATTCTGCATTCCAAGGCCAAATTTTCCTGTTACTCCAGGTGTTTCTTGACTTCCTACTTTTGCATTCCAGTCCCCTATAATGAAAAGGACATCTTTTCTGGGTGTTAGTTCTAAAAGGTCTTGTAGGTCTTCATAGAACCATTCAACTTCAGCTTCTTCAGCCTTACTGGTTGGGGCATAGTAGAATCCTGGATGAGAAGATGGGTTTAGGGGAGAATGGATACAGGTACATTTATGGTTGAATCCCTTTGCTTTTTACTTGAGACTACTAAAGCATTGTTAATCGGCTATACATCAGTACAAAATAAAAAGTTTAACATTTGGAAGAAAAATAAAAATGGAGCAGTAGAATACTTTCTTGAAAAGTTTTTTTTTAAATTAAAGTGTAGTTGATGTACAATATCATATAAGTAACAGGTGTACAATATAGTGGTTTACAGTTTTTAAAGGTTATCCTCCATGGATAGTTATTATAAACTATTGGTTATATTCCCCATGTTGTACAATATATCCTTGTAGCTTATGTTATACCTGATAATTTATACCTCCCACTCCCCTACACTTTATTGCTCTTTCCTCCTTTCCTGTCCCCACTGGTAACCATTAGCTTAGTCTCTATATCTGTGAGTCTGCTTTTTTTTTTAATATTCACTAGTTTGTTGTATTTTTAAGATTTAAAATATTAGTGATAACATACAGTATTTGTCTTTCTCTGTCTAGCTTATTTCACTAAGCATAATACCCTCCAAATCCATCCATGTTGCTGCAAATGGCATTATTTCATTCTTTTTTATGGCTGAGTAGTATTCCATTATATATGTAATATATGCATATATTATATATATAAATATGCTTGCATGCGTGCTAAGTTGCTTCAGTTGGGTCAGATTCTGTGAGACCCTATGGACTGCAGCCTGCCAGGCTCCTCTGTCCATGGGATTTCCAGGCAAGAATACTAGAGTGGGTTGCCATGTCCTCCTCCAGGGGATCTTCCTGACCCAGGGATCAAACCCACATATGAATATATATAAAACAGCTTCTTTATCTGTTCATTTGCTTCCATATTGTGGCAATTATAAATAATGTTGCTATGAACTTTGGGATGTATGTATCTTTTGAATTAATACTTTTTTTTTTTTTGGATATATACCTAGGAGTAGAATTGCTGGGTCATATGGTAATTATATTTTTAGTTTTTTGAGAAGAAGTTCCATACTGTTTAAAAGGTTGTTTTAATGGTTACATGAGATCAGCATACACATAAGCATAGTCGCTGACATGTAAGTTCAGGAAAATGTTAGTTGTTACTTTTATTCCAGTTTTGGTAGTTACCCTTACATGTAATCTTTATGAAAATGGCAATTTATTGAAGAGGGCTTCAGTAATTTAAATTTTATGATAGTTATAATAAGTTTATATTTACTTCTGAGCTGTAAGAAAAAGCAAAATAAAATTTACATGTATCTTTAAGAGAAAATATGTACCCACTTAAGAAAGCTGCCTTTTTACCATTTTAAGAAACTTTTTTACCTACACATGATTGAATTCCATGTAAACTAAAGCAAACAGGCAGATAATTAGGGCACTTTTAAATCTGTTGTTGAAGGGCAGAATGTCTACTAAATAACATTTAGCCCAATGTGGCTAGCCACAAGACATTTAGCCTTGAAACTGCATTTGTTTATAGGTATAATCTATAGCAGAAAAATTGTGCTCAATTCAGAAAATTATTTTGAGTTGTAGTGCCAAAAATTATTTCATGCAGTTATTGGAACATTTTTTGTATTTGATCTAGTCATTTACTGTCAGGATATCTCACTGTAATTAATGGTTTCATTTTCTTCTGGAACATCTATCTACAGATTATTTTCCATTCTTTCCCAGAGAATAGACTAATTCATTATGCACAGTGTTCTAGGAAACCTGATGCTTAGCATCAGACTGTGGTTCTTATATTTATGAGGGGCAAGAGTCAGGTTTCTCTTCTCATGGAGGATTTGGGTTTCCTATTAAGGAATATTCATTTATCAATCTCATTTCCTCCACAAAACTCTGTGAGATATGATATGTTTTGAGGTCAATCTGAAATACACTAAGATTTGTAAGCATCTTGAAAGAAAATGGAAAAAACCTAAAAAGGTTTTTCAATTCACCATGGATTTCCCTTTTCACAACTGTGGTGTTTGCTTTCATTAACAGAATGAAAAAGAGAGACAACTGTAGGCTTCCTGTGTGAGGTTACCAATCAGAAGCTCACTTGTAAAGAAGAAAATGCCAGACCCATTCACAGTTCAGGGTGAATTTCAGGCCTGTTTGAGTTAAATCAAAAGAGAACATTCTCATATAATCTTTTAGTTTCAGTCTAGTTGATATTGCTCATTGATCTTGATCAAGCCCCTCCCCCACCTTTATATACATATAAATAGTAAAATATATATATATTTGACTATTTCTATTTCCTTTCTTTGGATAAAAGGAATACTTTTTTGGGAAACAAATCTGAAATGATTCCAGCATGGTCAGTGTGGTTTAATTTGGGATGAATCACAAGCTGGAATCAAGATTGCTGGGAGAAATATCAATAACCACAGATATGCAGATGATAACACCCTAATGGCAGAAGGCAAAGAGGGACTGAAAAGCCTCTTGATGAAGGTGAAAGAGGAGAGTGAAAAAGCTGGCTTAAAACTCAACATTCAAGAAAACTAAGGTCATGGTATCCAGTCCCATCATTTCATGGCAAATAGATGGGGGGGAAAATGGAAAGAATGACAGACTTTGTTTTCTTGGGTTGAAGCAACTGAGCATACACACACACACAAAATCACAGCAGACTGTGACTGCAGCCATGAAACTAAAAGATGCTTACTCCTTGGAAGAAAAGCTATGACAAACCTAGACAGCATATTGAAAAGCAGACACATCACTTTGCTGACAAAGGTCCATATAGTCAAAGCTATGGTTTTTCCCGTAATCATGTACGGATGTGAGAGTTGGACCATAAGGAAGGTTGAGCACTGAAGAGTTGATGCTTTTGAACTGGGGTGTGGGAGAAGACTCTTGAGAGTCCCTTGGATAGCTAGGAGATCAAACCAATCAATCCTAAAGGAAATCAATCCTGAATATTCATTGGAAGCACTGATGCTGGAGCTGAAGCTCCAATACTTCGGCCACTTGATGGTAAGAGCTGGGTCATTAGAAAAGACCCTGAGTTGGAAAAGATTGAAGGCAGGAGGAGAAGGAGATGACAGAGGATGAGATGATTAGATGGTATCACTGACTCAATGGACATAAATTTGAGCAAGCTCCGGGAGATGTGAAAGACAGGGAAACCTGGCGTGCTGTAGTCCATGGGGTCACAAAGAGTCAGACGTGACTGAGTGACTGAACAACAAAAGGAGGGTTCATGTTTGAGAGAAATTGTCAGCCCTGGAGAAAGAGAGCTCTAAGATTTCAAGAGTCCCAACTGGATAAAATTGTCAGCCCTGGAGAAAGAGATCTCCAAGATTTCAAGAGCCCCATCTGGACAACATTTTTGAGACTTTCTTCTTTAAGATCTTCTCTAAAATATGAATTTCAATGAACTGTACTACATTTATAACATTATTTACAGCACTTCATTAAGCCTAGAAGCTTATGTGTGTCTGTAAATTTATCTTTAGTTATTAGTGAAATGCAATAAACCTCAATGGTGAAACTGGACAGGTCCAAGTCTTCCCAATTACTGCTTCAGTTCCTCCATTTAAAAATATGCACTGATAATTGGTCAATACTTACCAAAAGCAAAGCAAATAAGCAAATCCCCCTTTTTAGAACCTGATGCTTTATGTGATTTGACAGAAGAAAGAAATCCTACAATAGAAAGGAGCCACTCATGCTGCTGCTGCTGCTGCTGCTGCTGCTGCTGCTAAGTTGCTTCAGTCGTGTCCGACTCTGTGCGACCCCATAGACGGAAGCCCATTAGGCTCCTCTGTCCCTGGGATTCTCCAGGCAAGAATACTGGAGTGGGTTTCCATTTCCTTCTCCAATGCATGAAAGTGAAGTCTCTCAATTGTACGCGACTCTTAGCGACCTCATGGACCGCAGCCCACCAGGCTTCTCTGTCCATGGGATTTTCCAGGCAAGAGTACTGGAGTGGGGTGCCATTGCCTTCTCCACTCATGCTAGCATTTATAAACAGTATGCAATATAAAACACTCTTGGTAAATCCTTTCTTCTTAAGTGTATTGTGCATTCCCCAGTCTCTCCTTCTTTCACATCTATTTCATGTTTGATAAGTTCAAACTCCCTTAATAAAAAGATAAGGCCTTTTATTTCTGAATTATAGCTCAGATTTCAAATGCAGAGAGAGTATAGGGGTCAAGTATTTAAAATTCAAACTGAAGTGTAAATGGCTAACACTAGAATCTTTCCACAAAGCAGGATCCTTTTGCTTCTCATCTGGAGGGCCTGAGAGTGGTCTGTTCTAGGAGCAGGCATAGTGCAAATTGGATCTGTTGTTCACCATTTCTTCTCTTTCTGTGTGACTGTTTATGTCTTGAATCAACCGATTGACTCTATATATCATTGATAACATATTAATCATTTCTCCATCTTATCTCTTGGCTTTTGAATGGTGTGTGGAGTGGAATAATTATAACTCAGGCTGTTTTGTTATAGATTAGAAACATATGATTTGAAACAAATATACCTTTAAGAAAAGACAACATTTGGAACTTGTTATCTTTGTAAGCATAGTTTTCTGTTTTTTGAAAAGACAGTCGTGTGGGATTCAAATGCTCTAACTGACCTAAGAAAGAACAGTAAGGACTTAATGCTTTGCTTTCTTCATAGGGCTTTCCTGGCCAGAGCTTGCAATTTGAATGATTGGCAAGCTCCATAACTGAGTTCTCAGGAAAACAAATGACCTCATTGATTGGAGTGGCTCCATGTTAGGAAGGGCAAGAGTTATGAAATGCAGTCACAGCAAGGAAAGAAGTCTGTTTGCATTTGGATGGGGACTTTTTGTTTCTAAGGTGTTATAGGGTGGGTCAGGCTAATAAATGCCTTTAGTGTGGTCCTAGGGAGAAATTTTGGTTTCTTTTCCTCACTCTCCTCCTGTTTAATTTTTTTTTTTTAAATCTGGGTTTTTGGCAGTACCCCTGAGTCATGTGATATGCTTGAGGCTACCAGGTTGAGACTGCCTTTTGTCCTGTATTTGATTCTAGGAAGCAGAGCTTCCTGGTTCCAGGCTGTTTTAGAACATTCCTCCCTGTACCCCCCTCAGTGGTTTGTAGCCATTGTCTATGTTGAAGTGATATATATTGTTTCTGATATTGTTATAGAAATGCAACAAGAGTTTAACTAGTACACTTTTTACACCTTCTCATATTTTCAGGATGCGAAAGTATGGAGACCCTGCCCTAGGGACCCAGGCTAGGAAGGATCAGTCTCAGCAGGCTCCAGTCACCAGCAGATCCAGTCAGTCCAGACAGAGTCACCTCTCTTTTCTACCCTTGTCGGGGTCAGTTCAGTTCAGTTCAGTCACTCAGTCGTGTCCAACCCTTTTCGACCCCATGGGCTTCCTTGTCATTCACTATCTCCCCAAGTTTGCTTAAACTCATGTCCATTGAGTTGATGATGCCATCCAACCATCTCTTCCTATACTATTAACCCCTTCTCCTCCTTCCCTCAATCTTTCCTGGTATCAGGATCTTTTCCAGTGAGTCAGCTCTTTGTATCAGGTGGCCAAAGTATTGGAGCTTCACCTTCAGCATCAGTCCTTCTAATGAATATTCAGGGTTGATTTCCTTTAGGATTGACTAGTTTGATCTCCTTGCAGTCCAAGGGACTCTCAAGAGTCTTCTCCAACATCACAGTTTGAAAGCATCAATTCCTCGGTGCTCAGCCATCTTTATGGTCCAACTCTCAGCTTTGACTATATAGACCTTTGTTGGCAAAGTGATGTCTCTGCTTTTTACTCAGCTTTTATTTGCCCCTTGTCTGCTGACCTGGACCTTTGGGTTCAGAAGATTGTTAACCCAGAAGACTCTTCCTCCTCCAGTTTTCTGATTTCCATCTCCAAGCTTATCCTGAAATTTTCCCTTTTAAATAGACTTTATTTTTTAGAACAATTTCACAGCAAAATTGAGCAGAAGGTACATAAATTTCCTCTACATCCCCCCTCCACCTCCCTCACTGTAAACATCTCCCACCAGATCAGTACTTTTGTTGCAGTTGAGGACATACACTGACTCATCGTTATCACTCAGAGCCCATAATGTACATTGAGGTTTACTCTTGGTGTTATACATCCTGTGAGTTTGGCAAATGTACAATGATATATCTGAAACCACACACTCCAGATTGGGACTCGAACCCATGTCGTGATACTCAAATCCCGCCAAAACTCAGATTGAAACTTGAACCCAGATTGAGACTTGAACCCAGATTGAGACTTGAACCCAGATTGAGACTTGCCAGGACTTGAACATGGCCAGAACCCGATTGGGACTTGAACCTTCATCTTTTAATTGAGATCACATAATGAAGGACTGGTCTCAAGACTTAATGAAGCTCAGATTCTTGATATCTTGTGGCAGAAAAGATTCAGGCAGAGACAAAGTGATAGATAACAAGTGGATTTAATTAGAGAGAATCACATTCCACAGAAAGATACACATTCCATAGTCAGAATGTGATCCGTCTCAAAAGGTGAGAATGGCCTTGGGAGAAACACACTCCACAGAGTTCGGGCCATCTCAGAAGGTGAGAGGCCCTGGAAATATGGTGGGGTTAGTTTTTATAGCGGAGAAGGCAATGACACCCCACTCCAGTACTCTTACCTGGAAAGTCCCATGGACGGAGGAGCCTGGTGTGCTGCAGTCCATGGGGTCGCTAAGAGTAGGGTACGACTGAGTGACTTCACTTTCACTTTTCACTTTCATGCATTGGAGAAGGAAATGGCAACCCACTCCAGTGTTCTTGCCTGGAGCATCCCAGGGATTGGGCTGCCATCTACGGGGTCGCACAAAGTTGGACACGACTGAAGCGACTTAACAGCAGCAGCAGCAACAGTTTTTATAGACGGGGTAATTTCATGGGCTAATGAGTGTGAGGGTTATTCCAACTATTTTGGGAAAGGAGTGGAGATTTCCAGGAATTGGGTCACTGCTTACTTTTTGATCTTTGATGGTTAGTCTTAGAACTGTCAGGGTGCTTGTGAGTATGTTATTTAGCTAATGTGTTAAAAGAGTGTGTAATGAGCGTCAAGGTCTACTGGAAGTCAAGTTTTCCACTGTCTTGGACCTAGTTGTTTCTAACCAGTTTTTGTTATACCTTATGCCTGGAAAATCCCATGGGCAGAGGAGCCTGGTGGGCTGCAGTCCATGGGGTCGCGAAGAGTCGGACAGGACTGAGCGACTTCACTTTCACTTTTAAGTTTCATGCATTGGAGAAGGAAATGGCAACCCACTTCAGTGTTCTTGCCTAGAATATCGCAGGGACTGGGGAGCCTGGTGGGCTGCCATCTGTGGGGTCGCACAGAGTCGGACATGACTGAAGTGACTTAGCAGCAGCAGCAGCAGTATGGCTATATTATTCTTTTAAATGTTGTGCCCTGCCCACTTCCTTCCTGTTTCATATCCACTCTTATGGTATCATAGATTAGTTTCAGTGTCCCAAAAATTCTGCCTCTTCCTCCTTCATTCCCTCCTACTCCCCCACAGCCATTTTTAAATGCCTATTACTGAGTGGAAGAAGCAAGCTGAAAGGCTACATACTGATGATTATGAATGTATAACCTTCTGGAGAAGGCAAAGCTATGGAGACCTTAAAAGGATCAATGGCTGTGGGGGAGTAGGAGGGAACGAAGGAGGAAGAGGCAGAATTTTTGGGACACTGAAACTAATCTATGATCCCTCTATTGGAGAAGGCAATGGCACCCCACTCCAGTACTCTTGGCTGGAAAATCCCATGGACGGAGGAGCCTGGTAGGCTGCAGTCCATGGGGTCGTGAAGAGTCGGACATGACTGAGTGACTTCACTTTCAATTTTCCCTTTCATGGATTGGAGAAGGAAATGGCAACCCACTCCAGTGTTCTTGCCTGGAGAATCCCAGGGACAGCAGAGCCTGATAGGCTGTTGTCTATGGGGTCACACAGAGTCGGACACGACTGAAGTGACTTAGCAGCAGCAGCAGCAGCAGCAAACCCTCTATTGCCTGGATGTACCACAGTTTATTTGTCTATATGGACATCTTGGATGATTTCAATTTTGGCATTTATGAATAAAGCTACTATAAATATCCTTGTGTACTTTGTGTGGACATAAATGTTCAACTCCTTTGCATAGACTGACAATTTGTATAGGAAGAGTATACTTGGCCAAACTGTTTTCCAAAGTGGCTGAACCATTTTGGCATTCCTACTAAGAATGAATCAGTGTTTTCATGTTCCATGTCCCTGTCAGCATTTGCTGTTGTCAGAGTTCTGGATTTTGGCCATTCTATTAGGTGTGTAGTGGTATCTCATTAATGTTTTAGTTTGCATTTCCCTAATGACGTTTGATGTGGAGCATCTTTTCAAATGCTTGTTTTCCATCTGTATATCTGGTTTCCCCTGGAGGAGAGTATGGCAACCCACTCCAGTATTCTTGCCTGGAGAATCCCATGGACTGGAGTCTGGCAGACTGCAGTCCAAAGAGCTGCAAAGAATTGGACATAACTTAGCGACTAAGCACATATCTTCTTTGGCAAGGTGTCCTATGCCAAAGCCTTTGACTGTGTGGATCACAATATACTAGAAAATTCTGAAAGAGATGGGAATACCACCACCTGATCTGCCTCTTGAGAAATCTGTATGCAGGCCAGGAAGCAACAGTTAGAACTGAGCATGGAACAACAGACTGGTTCCAAATAGGAAAAGGAGTATGTGTCAAGCCTGTATATTGTCACCCTGCTTATTTAACTTATATGCAGAGTACATCATGAGAAACGGTGGGCTGGAAGAAGCACAAGCTGGAATCAAGATTGCCGGGAGAAATATCAATAACCTCAGATATGCAGATGACACCACCCTTATGGCAGAAAGTGAGGAGGAACTAAAGAGCCTCTTGTGATGACAGTGAAAGAGGAGAGTGAAAAAGTTGGCTTAAAGCTCAACATTCAGAAAACTAAGATCATGGATGGCATCTGGTCCCATCACTTCATGGGAAATAGATGGAGTAACAGTGGAAACAGTGACAGACTTTATTTTGTAGGGCTCCAAAATCACTGCAGATGGTGATTGCAGCCATGAAATAGATGTTTACTCCTTGGAAGGAAAGTTATGACCAACCTAGACAGCATATTAAAAAGCAGAGACATTACTTTGCCAACAAAGGTCCATCTAGTCAAGGCTATGGTTTTTCCAGTAATCACATATGCATGTGAGAGTTGGAATATAAAGAAAGCTGAGCACCGAGGAATTGATGCTTTTGAACTGTGGTGTTGGAGAAGACTCTTGAGAGTCCCTCGGACTGCAAGGAGAGCCAACCAGCCCATCCTAAAGATCAGTCCTGGGTATTCATTGGTAGGACTGATGCTGAAGCTGAAATTCCAGTACTTTGGCCACCTGATGCGAAGAGCTGACTCATTTGAAAACACCCTGGTGCTGGGAAAGATTGAGGGCTGGAGGAGAAGGGGACGATAGAGGATGAGATGGCTGGATGGCATCACCAACTCAATGGACATGGGTTTGGGTGGACTCCAGGAGTGGGTGATGGACAGGGAGGCCTGGCATGCTGAGATTCATGGGGTCGCAAAGAGTTGGACACGATTGAGCGACTGAGCTGAAATGAACTGAGCTGTTCAAGTCTTTTGCCCATTTCTATTTATTTACTTATTTTACCCTTTAAAAAAAAATCGCATTATTCATCGTTTGGTTGAGTTTTCGAATTCTTTGTGTATTTTGGATAACAGTCCTTTATCAGCTGTTCTTTTTTCGCAATCATTTTCCCCAGCTTATTTTCTCATTATCTTGACAGTGGTTTTTGCAAAGCAAAAATTCTTAATTTTAATTAAGTCAAGTTTATCAATTTTTTCTTTCATTGATCATGAGTTTTGTGTATTTCAAAATATCATCATCTTATATGAAGTAATCTAGATTTCCTTCTATGTTATTTTCTAGGAGTTTTATAGTTTTGTGTTACATTTGAGTTTGTGGTCCATTTTGAATTAATTTTGTGAAGGGTGTGAAGTTTCTATCTAGATTAAATTTTTTGTTTTTTTTTTTTGCATTTGGAAGCCCTGTTGTTCCAGCACCATGTGTTGAAAAGACTGTCTTTTCCCCATTGTATTGCCTTTGCTCTTTAGTCAAGAATCAGTTGACGCTATTTATCTGGGTCTATTTCCGGGCTCTGACTTCTGCTCTGTGGTCTATGTGTCTATTCTTTTGATGGTGCCACACTGTCTTGAATATTGTAGCTTTATAATAAGTCTTGGAGTTGGGTAACTCCAGTCCTCCAACTTTCTTCTTCTCTTTCAATGTTGTGTTTAGCATTTCGGGTCTTTTCCCTCTCCATATAAATTTTACAAGCAATTTGTTGATATCCAAAAAATAACTTGTTGGGATTTTGACTGAACCTATAGATCTGTGGAATCTATTGGTTAAGTCAGGAAGAACTGACATTTTGATTCAGTATTGATTCATTTTGAAACAATATTGATTCTGTTTATTTTTTACGTTTGGGTACATTCAGCCAGGTATGGGCTCATTTACAACTCATAATAATCCTGTGAGACAAGCAAACAGCAAAATGAGATTCAGAGAAGCTGGGTAATTAGTTCATGGTCAGCAGGTGGGAGATGGTAGAGACAGGACTTGAGTGCAGATCTGCCAGGCTCAGAGTCCTTGCCCTGAGCCAGCTTCCTAGGCAGTACCATAGAGTGCTTCAGGGCACAAGCCCTGGTATCAAACCAGTAGGCTCTGGCGTATGCTGTGCTTGTGACTTGGCATGTCAGATAACTTCTCTCACTTCAGTTTTCCCGTCTATAAAACAGTAACTGCTTCATAGAATTGTTTTGAAGATGAATGGAGTTGGTCATACGTAGTTATGTGAACATGCCTGGAACATAGCAAAAACTTGATGAGTTTTATTTACTGCTAGTGTGGCCAATGCCTGTTGGCCACAGTGCTCTTTGGAACCTGGGCTTCGGCATTTTGTATAATGTAGTTTAAATATTTATAGAAAAGGCACATGTGGAATAATGCCTGCTCCTTTGTACAAAGATCTCTCTGTACCAAGTAGGGGTGAATGTGTGTGATGGATCAATACCTTTGATTCCATAGTATGATAAAACCCTTAAAATGCAAATATGTCTGTAAAAGACAGATCTTGCCTTAACATTTTTCTGAGGTATATACAACTCATATGGCAAATATTTTCCTCAGTTCAAAAAACTTGTGTACCAAAACCTGGGACCAAGGACAGAACAGAAAGGGGAAACAATGTTAAAACTGGGAACTTGAGATACTAAAGACAATCTTCATGACTATGTAAGAGAAACATCATTAACAAAACTGAATCTGATGCTTTTTGTAGATAGAGACTATAGCCTCTTGACCTTTTAAAATTGTCACCTCTTTAAGGAGAAAACAAAATTAAATTTAAATTAATTAAATTAAAATTTAAAAATTAATTTCTTTCTAATGAGAAAAATAAAAAATAAAATACTAAAAATTGTATTTTGTCACAAACATTATTGTCATAAGTAGTATTATAAACCATTTTAATATATAAACTAGACTATATTTGCCTCATCTCTCATGTGAATTATTGTGATGGGCTTATCACTGGGCTTGATACATTTAAAGATTTTAAATTGATTTACAGACCAAAGGACTTTGGATGGAGGCTTATCTTTGGTTTCAGTCTTGTGGGATAGGATGAATTTCGGGATCTTCTCTGACATTTCCTTGTCGCTTTATTCCCGGTTGGCCTTATACTTGGATTAAGTATGACAGTCATCAGTGTGTCACAGAGTTGTGCCTACATTCCTAAGCATCTCATTTTGGGCCTCTGTCAAGGGGCTACCTGGTACCTAATTCCTCTGGGCTCTCAGGACTCATCTGTATTAGCTGATCCTGTCACTTCACTTTCCTCCACATCTATACATATCATCTTTCTCTTCTTGAGTCTTCTTTTTTTAATTTATTTTTTTTGTTTTATATTGGAATACAGTTGATTTACAAAGCTATTAGTTTCAGGTGTACAGCAAAGTGATTCAGTTGTATATATACATATGTATTAATACATACCTTTTCAGATTCCTTATGGGATAAGGAATCTGTCATTCCATATAGGTTATGACAGAGTACCCTGTCATAACCTGTCATATGAGTAGAGTTCCCTGTGCTATACAATAGGTCCTTGTTGATTGTCTATTTTATGTATAGTAGTGTGTACATGTTAATCCCAAACTCCTAATTTGGGATATAATCCCAAATTCCTAAATAACATAAACACACTACTACACATGAAATTGGCTTCCCAAGTGCCTCAGTTGGTAAAGAATCCTCCTACCAATTCAGGAGACACAAGAGACACAGATTCTATCCTTGGGTTGGGAAGATCCCCTGGAATAAGAAATGGCAACCCACTTCAGCATTCTTTCCTGGAGAATCCCAAGGACTGAGGAGCCTGGTGCAGTATGGTCCATGGGTTGCAAAGAGTCAGACACAACTGAGCAACTGGGCATGCATGTATGCATAAAATAGATAACCATGTCCACAGAAGACGGTCAGGAAATACTTCTAGTCTTGAAAACTCTGGTTTCCATGACTGATCACTCATGTGGAAGTCATCGAGGTGATCTCATCATCTGCTATTGCTATATTTTAACTGCAAATTTCAGGAGGGAGACTGAATTAGCTCCTAGAATTTGGATTCCATGGACCAGGAGAATCGCAGTAACATCTTTTTGGCCATAGGAAAGAATGCTGCTGCTGCTGCTAAGTTGCTTCAGTCGTGTCTGACTCTGTGCAACCCCATAGACGGCAGCCCACCAGGCTCCCCCGTCCCTGGGATTCTCCAGGCAAGAACACTGGAGTGGGTTGCCATTTCCTTCTCGAATGCATGAAAGTGAAAAATGAAAGTGAAGACGCTCAGTCCTATCCGACTCTTAGTGATCCCATGATATAGTTGACTTTTAAATTTTGCCAATTGTGAGAATACATAATGGAGAAAAGACAATCTCTTTAACAAGTGGTGCTGGGAAAACTGGTCAACCACATGTAAAAGAATGAAATTAGAACACTTTCTAACACCATACACAAAAATAAATCAAAATCGATTAAAGATCTAAACGTAAGACCAGAAACTGTAAAGCTCCTAGAGGAGAACATAGACAAAACACTCTCTGACATAAATCACAGCAGGATCCTCTATGACTCACCTCCCAGAATATTGGAAATAAAAGCAAAAATAAACAAATGGGACCTAATTAAACTTAAAAGCTTCTGCACAACAAAGGAAACTATAAGCAAGGTGAAAAGACAGCCTTCAGAATGGGAGACAATAATAGCAAATGAAGCAACTGAAAAAGAAGTAATCTCAAAAATATACAAGTAACTCCTGCAGCTCAATTCCAGAAAAATAAATGACCCAATCAAAAAATGGGCCAAAGAACTAAACAGACATTTCTCCAAAGAAGACATACAGATGGCTAACAAACACATGAAAAGATGCTAAACATCACTCATTATCAGAGAGGTACCATTTCATGCCAGTCAGAATGGCTGCAATCCAAAAGACTACAAGCAGTAAATGCTGGAGAGGGTGTGGAGAAAAGGGAACCCTCTTACACTGTTGGTGGGAATGCAAACTAGTACAGCCACTATGGAGAACAATGTGGAGATTCCTTAAAAAACTGGAAATAGATCTGCCTTATGACCCAGCAATCCCACTGCTGGGCATACACACTGAGGAAACCAGAATTGAAAGAGACATGTGTACCCCAATGTTCATCGCAGCACTGTTTATAATAGCCAGGACATGGAAGCAACCTGGATGTCCATCAGCTGATGAATGGATAAGAAAGCTGTGGTACATATACACACTGGAGTATTACTCAGCCATTAAAAAGAATACATTTGAATCAGTTCTAATGAGGTGGATGAAACTGGAGCCTATTATACAGAGTGAAGTAAGCCAAAAGAAAAACACCAATACAGTATACTAATGCATATATATGGAATTTAGAAAGATGGTAATGATAACACTGTATGTGAGACAGCAAAAGAGACACAGATGTATAGAACAGTCTTTTGGACTCTGTGGGAGAGGGAGAGGGTGGGATGATTTGGGAGAATGGCATTGAAGCATGTATAATATCATATATGAAACTAATCACCAGTCCAGATTTGATGCATGATACAGGATGCCTGGGGCTGGGGCACTGGGATGACCCAGGAGGATGGTACGGGGAGGAAGGCGGGAGGGGGCTTCAGGATGGGGAACACGTGTACACCTGTGGCGGATTCATGTTGATGTGTGGCAAAACCAATACAATATTGTAAAGTAATTAGCCTCCAATTAAAATAAATAAATTTATATTAAAAAATAAATTTTTCCAATTGTGGATAAAAAGTTACCAGCTGTCTCATCTATTAGTCATATTATTTTCTGAAAAAGGACATCGACACATCAAAAGAATGGAAATGACATAACTTTATAATTACACAGTCCTTTAAACTGAATAAATTAAAACTTATGAAAAACTTACCATATTTTTCTTATTGTTTCTAATTTTCCCACCTGTAGGTTGGCATACAGTTAGTAGTTTTCCAATGGTGAACTGATCAGATCCATCCTTCTCTTATTAGGCCCATTCTAATATCTCTTCCTTATGTATTCTGGAAGTGGCCCAATAGAGCCAAATGATACTTAAAAATCCATTACAATGGCAAATAAAATGATTTTAAATTTAAAAGCCAGTGTCCTGGCCATTTCTTATTCCTATAATTACATATAGTTGAGAGTCAAGGGGATAATGTCTTCTAGTGCTATGATCACACTAACTTCTGCATCACCTGTACCACAACTCTATCCCTAGCTTATTTTGGCCTTCTTTTAGAGTTGACTCATTGGAAAAGACTCTGATGCTGGGAGGGACTGGGGGCAGGAGGAGAAGGGGAAGACAGAGGATGAGATGGCTGGATGGCATCACCTACTCGATGGACATGAGTTTGAGTGAATTCCGGGAGTTGGTGATGGACAGGGAGGCCTGGCGTGCTTCAATTCATGGGGTCGCAAAGAGTTGGACATGACTGAGTAACTGAACTGAACTGAACTGAAAGACTTTCAGAAAACAATGATATAGTGAATATCAATATTTGTAGCAGTTGGCATCGGTTCAAAAATTTAATTTATGAAAACAGTACACCCAGTGTCATTCAGAAGATTTAGATGGGAGCAGCTGTTTGGTTTTTTTTTTTTGCTTCATTAGTATTGGGATTCTAGAACAGCCAATGTCCTTGAGAACATTACCAGAATCTGGAGCAAGCACTTGCCCAAATGATAGAACATCAGCTTGGATGTCCTCAAAGGAAAGAAGATGCTTACACAGTCACCACATGGATTTAATGTATTGATTTTGGTTAGCAAGGTACACAAAGCAGGAGTTGGAAACTGTGGTTGACTGTCTTCCCAGTTTGCTTTCAGGAGCCAGCTGTGGCCTCTGGGATTTTAAATTGCACTTGAATTTTGAAATACATGACTCTCCTCTGTGTGTGTGTGTGTGTGTGTGTGTGTGTGTGTGTGTGTGTGTGTGAAGTTTCTATCCTATGGATGTGAGATGTTTCAGGGACAAGATACGTATTTCCCTTCTAGGTGGACTGGGTGTGATCAAACCATTGGCAATAACATTCTCTTTGTATGAGGCTATTTTAAAGTTTTGTGCACTTTGGCGGTACTCCTGAGGTCATTCCCCAGCTTGGAGGCCTCTCTGCACTGGGGAGTTTTACTGATTACATGAATTAACCCTCAGCTAACTGGACATCTCAGATAGAGAGAACATTCTGATTTGTAAATCATGCCTGTCCCCTTTGATACTACTGTAAATTATGGAAATATTTGTGCATTACTATATGTAACCTTTCAATGAATTCTGTAGGTATTACTTCCCCACCGCTGAACACTTTAATGGGGACATTTTAATAGCAAGGCAGCAAGGTGTTCAGCAGTTTTCTTGATGACCTTTTACAAGATTTGTGTAATCAGACTTTTTTGTTTTAAATGAAGAAAAGGCTCCTGCATACTCAAACTCTGTTATGCTGTTGTAAGTCTATTATTGAACAGGCAGTATAGCATTATTTCAGAGGTGGACAGAATAGCTAGTATCAGATAGAAAGCTATGGTAGATGTGGGATAGACTTACTAAGCGGGTCAGTTCCATGATGATGTGCACCCACAGGGGTGGTCGCAGCTATGAGAGGAAGGGAGGAGGTGAAACACGAACCCAATGAATAGCACATGGGGAGAGATCATTGCTTTTATTCCAGGTTGTGGGAATGGTCACCTGGAAGAGGTTAGAGGTCCGTGATTCAGAAGATTTTTTAAGCATTTGGAGCAAGAAATGTGTTGAGATAGAAATGTGTTCCAGTTCAGATTCCTTGCACTTCTTTATCTACGATTAACTTCTCTGTGACTCAGTTTTCTCACCTGTAAAAATGGAATAATTTTAATAGTACCAGTATCGTCTGGGCTGATGGGAAACCTTTGCTGTCATGCAGGGGTACAGCCTGAAGGGGGCGCTGCTATCACAAGCACAAGACCTTCAAGCTCACGGTGGTTGTCCCAACCCAGTTAGCCAGAAGGGGAGGAGTATGGAAAAGACGCAGAAATGGCTCATCCATTTTACAGGGGGACTCAGTTGGCTAGAACTCATTACTATGAGGAGGGCTGCAAAATGGGGATTAGCTGTGTGTTCAGGGAGAGGAAGAAGGAAACGGCACGGATTTTTACTAAAGATCGAGCAGTCTCTTGTTAACAGGTATGCTAGTACTTAAGAGACTGTTGTTAACTATAACTGCTCAGCTTTTAAAGTACTCTGTATGCTCAGAAGAATATTCTTATATTCACTTGTTTGTTCATGCCACACGTATTTGTTAAGACTACTTACTATGTGCCATTCATTATGCTACATTCTGGTAGCTAAAATGGAGATGACTTTGAATTTTTTTTTAGTAGCAAAAGAGAAAAACTCCAAAATATCAGAACTTATATTGTTATGTTGCTTCACAACCTGTAATTGAAAGCAGAAGTCATGCAAAACCCTCATATCTTTTGCATTGGCCTTATGCATCTTCCAGATCTCCTTTCTGACTTAGCACAGTTCTGACTGAGCACATAGGAAACCTTCAAATATATCTGTTGATTAACCAGGTATTTATTTGATCAAGGAACAAGTGTGCCTGAAATCCATTAATAAATATGAGTCACTCTCTCCAATATGTTCCCTAAAAGGATTTGAATTCCAAGAGAATATATTTTTTTATTAGGGATTTTGGCTAAATTCATTGACCACTTCATTTAGTGCTGTGTAGACAGGACCTTTAGTTCTTGGCATAATGGATCTTATGGGACCAATTAGGTTTTATCCAGGAAAGCAAATTTCCCTCCTCTGGATGAGATCTGATTTTCATTAGATAGGTTTGCTGCAAGATGATTTCATGAAATGAATGTCCAGAAGCTTCTGACAATTCAGATTTAGCTTCTCCTCCTCCACCTGCATCCCTACGGTGCCCGGGTTGGAAAGTAGGCTGGGATTCCATCTGGGAAGCTACCATTAAGACAATGTGGGCTGAAAGCTTAGCTTTGAATGGAAAATGAATGAAAGGATGGTGGAGCATGATTTTTCTCAGAAGAATAAATTTGGGGTTAATATTGCATTTCAGCTAGAATTGGCCAATGGTTATTCTTTGCACTATGGTTTCTTAAATAACGTAATCCTTGGGTGCATCACAGAAATAAAGAAAGGAAAGAAGCAGACCAGCTCAGGGGGGGAAATTGCATGGGAAAATATGCTGAACTACCTAAAGCATATTTTAATTAGCCACAGTGGAGCATGTGCTAAATTAACTACACTTTGGATTCAAGACCCCTTGAAGCAGCTAGAGGGATTTAGAGGGATGAATAGCTTTAATTTTGTCCAAAGAAAACCATTATATAACACATCTGCTGGTGGTTAACAGATCTTCAACATGTCTAAAAGACTGAAAATATTGTATATTTAAGGAATATAGCTTTGATTCAGAGGTAGGAAGGAAAACCTGTTAGAAATGGGTCTTCCTGACTTACTTATGAGAACTTTTAGAGCTATTTCAAGAAAAAAATTCCATCAACCTTCACAACACCTGTAGGAAACCCAGCAATATAAGAACATTTGAGTAGCCCCATTAGCCTTGGCAGTATGCCAGCATAAGAGTATGCTTGTAATCATTGTGCAGGCAAAGTTGTTGAGCTCCAGTGACTCTCAATTCTGCACCACGCACTTTCTCTTCCTCTCTGGGTCATCATCTCCTTAGCAGGGCCCTGGAGCCGGTTGAAACTTGTGTATGGACTGGGAATGGGAATGTGTGCAGACTCGGGATGTCTTCTCCGGGAAGGCTGGTTGTTAGAGCAAAGAAGAATTTGTAATCAGTTTTTATAACGGCTAAACTGTTACCTCCAAGTTACCTTGTAAGCCATCTTGGTTTTGCTCTTTGCCCAGTTAGAGGTTTTGGGCATTGAGGGTGCCTTGAGGAGAGGCAGTAGTTCTCAATGCTGGCTCATGTTCAAATCTCCTGAAGAGCCTTTAAAAAATGAAGATGCTGCAACTCACTTAGGATTCAATTGATTTGAGTTGGGGCCGACCCATGTGCATTTTAAGAGGGTGATTGTTGTGCTGTCTGCATTGAAAACCACAGAGACAGTTGTGTGTTACCAAGACCCAGGGGACAGTGACATACTTGACAAGTTGCTTTCTCCTATAGTCATTTGCAATTGGCCTTTTTCAAAACCCAGTTCAATTTTTCTGCCTTTATCATTGACTTTCCTATTAGGACACACTTTTGGAATAGGCATAGCATTATTCTTTTATTAGTTTCCATTTTTCATTTGATCTGCATTCCTTGTGAAGTGCCATTTCTCCTGCCGCAATTAGCTGGACTGAGCCACTCTGGCTGCTGATTTGGGTCAGGTTAACTTCTCTCTGATGCTTTGAATTACATTCTGGCTTCACTGATTTACAGTTAGTCAGTGATATGTGAAATAAAATTTGGTACATATTCTACATAATGTATAAAGGTAAAGTCTGGCTTGTGGAGTTGAGCGATTCTATGGTGAAAAGATCCAAACCATATCTTTACCTAAACTTTTCCCTGTCGGCCGTCTCATTTCTTCGGCTGAATAATATGCCTTTATAGGATACAGTTTATGCAAACCATATTTTGTGAATGAAGTTGAAACAATAAGTTAGCTTACTGAACTAATCTTGTATGAGGTTAGCTTACAATCCCATAGTCTTTGTTCCCTACAGGCTAAATTGCTTTAGTTCCCTATATGGTAGAGCCACTTCTTTGATAGATCTGAAGTTGTGAAAATATTCTTAGAAAAGTCAGTTGTAAACATTAATAGTCAGCAACAAGTTGGATAGATTCTGAGCCTATTATCTACTTTGTTAAAGGGATTATCACAGACTTTCTTTAGGGATCCATTTTACTTAGATATTTAAGGAGAGACCCACATCTCAGAGGATTACGCTAGCTTATTGGTTGGCTTCTACAAGGTGTACTCATGTGGGGTTCCATGAGAAACTTCACTGCGATTTTACATAAAACAAAAATGGTTCATATGGATATGCATCTTGATTAGTAGCTGAAATGCTTGGCTAGTTCTGAAGGCAACAGACCTGGAGGGTTGGGGAGGGCAGAAGGACAGCCTAGAGGGAGTAGGGTATCTCAGAGGCAGCCCTCACCTGGGAACTGGGGAAATAGCCTGGAATTGGTCTTTCACTGGCTCCATCTGTGAAGTGACCTGACTGAGCCAAGACTATGCTTCACTTTATTTCCAGGCCTAACAGTCCTGGTTTTGGCTCACTACCATTTTTGACATCTTTGTTTTTGTGTATCAGATCAGGGCATCATGCTTACAACCAGCATTTATATGATCTTAAGTCCTGATGGCCTTAAGATGGTCATCTTAAGACACTGATGGTCTTTAAAGGATTATTATTATTAATTGTTTCTTTTTAATAAAAGCAAGCTTCTTGCAGTCTTGTCAAGACACCTGAGAAGGGCCTGGGCACTGTGGGTCAGGGGAATTTTAAAGGGAAGAAGGAGTTAGTGAAAAATTAAGGGGTAGGGAGTGCAAAGAATGTGGAAACGTGTAGAAGGGAGAAGTGGGTGAGGTTTTATTTAAAGGCTTCTTTTCTTGACTTCATTTGCACTTGAAATCCACACAGATGCAAAATCTGTGTTATTATTTTTAAGGAAAAGCTCATGAATCGTGGTTGTTACTTTTTCAAAAACTTTTTATTTTGTATTGGAGTATAGTCAGTTGACGATGTTGTGACAGTTTCAGGTGGACAACAAAAGGACTCGGCCATACATATACATGTATCCATCCTCTCCCTAGTTCTCCTCCCATTCAAGCTGCCACATAACATTGAGCAGAGTGCCCTGTGCTATACAGTAGGTTCTTGTTTGTTATTCATTTTAAATATAGCAGTGTGTACATGTCGGCTGTTACTTTAAAGCTTTTCCCAACCATTTGAAAAGAAAGATTCCTGAGAACAAATCTCCTCGAAGTTAGTCCACCTGCATCCCAGTGCCAACTTGTGCCAGCTGTCCAGACTGTAACTCTGGGCTGATGTCAGGTTGGAGATCAGAGCAAGAACAAAGATTTCTCTTTTTCCTAATCCCTTACTGGCTCTTCTGGGCCCCACCAGAGCCAAATTTAGGGAGGTTTTAAGGGATGTGGCTTCAGAGCTGGCCTGAATGAAGAACCCTTTGAAGTTTTGGTGTGATTTTTCTATTGTTTCTACTCACTGGAGGCCCAGGGTGAGACCCCAGCTCCCCATAAAGCAGCAGGTAAGAAAAGAGGTCAGCTGGATACAGGGACAGGACCAGCGACCCTATCATTGAGAGAATAGATCTGAGGACGGGTGGTATTAACGTTGAATTAATAATTTTCACAAATGTGATATATATTGCGTTTCAGTGAAGAGTCTGCCCTTTAGGTTTCTTTTTTGAAACACTTAAAAAATATGCTTTATTCACTCATCTGTTGATGGATGTTTAGGTTGCTTTGATATCCTAGCTATTGTGGATAGTGCTGCAGTAAACATTGGGATGCATGTCTCTTTTGGAATTATGGTTTTCTCTGGGTATATCAGAGAAGGCAATGGTACCCCACTCCAGTACTCTTGCCTGGAAAATCCCATGGATGGAGGAGCCTGGTAGGCTTCAGTCCATGGGGACGCTAAGAGTTGGACATGACTGAGTGACTTCACTTTCACTTTTCACTTTGATGCACTGGAGAAGGAAATGGCAACCCACCCCTGTGTTATTGCCTGGAGAATCCCAGGGACGAGGGAGCCTGGTGGGCTGCCGTCTATGGCGTCTCACAGAGTTGGACACGACTGAAGTGACTTAGCAGCAGCAGCAGCAGCTGGGTATATACCCAGGAGTGGGATTGCTGGGTCATATGGTAATTTTATTTTTAGCTTTTTAAGTTCTCCACAGTAGTGGTCCCTGAAGAAGGAAATGACAACCTACTCTAGTATCTTGCCTGGGAAATCCCATGGCAGAGGAGCCTGGTGGGCTACAGTCCAGGGGTCACAAAAGAGTCGGATATGACTTAGTGACTAAACAACAACGTAGTGGTTGTACCAATATACATTCCCACCAACAGTGTAAGAGGGCTGCCTTTTCTCCACACCCTCTCCAATACGTGTTGTTTGTAGACTTTTTGATGATGGCCATTCTAACCAGCGTGAGGTGATACTTCGTTGTAGTTTTGTTCTGCATTTTGCTGATAATTAGTGATGTTGAGCATCTTTTCCTGTGCCTTTTGGCCATCTGCATATCTTCTTTGAAGAAATGTTTATCTAGGTCTTCCACCCATCTCTTTGATTTGGTTGTTTGTTTTTTGATATTGAACTGCATGAGCTGTTTGTGTGTATTTTTTTGAGATTAATCCCTACTTTATACATGATTCTTTTGATCCATTTGTTTCACTTTAATAAAACATTAAAACCACTGGATGTGTTTACACCTTGGAGGAGTTGAGACTAATTCAACGAATATTTTTTTGTCTTCTACCTTTTCCCTCTCCTTTAGTTCCCTGACTACTTCCTTGGGCTGGACATCCTTCTCCCAGGTGTCTGGTGATGCCTCCTGACTTTCAGGGACCCTTCCCTGTGCCTCCCTACCTGGGTGGTGTGTCTTGTTCAGAGTGCTTTGATTTTATCCTTCATTTTACCTCTTGCTTCCTTATTAAACTGTTAGGATAAGCTCCTCAGAGTTTGTTAGGAAAAGGGCCAATCCTGTAAATTAATTCAGAATAAAGAGTTCATGGACCACAGTGGTCCAAAGGAAGGCTGTGAACATTTTCTTTGATGGGCTTGATAGTAAATACTTAAGGCTTTGCAGGCCTGGTGTTACTATCACAACTGCTTGACCTTGCTGTTGTCATGAGAAAGTAGCTTTAGACAATATTTAAAGAACATGCTGAACTGTGTTCCAATAAGCCATTATTCATGGAACACTGAAATATGAATTTCGTATGATTTGCATTTGATCTAGATATTTCTGTTGAGTTTTTCCAACTATTTATAAATTCTCAGCTCACAGACTGTATAAAAATAGGCAACAAGCTTGATTGGCCCTGGGGCCATCATTTGCTGACTCCACATCTGAAGGATAAGTCCTTTCAGATCATTTTTCCATATATACTGGGAAATAAAATTTCTTTAACCAGAGAGGTAATGAATAATGACCAGTGATTGTGTGTGTGAGGGGTCGTGGGGCAGCATTCACCAGCTCTCATAGCCCAGAGACCACTGTCTCTTTCTCTCTCTTTTATTTTGTATTGGAGAATAGGTGATTTACAGGGTTGCAGGTTTTTTTCTTTTCTTTTTTAGGTGTACAACAACATAGACATATCTATGTTCTTTTTTGGGTTCTCTTACCATATAGGTTATTACAGAGTGTTGAGTAGAGTTCCTTGTGCTATACCCTGGATCCTTGTTGATTATTTTATAAATAGTAGTATGTATATGTTAGTCTCAACCGGCTCATTTCTCCCCACCCACCACCTTTCCCTTTTGCTTCCTGAAGACCAGCTGTGGAAAAAGCCTTGTCTTTTCAAGTGCATCTGGTCAGCCCCATATAAATAAGCTGCACAATTCAGTAGGTTTCCCTGAATAAATAACCCATACTTCTCATAGGTTTTAGAACACAGAAAGCTCTAATTCACAGTGTGAATAGAGTCCTACTGATTTAGCTTTAGAAATATCTGATTCTCTGCTGTAATGTTTGTCCAGAGTAGCATATATCTTCCTTTTGTCCTTTTTTCCCCTCTTTTTTTCAATTTCCTTCCCATTTAGATCACCACAGAACACTGAGTACAGTTCCCTGTGCTACACAGTAAGTTTTCGTTAGTTATCTATTTTATACAGGATGCCAACTGTATGGAGTATGTAGCAACCTTAACAATCCCAGTGGCTTAATAAGCCAGGTTTGTTGGAGTCTAGTGCAGATTAATGGCTACAGGTTGGTGGGATGCAGGTTAAGGGTGAAGATCTGCCCCATTCAGTTTCAGACTCAGGCTCTTCGTCTAGAAGTTTCATTCCCCAACACCTTATAGCATCCTACTGCCCCTCTGCATCAGAACAGCAGACAGTAGCATATATGGAGCACCATGTGAGGGGTGATTTTGGGGCTTGGCTAGAAGCTCAGCCGGAGGTATTGGCAGGAGCCTCGACTCCTCTCCATGTGGATCTCTCTGAGGGGCTGCTTGGACTTCCTCACAGTATGGCACCTGGATTCCACAAGCAAGTGCAACAAAAAGCATGCTTGAGAAACCACCAGCCTGGAAAGAAGCATATTATCCCTTGTCTTATATTCTATTGGTCAGGCAATCACAGAGACAGTATTTTTAAAAATTAGTTAATTAATTTTAATTGGAAGCTAATTACTTTACAATATTGTGGTGGTTTTTGCCACACATTGACATGAATCAGCCATGAGTGTACATGTGTCCCCGCATCCTGAACCTCCCTCCCACCTCCCTCCCCAACCCATCCCTCTGGGTTGTTCCAGAGCACCAGCTTCGAGTTCCCTGTTTCATGCATCAAATTTGCACTGGTTATCTACTTTACATGTGGTAATATACATTTTCAATGCTTTCTCTCAAATCATCCCACCCTTGCTTTCTCCCACATAGTCCAAAAGTCTGTTCTTTACATCTCTGTACAGAGACAGTATTTAAAATTTTTTTAAATTAATTTTTATTGGAGTATAGTTACTTTACATTGTTATATTAGTTTCTACTGTGCAGCAAAATGAATTAGCTATATATGTGTGTATATATATGTATATGTATGTGTGTGTGTATATATATATATATATATATATGTACATCCCCTCTTTTTTCAATTTCCTTTCCATTTAGATCACCACAGACCATTGAGTACAGTTCCCTGCGCTACACAGTAGGTTCTCACTAGTCATCTGTTTTATACGTAGTATCAATACTGTATATATATCAATCCCAATCTCAATTCTTTCCATCCCCTCTTTCCCACTTTGTGTCCATATGTTTGATCTCTATGTCTGTGTCTCTATATCTACTTTGCAAATAGTATTATGTATACCATTTTTCTTGATTCCACATATATGCATTAATATGTATGTTTTTCTGTTTCTGACTTACTTCACTTTGTACGATAGTCTCTAGGGCCATCTATATCTCCACAAATGACCTAATTTCATTCCTTTTTATGGCTGAGTAATACTCCACTGTATACAACAGAGACAGGTCTGATTAAAGAGGAGAGAGTAAAGATCTCACCCCTTCTATCAGAAGAGTTGCAGAGAATTTGCAGTCACTGTGAGTCTCCTAGAGTGTTATGTGGAGGGTTGACATGACTATGAGCTTGACCCTAACACAGCAGTTCGTCTGTATCCACGTCCACTATGAACTGTGGATTAGCCTTCCTAGGGGCATGTAGAAGGTACAAGTTGACTGTCTAACACAAGACTCAGAAAGCTACAGTCTGCAACTCATATTTTTCCATGTAAATAAAAGTTTATTGAAACATGGCTGTGATCAATCATTTATATATAATTGTGGCTGCTTTCAGGCTACAGCAGCAGAGTTCAATAATTGTGATAAAAGCTATGTGGTCTGTAAAACCTAAAATATTTACTCTCTATCCTTTACAGAATAAGTTTGCTGATGCCTTTTTCTAAGAGACTCAGAAAATGGCCATCCTTAGGCCTAAGTGCAGTCAGCTTGAAAAATCAGGATCTGCCTTTGTAATTGACATGAGGGCAGACACACTACTGATAGTCAGGGGTTTCTCTGAGAACAAAGCCCTTCAAAAATGTGGAAGTTGTGCATATTTTGCCATCAAATCACCCAAGTCTGTGGCAGGATGGAATTTCTGGTAATTGTTCTTGGCAACCCCTGCTTGGCAGCAGGCTGTACATTCCCTGTTACCTTCTCCCTTGGCATTCTTCGGCTCCATTGCTGCAGTCATGGTTGCAATTGGCAGGACTTGGGATGTATTTTTCCAGCCTGGATAATTTGGATGATGTTGCTTTATGGGCTCTGAAGCTAAGTTGGTCTAGACTTCTGTGGGTCTTTTCAGATGTCCTTTTTGTATTCTTTATGGAGATGGATATGGTTGATGGATAAAGGTCTCTCACTTGACACTCTTTTTTCTAAACCAAATTTCCAAGCATTGGTCTTATGTTTTCTTTTTGTGGAAAAAAAATCAGTTATACATTATTTGTATTGGTGGCATGTGTGTGTACATGCCATAAGGATAAATTAAAAATGAAGAATAATCTAATCACTCATTTGAAATTGACATTTGGAATTTCCTCATTTATTCCTCTGTAAGGCCCCACTTTAATCAAGGAAGCATTCACAGAAAATCCACACTGAAAATTCACATATAAAAAGCCTGATTGTAGGGAGCCTACGAGTCACTTGTCAGCCCCCTCTTCTCTCCTTGGAGGGAGAAGGGTTGTCCCTAAATGGCTTATGGTCCCACTAATGGCTTAAACACCTGAGAAGAATGCCTTAGATTACATGTACTGTGTTCTACTTACATACTGGGTCCCTTGATTGACATTTTGTCTACAGACATGTGGAAGAGGATCTTTGCTTAATCTGTGCTTTATCAACTCATCATTCTTTATCAAGGAGTAAACAGAAACCTATGGATTTCAGCCCCCAAGGAAACCAGAGACTTGAAAGACATCCAGTCCAGAACTGAAGCTATCTACTTTCTTTAGACTCTGTGTCAACTTGAAATTGTGTATTCTCTTTTACTTTATTATTATTTTGCAAATTCTAAGTTGTTTTTTGATTTTTTTCCCTTTGATTCATGTTAATCTGAAACAGGCTTTTAATCCCAAATAGCATAAGCAGTCACTGATTTGATTCTTTAACATTTTGTTAATGTTTAGCAGAAGCCAGGATCACAGAGGTGATAATGAAATGACAGTGTGTTAGGTAGCCCCCTCTATCAAGTCAAGCCAGGTCAACATTAGCACATGATGTAACTATGCTATGACCCTTATGCTCATTGACTTCTGTTAACTGTGTTGGAAATGGTATAGAGGCTTTATTAGAAAAGGGAAGTGGCAGGGGAGATGGGCATTTGGCTTAACGATTTGGGTACGTGGATTTTGGGAAACACCTTCTCTCTTCCAAGATAAATCTGTACATTCTGTCTTTAGCAGATCATGAAGGCATGCTGGAAGGTTCTTATAAGGAAACAGAACTATTCATGTGCTCACAATCAGGAAACTGCCCTCCTCTCCCTTCAGAGGTTTCCATCTTTCCTTCCCATGTGAAGCCAGCTTGACCAGCTGAATGAGTTTGGATCATCAGTGGATTGACCATTGACAGAGACAAATTGCCCTGACATTCACTCTGGTGTTCTATTTGGTACATTAGTTCAGTTGACTAAGTAATGCCCTAGTGTAGTAAAAAAAAGCTGATGTTCCTTTCCAAACACATAACATAAAATCTCTGTTTTGGAGAGTTATTTGGTTTGTTTCATCCTTGGTATCTTCATCAAGGAAGTAAGAATGAGGACCCAGTCTGTCCTGAGTATAACATTTTGCAGATAAGGAAACAGGGCAGAGAGGTGGCCAAAGTCTTTGTTGAGTTCTCTGAACACATCTTTAGCTAACTGAGTCACAGAGTTCCTTTCTACCTTCCTCTTTCCCAGGTTTTGGCTGCATTTCCTCCGCTGAATGCCTGTCACACTCTGGGCCAGTGTCTGTGACAGATGCACGGCTTTCAAGTCTGGCTGCTAAAGCTCCTGATTTTTCCCCTTTCCTCACACAAGGTCTCCTCTGCTAAATTCTTCCAGGTGTGTGATTAGGAGATAACCTGTTCTCCTAGAATTTGTCAATAGTCATTTCTCTTGGGCAGGGGCACACTCTTTCAAGGCCATGGTGTTGGCTGATGTCAAGTCTTGAGAGAAGAGAGTGATGCTACTCTCTGTGAGGCAGAAAGAGAAATCTGTGGATGGCTCGGAGGTGGTGGAGGAAGGAGAGGAAAGGGCCATGGGATAATGGGATGCTATACAGTACATGATGGGACATCCTAGTGTCAGTGATGCTAATTCAGACTTCATTTGTCAAGAACAGATTTTTTTTTTCTGTGTTAAATTAGAGAGAAGAGGGTTAGTTTCTGACTTTGTGCGGAATAAAAGAGAGGCAGTTTGCTCAACACTGAAGGTTGAGTTAAAACAGACCTCATGGAAATAAGCCTAAGGAACGTTTGGAACATGTGGGAGGGTTTGAACTGTCATAGACTATGGAATTGATTGTTCAAGTCAAGTGTGTATAGGTTCTTGTGGGTTGAGATAGCCTTAGATGACACCTGGGGTACACAGGTCAATCTGTTCAAAGCAAAGAAGCTTTGGTCACTGTGAAATGAATACATGGAACCCATTATTCCTTCAATAGGGAGGCTTGAACTTGACAAGGAGAGGGACCAGAAGTTCTCAACCATTTCTTTCTGGATCTTAAGTTAGGGCATGTTTGAGTAAAGTCAGCAGAGAAGGACGTCTCTAACCACTGTGTCCTAGGGGTGGGGTGCAGGGCGCAAGGTCAGAGCAGCTAGTGGACCTTTGGATCCCTGGACTGTAGCTTTCTGTGTGCCTGTCTTTGCTTCTTTGTCTCTTGTTTTTTTCTCTCTCACAAGAAGACAGTTCAACATGGAGGCAGCAGGTTGGGTTGTGACATCATTGGGGCTGGCATTGTTCTCTAGGCAATGGAGGTGCCTCTCTTTTTTTCTGATCCTTCTTCTAAGGCTAAAATGCTTTGACCTAGTATTCAAGATTTCTCTTCATCAACTGAAAATAAAGAAATGAGCAGTCTTGAACGAGGTTTCACTTTTATTTAAAATTTTATGGATCAGTGTCCAGTGTCAGGATGGGGGAAGGGGGTGGGGGGGGGTGGGGTGGGGAGGTGGAAAGTGGGGAGGAAGCAGAGCCTGAGAAGGCTGAAGCACAGGAGAGTGGTAAAACTTACAGAACATTGTCAGTTTTATACTCTAGTACATCTTAATCCTTGCAGCAACTCCCTTGAAGATGGCATGACTTCCTTTAGTTTACAAATGGAAAGAACAAGTTTTTTTGTACAAATAGGGAAACAAGGCACAGAAAGATATCCAGAACCCTTAGATACTCAGCAGTTGTGAGCTGAGGGCAGAAAAGGTGCAGAAAAGGAAACATGATGTGTTGAAGAACAAATTTGCCAACTTCAGGATTTGCTTAGATTGGCTCTGATGGCTGTCTGGGTTGTGGGGAGGAAAAGGGAAAAGACTGAGTGAATCAGAAAAGAGAACACTCAGATTAGGGGGAAGAGGAGAGAGAAAATTTGCAAAGAAAAGGAAGTGAAGAGAAATGAGGAAAGAGCTCGTCTTTGCAGCCATAGATATTCACAGGTGATTTCTCTTTGTGTTCTCGTGGAACAGAATAAATGCAATAGGATGTTATAATTGAAAGTCAACCGAAATACCATGCACAGTCTGGAATTGGTTTTAAAAATCAAAACAGTCTAGGAGAGATTCTTTATTTTTCTGACTTTAAAAACGTTGCAGATAAATGTGCTTCTGATCAGAGGGGAAGCGAGGGGAGGGCACTGGGCCAAACATATGTAGGCAGGTGCTGTACAACTTCTCCACACAGCTCTGCCAGAACACCCTGCCGGTAACCTCGGCAGTTAATGGAAAATGTGTGCTTCTCTGTGAACACATGGGGAGAAGGATGAGACCTCCCAGCTGATCTGGATTGGGTATCAAGATGATATTTGAGTGCATCACTCCAGAGGTGTCAGAATGGGCCATTTCTTCTCTACATCTTGTCCTGCCCCATGCCTCTACCCAAAACCCACTCCAGCATCCTGACTGTAGTTTATCCAGCACTGAAGGATGGAAGGCTTTTTATCTCCTAGTATAACGAGGCTGCTGAACATCAATGTTGGCGGATTTTGAAAAAATAGCAGAAAATAAGTCTGTCCTGGCCTCCTCCCCGATCCTTAGAGTGAGCAAGATTTTCTGTTTTGCCTTGTAACTTTCTGTGGCTAGCAAATATAAGGTCAGGGAAATGAGGCACAATGAGATGAAGTGCATTTATACCATCTCAGAACAGCCTAAGTGGGCGGATTGGTTTATTTTATTTTTGGATTTGCTGGGTCTTCGTTGCTGTGCACAGGGCTTTCTCTAGCTGTGGCCAGTGGGGGCTGCTCTTCATTATGGAGGGTGGGCTTCTCCTTGCGGTGGCTTCTCTTCTTGTGGAGCATGGACTCTAGAGCGCAGGTTCTGTAGGTGAGGTACACAGGCTTAGTTGCTCCCCAGCACGTGGGATCTTCCTGGATCAGGGATTGAACCCATATCCCCTGCATTAGTAGGCAGATTCTTCTCCACTGAGCCACCCAGGGAAGTTCCTGGATTAGTTTCCTAAGGCTGCTGTAACAAATTATCATATATTTGGTGACTTAAAAACCCCAGAAACTTAATGTTTCACAATTCTGGAGGCAAGAAGTTAAAAATCAAGGTGTTGGCAGCTACACTCCCTCTGAGACTCTGGGACTCCTTCCTTGCCTCTTCCTAGCTCCTGGTGCTGGCCAGCTGTCCCTGACATTCCGTGGCTTGCAGCTGCATCTCGCCAGTCTCTGCCTCTGCTGTCGCATGGCGTTGTCCCTGAGTGTCTGTCTCCACTTGGTGCTTTCGTCTTCTTGTAAGGACATTGGCCATACTGGACTAGAGCCCACCTTGATGACCTCATCTTCACAGGGTTACATCTGCCAGGGCTCTATTTCCAAATAAAGTCACAGACACTATGGGTTAGGGCTTCAGTGTATATATGTTTTTTGGTGACAGCTCAACCTATGATAGTAGGTGTTCATGTTTTGTCTGCTGGTCAGGCAGCAGCTTGGGCAGGGGGTAACAGCTGGTGGGGGAAGGAGAGTTGATTGAGATCTATTGTGTCCCCTGGTTCACTCCAAGGAGGCAAGTGTGTGGCCCACAGAGAAGGGCTGTGGGCTCAATGGTCAGGGAACTCTGCAGGGCTCAGGTCACAGACAAGTGTTGCTCCAGGGTCCAAAAGATACAGCATGTGGTGAGGAAGAGGAGAGAGATTTCCTTCACCCTTAAAAAATATTTATTTATATATTTCACTGTGCCGGATCTTAGGTGCAGCATGTGAGATCTTTAACAGTGGCATGTGAGATCTAGTTCCCTGACCAGGGATTAAACCTGGGGCCCCTGCATTGGGAGTGTGGAGTCTTAGCCACTGGATCATCAGGGAAGTCCCCCTTCACCTTTTCAAGGAATGCAGTGTGACTGGCATCTGGAGGATCCCAGAGACATAGCCCTACTGGGCACCTTAGGGGCTGGCAGTCTCCAAGGTGCTGGGACACAATAGAATATTGATGGGGACAAATAGCAGAATTAGAATGAAGCCCTCTCAAGATGTTTAGGGATAAGAAGTAAAGGAGCAAGGGAAAGAGGAAAGCCCGGAAGACTCAAAATTGTTGACTATTTAGCAGAACGGCCATATAGACAATTGTGTGAACTGGGAGAATATGAAAGCCCACAGGGTATCTCTTTAATTAATAAATAATTACCTCTGGACAGCTGGGACTTGTCAGGCAAAGCAGACACATGATGCTCTGCTATTCAGAGACCTGTATATTGTGAGCAGGACAACCTCGTTCTGTGCTGACCCTAATCACAGGCATAGTGGGCCTGTAGGGCTGTGATCTTTAATGGAATAGAAATGGGTTAGAGGTGGGCCACAGGAGACAATAAAGTTTTTTGTTTTATTTCAGATTTCTTTAAAAAAAATGCCCTTTAGGGTAATTGAAATGATCTAGCCTTTTGCTGTCATGTCTGACTCTTTGCAACCCCATGGACTGCAGCATGCCATGCTTCCCTGTCGTTCACCATTTTTCCTGGAGCTTGCGCAAACTCATGTCCATTGAGTCAGTGATGCCATCCAACCTTCTCATCCTCTGTTGTCTCCTTCTCCTCCTGCCCTCAATCTTTCCCAGCATCAGTGTCTTTTCTAATGAGTCAGCTCTTTGCATCAGGTGGCCAAAGTATTGGAGCTTCAAACCAGCCAATCCTAAAGGAAATCAACCCTGAATATTCACTGAAAGTGGTGATGCTGAAGCTGAAGTTCCATGAAAGTTGCTGGGTTCCAAATATGACATTAACAACAGAGATGCCCTTCTGATGTACCATTCTTGGGGCTCTCTGCCTGCTGCTCTGGAAGAATGGAAAGAGCTTTGCTCCCAGAGGGTCTTCATGAGGCTCAGAGAAATTCAAGCCAGTGGTCCCAGGCAGGCACCCAAAGTCTCTGAGGCTGACTCTGGCCCAATAGCCTTTATTGTAAGCTCACACTACCGCTGGGATGCTGGTGAATTGAACACGAGCAGATAAAGATCATTCTTTGTAAGTGTCTTTGTCTTTAGTGAGCTGTTACTTGCAAGAGACTATTAGCTGAGTGACAGTCCATTCTATTTAGTGACTAATGACTTTTTTTCTCAGCCCTACTTTAGTCATATTCTGTCATGCATGGTCTTTGGATCCTCACTATTAAAACACCATGACATTTTCTCTAAACATGCATTCTTATGAACTTCTTTGATGGTGACCTCTGTGACTTCATATTTTCCAAGTTCATAAACTTTATGAGCTGTTTGATGGCATTTACTCTTTTTAATTTTATCTTTCATTGTCCCCTTCTTAAATCCTGTAGCTATTTAGTAAGTTTGAGCTGGTCCAGTGGAAACATGTTATTGGGTCCAGATTAAGTCTCTTTTGAGTGGTAATAATGTGAAAATTATTAATTCACTTTTTCTCTTTTAACTTGATGAGAACACAGGCTTTGCTCTAGTTGGCTTAAGGCATCTCTTTGCTTCAGAGGGAGGAGGGCTTGTTGGCTTTGTGTGATGAGCAGAGATATTCAGCTTCTTCTATGGCAGCCAAGGCCACTCAGGGAAGCAGAGTCACTCTGAGGATAATAGGAAGAAGGGACTTAGTGTAGAAATTGTTATTAGTGGCTCAGTAGTGTTCAACTCTTTGTGACCCCATGGACTGTAGCCCTCCAGGCTCCTCTGTCCATGGGGATTTCCCAGGAAAGAATACCGGAGTGGGCTGCCATTTCTTTTTCCAGAGTTAGACACAAATGCGGGCGCAGCTGAGGAAGTGGTGGTCTGGAAGGAAGGTGGGGGAAGATCAGAGAGAACCCCTCCAGAGGCACTGGTGCTGGTGAACTAGCTGGAGCTTAAAGGGAAACCCGAGAATTGAAGCACATTTGGCCATGGAGGTGAGACCATGAGCGGAGCTCATAGAGAGCTCTGTTGGAAGTTGTTGACCTTGGTAGCAGCTGCCTCTTGGGTCTGTGGACAAGTGTCTGGTGGTGCTGCTCATTGGAGTCTGGAAGACAAACTTGTCAATATTTTCTTGCTCCTCATTCAGACAAAAATATAGTCTGTCAGAGTTTCTTCTTGATTTTTCAAAGGTTAAACAAGGGGTAAACCCAAATCTGCCTGCTGATCAAGTATTGCTAAGACACAGTCTGTCTATTTAGGGAACAATGCGATTGGGAAGGCAGGTGTGAGGTGAATGGTGATATAGGTGAATGAACTGGGGAATGGCTCTTGCAGCTCTCGCTTTGTCAGGGGGTTGGTTTGAAGTGGTCTGGTTTTATAGTAGTGGTTAAGAGATTCCCAGTTCATTTTTCCAGATATGTAAGTTCTCCATAGCACAAAATGAAAATGTCATCACCCAAATCAACACTGTATCAAATGTGCAAACTTCAAATCTGATACCTGTCTGAATATCATCTCTGCTAAGTAAATTAAAACAAACAAACAAAATAACAGAAGAAACTTTCTTTCTGTCTCTTTTTAAGTTTGAGAGTCTGAGTTGTTTACTGTTTGTCTACTTTCAAGGTTCCTGGCATTTTTATGTGGTTAATTTAATTTCCTTCTCCTTATGAGCCCTCCATTTTATGTTCATGTTGTTGCTTTGTTGTTTGGTAACTTTTTTGGGGACAAATTCTGTGGAATCTGTGTTCCCTACATTGTGTAACCTCTGAAGTCTCTGCTTAAAAGAAAAAAATCACTTATTTAAAAAAATTATTAATTTTATTTTTTAGCCTGTCTTTGTAGGGGTTGACCTGGACCAGCATAGCTTATTGGTCGGTGTTGACCTTAAATAAATAGACTGCCAGATATTTCTTTGGTAGAGGTGAGTTTATTCTGGATCAGCAGAGAATTGCAATTCATGATAGGCAACCATGACAAGCCATGTGCAAGTTCCCTTATCGCAAGGGAAGAACACTTTCATAGAGGAGAAAAGGAAGTTGGAAGTGCTGTTGTCAACAAACAGTCCATGACTTTCCACTGAATGAATCCTTGCCAGGAAAGAAGAGGAGTCTTTCTCCTTCCTTATTGGGCTCTTTTATCATCATAGGCCATGAAAGCTCCCCCTTAATGAGGTGTCTCTTTATTAATTAAGGTTTCTCTTTGTTAATTATTTTACAGTCATCAACTGATTAGTCAAAAGATTTCCTTAAATGACTTGACCCAGCCATTTTTGATATGAAGAATGTGTATGTGTGCCTGTGTGTTGGGGTCATACCTTCAATACTCAGGCCGTTTGTAAGTCTGTCTTAGCCTTTGTTGTTGTTCAGTCGGTAAGTCGTGTCCGACTCTGCGATCCTGTGGACTGCAGCATGCCAGGCTTCCCTGACCTTCACTGTCTCCCAAAGTTTGCTTAAATTCACGTCCATTGTGTCGGTGATGCCATCCAACCATCTCATCCTCTGTTGTCCCCTTCTCCCCCTGCCCTCAATCTTTCCCAGCATCAGGGTTTTCTCCAACGAATTGGCTCTTCTCCTTCATGTATCTTAGCCTTTATTTCCTGCTTTTGTAGGGCTTCAGGGCCAGCCGGAAGAGAGTAATCAGTGTCCTCTCTGGTTCTCCTCAGTCATAAGAATAGCCCTCCACAAGTGTACCGTTTTTGTTGTTGTTGTTGTTGTCTTTTTTTTTTTTTTGGAGCCCCAGAGATAGGTCAGAACTTTCCAAAGCACTTTATGCAAGCCTCATTCCTCCAGACTTTCCTTTTATGTATTTTTGCCAGGCTTTTGTGTGCCCCAATTAGGATTGCATTGTTAGTTAAACAGAATGTTAAATAACGGTAGCTGATTGTTTCCATCAGTGCCCTAGAGACAGGGCCTTTCCTGTGATGCTGAGCTCTGAGTGAGTCAAATACACAACATCCTGTGAAAGCCGTTCTTTCAGGGAGCTCTAAGTCAGGTCAGACAGTGACTGTGGTCTGAACAGAGGGTTTTGGGAGGAGTTCCAGAGCCCATCTGTCCCTCTGGTGGCTGCAAGGCTGGTAGCTTTCCAGGCTAATGCTGTGCAGTTGGGGAAGGAGGTAGATAGGATTAACTCGAGTTAAACCATCTCAGTCCCTGGTCTTCTTATCAAGGTTTAGTAGCTTTTCTCTTTTGGGGGGATAAACTCTCTTCAGATGGTTGCAAGCCTTTGGCTAATTTGCAGAGATATCAAAAAGTTGATTTTGATAATTTTGCCAGTATTTTTATGGCTTTGATGGAGGCTTGGATTGATGCAGGTTCTGACTCAGCTATTCTAGAATCTTGCCTCCCTCCCAGAAGTTCCATTTTATTTTGTAGTTTGGTTGTTTCGCTGTTCATGGGCAAATGACCAGAAGGCATCATTTCTCAATCCAATAAATTAAAATCAGAATTTCTGTGTAACATCTGGTCAAATACTCTGTTTATTGGCACTAAAATGGTTATAGTTCCATGGAAGAAAAGAACTGATATCATAGTGTATGTCCTTGGACTCAGAGGCCTTTTGTTTTCTATGTCTAAGAACCTAGGAGTGGTGTAAACATTCCAAAGATCCTGGATCTTATCCAGCAATATCGAGTTAAACAGAGAGGATTTGGAACAAATACTGGTGGGAGAGAACCTAACATTTATTGAGAACTTAGTACGTGCCATTTTATTAGAAAAATATTATTTTAGTTATCCAATGCATCGTATAAGCAGTGAATTCTTCTGTTGGATTCTTTTACTAGAGGTAAGGGAGAATTACTGGCCAGAAAGTATTTAAAGTTCAGTTTAAGGCACCACCTCCCACCTCAGTATAGTTTTTGCTTATTTCTATGTTTAACTGAAAATGCAATATGTGTACCCTTGGCAAATAATAAACATTGAATGAATATGTTAATGAACATATGTATTTATGTTTTGCTCACTTTTTAAAAGATTTTTTGTTTGATGTGGACCATTTTTAAAGTCCCTATTGAATTTGTTACAATATTGCTTCTGTGTTTATATTTGGTTTTTCAGGCCATGAGGCACGTGAGATCTTAATTCCCTGACCAGGAATCAAACCTGCACCCCCTGCATTGGAAGATGAAGTCTTAACCACTGGACCACCAAGGAAGTCCCCATTTTGCTCATTTTTGCTTTTCCAGATGTTGGTAGATTTTCTTTTGTTCCCTTTTCTCAATCAGATCCTAAGTTATTGGCCTATTTCTTTTTACTTCATAAATATTGTTCCGTGCACAGCACATGTTCAGAAAGTTGATGACTGATTGATCTTCCACTACTAAACCTAATCTGAGGCTGAAGAATGTCATGGCTATTCCCTTGAAAGAATTCCACCCTAGTTCACAAAAAGTGAAATTTCTATAATTCTTGTTGATTGAAAGTGGTTTTACATTGTATGCTGAGGTATTAGTGCAAGAAATATGCCAAAAATGAAGCAAAGTTTTGTTTTTTGCTTTTCATAATAACCAGAATTATATGTAAAAGCTTAAGGGTGTGTAGTTACCTAGAGGGAAGAAGAATTAGTGTGGATCAAGTGCTATCTTCCATCTCGTTCTCTCATCCTTTTGACTTTGCTTTCATCTCACTTTACCCTAGTGTGTTGAAGTTATACATCACACTGAGGAAGTTCAGCCAAGAAGGTGAGTGGGAAATCAAAGAGGGTTGGGAACACAGCCCCTAAAGGCAGACTGGTGCCTGAATGAAGCAGAGAGGCACACAGTTCCGGATTACATACTTCCCCAAACATTCCAAAAGTATATGACAGTATTTAGTATCTATCTTAGTAATGCAAGGGAACCTTGAAGAAAATGCAGAGCGAAGTTACTTTTATTTTTTAAAATTTTTATGTTTTATGGAAATGTTAATATATAATGTTGTGTTAGTTTCAAGTATATAGCAAAGCGATTCAGTTATATGTATATATACATACATATATATATAATTTCTCAGATTCTTTTCCATTATAGATTATTGCAAGACATTGAATATAGTTCCCTGTCCTGTAGAGTAGATCCTTGTTGTTTATCTATGTTATACAAATTAAAAGACACTTGTTCCTTGGAAGGAAAGCTATTACAAACCTAGGTAGTGTATTAGAGACATCACTTTGCTGACAAAGGTCCATATAGTCAAAGCTACAGTTTTTCCAGTAGTCATGTACAGATGTGAGAGTTGGACCGTAAAGAAAACTGAGTGCCGAAGAATTGATAGTTTTGAATTGTGGTGCTGGAGAAGACTCTTGAGAGTCCCTTGAACTGCAAAGAGATCAAACCAGTCAATCCTAGAGGAAATCAACCCTGAGTATTCATTGGGAGGATTGATGGTGAAGCTGAAACTCCAATACTTTGGCCATCTGATGCGAAGAGCCGACTCATTGGAAAAGACTCTGATGATGGGAAAGACTGAAGGCAAAAGGAGAAGAGGGTGGCATAGGATAAGATGATTAGATAGCATCCCTGACTCAATAGACATGAATTTGAGCAAACTCTGGGAGATAGTGAAGGACAGGGACGCCTGATGTGCTGCAGTCCACAGGGTCACAAAGAGTTGGACACCTCCAGCCCTGAGATGGTGAATATGACCAAGGTCATCCAAAGAGGCTCCAAAGGGGAGTCTCCAAAGGGGAGCATCCAAAGAGGAGCATCCAAAGAGGCTCAGATGTAGTGACTGAACTGCAATAGTGTGTACCCATTAATCACAAATTCTTCCTTCCCTTCTTTTCCCCTGTTGGTAACCATAAGTTTGTTTGCTGTGTCTGTGAGACTGCTTCTGTTTTGTAAATGAAATTCATTTGTATCATTCTTTTTAGATTCCACATATAAGTCATGTCATATGGTATTTGTCTGACTTACTTTGCTTAAAAGTGATGTCATATGGTATTTGTCTGACTTACTTTGCTTAGTATGATAATCTCCAGGTCCATCCATGTTGCTGCAGATGTTATTATTTCATTCTTTTTTATCATCAAGTAATACTCCATTGTATACGTGTGTGTGAATACCATACCAAGAAATCACTTTTCGATCAAGTTCTTGGGTATGTCATTTCTGCCCTTACCATCACCTCTCAGAGTAACTTACTGATGGCAGTGAGGTCTTACCTCTCTGCATGTGAATATTTGGTAGATTGCTGCTGAGTAAGCTAAAGGTGAATATCATATTCAACACCCTGGGGCCTGTGTACATGAACCTCATGTTCTAGAAGGCTTTGGAGGCTCTTTGGATGGCCTTAGTCATAATCACCATAACTGGGCTGGAGGTTGAAAGACAGACTTAATCTGGAACCATGGCATATCTGGTCTGGTTCTGTGCTAGAACCCATTGTAGAATCTAATTCTGGCCATCCTTGGAAATCCTTTGTCAGCATACGTGATAGGAAGTATATATTATAACATAACTTATTAAGTCAAATTGAAATCCTACCTGGACATTTGCACTTAATGTTTTAATTTGTAAAATTAGAAACAAAGGATTAAAATGTACTTTCAGAATCTTTGGGTGACAACTTGTCCCTCATGAATATAGAGATAAATATTAGTCTAAACAGACTCTTGAGAGTCCCTTGGACTGCAAGGAGATCCAACCAGTCCATTCTGAAGGAGATCAGCCCTGGGATTTCTTAGGAAGGAATGATGCTAAAGCTGAAACTCTAGTACTTTGGCCACCTCATGTGAAGAGTTGACTCATTGGAAAAGACACTGATGCTGGGAGGGATTGGGGGCAGGAGGAGAAGGGGACAACAGAGGATGAGATGGCTGGATGGTATTACTGACTTGATGGATGTGAGTCTGAGTGAACTCCGGGAGTTGGTGATGGACAGGGAGGCCTGGTGTGCTGGGATTCATGGGGTTGGACACGACTGAGCGACTGAACTGAACTGAACTGAAGACTGCTAGATCTTTCAAAACTGTTTTTAGGAGTAATAGGTGTTAGAATCCAGGTTGCTTCTGAATTTGTCCTTGTTGCATCTCCTCTCTCCTTGCTGAATTATGTGGAAAATGAGTGAGATATGAAGGCATAGACTAACAGCCTAAGGACACACTGGAATCTTGAGGCTAAAGTAAACTCATAAGATTGACTTTATAATTTAGGCTTCTGACATCCTTAGTCCTAGTACTCCTCCCATCTCCAACCATCCTGACCTCTGCTGCTGCTGCTAAGATGCTTCAGTCATGTTCGACTCTGTGCAACCCCATAGGCGGCAGCCCCCCAGGCTCCCCCGTCCCCGGGATTTTCCAGGTAAGAGTACTGGAGTGGGGTGCCATCACCTTCTCTGATCCTGATCTCAGGCCCTTTGAATTCTGCAGACTCGGTGTTTTCCATTATACAAGCTAAGTGTGGGTGAAAGAAGTAACCCTGGGAGGCTAAGACTTCTTGCTTCAGGAATATGTGTTCGCTCTTCTAAGTTTTTCCTTGTCTTCCTGCAGTTAACAATAGTTCTCTGATTCTTTTTATGTTTTCTTGGACTTCTCTTTGTGATGGTGTGCTGTGGTGAGGTGGGGAGTATAGCTGGCTGGGATTTGCTGACCATGGATAGAGATAAAAATTCCTTTGACACCTTATGCGAGGTTCTGCTCTAGAACTTCTGTATCTATGAAGGTTTTCTCAAGATGGCGTGTCTAAGTCTGGGCATTGGGGAAAGTGGTAGAGACTGATTCTTTGTTGCACTGAGACCTCCCCTTTCCTAGTCCTGCTGTGACGATGTTGGGAGCCTCTTATCCATGGTGTTCATGATGCTGTTTAGTCTGTTGTGATGGCGACCCATGAGGATCTTTGTGCAGCTCCTACCATTTCTTAGAGAGCTGGTTGATACCTTCTCTGGGTAATTTTTTAAATTTATTTATTTTATAAATTTATAATAATTTATAACATTATTTATTTATTCTACTTTTGGCTGCACTGGGTTTTTGTCTCTATGCCTGGGCTTTCTCTGGCTGTGGTGAGTGGGGGCTACCTTTTAGTTGCTACCTTTTAGGGGGCTACCAGTGTGTGGGCTTCTCATTGCAGTGACTTCTCTTATTGTGGAGCACAAGCTCTAGGCACATGGGCTTCAGGAGTTGCAGGTGGTGTACAGGCTTAGGAGCTTCATGGCATGTGGAATCTCCCTAAATCAGGGATCAAAGCAGGCAGATTCCTCTCCACTGGGCCACCAGAAAAGTCCTGGGTGATTAAACAAAAATGTTATTTTATGACTGCACTGGGTCTTAGTTGTGGCATGAAGGTTCTAGTGTCTTGACCAGGGATCAAACTTGGGTCTCCTGCAATGGGAGTGTGGAGTCTTAGCCACTGGGCCAGCAGGGAAGTCTCTTCTCTGGGTAAGCATTCAGCTTATGGGAGCACTTCAGGGACATGTGGATTTTGGCCATGAGGAGAGCACTATGCCATGAAGCGTCTTTGGGAGACCTGAGGAGGAGACCAAGCTTGGCTTTTCCAAGCTCTTTTCAATGGCAGCTTGAAGATGTTGAAGGAAACTTGTTCTCTATCTTAACAAACAAGGTAAGCAAACCTCTGATCACATGAAGGACATATAAACAAAGGTTTATATATTCCCTTAGCAGAGGGAATAAACATTTGGGTTTGCCTGACTTCACAGGTGCACCAAGTCAAGTGGAGAACTGAGTTAGGAACTAGACTTCTTTGTTTTTGTTTTTATTAATTGCCCGATGTTTCCCATTACATCTCCCAGATAATCTTTCGAGGACAGCAAGACAATATACACACATTGCTGTTCATTATTTACTAAACTTTGTGTTAGTGATTTGTGAAGGAAATTTAATATGAGAGTTGGTGTTTTGTAAAATAAAGCTTCTAAGTCTAATGGATTGAGATAAGTAGGCTAGAGTTTATATTAAAACTTTTCTTGTGTGTATGTTCAGTATTTTCCAGGTTTAATTTTGTTTCGGAGTTTCAATGGAAGAATTGGCAATTCAATGCATTGGCAAAAAGACAAGTTTTACCTTATAGATAACTCAAAAGACCTCAGATAGAGTGGAAGAATTAATTTGCATCACCTGAAGTCCAAGGAAGCTGAACTTATACTTAAGGTCTAGCTTTCTGTTCATATGGAAAATATAAGACACGTGAAAATGAAAGTGAGCTGAAAACTTACTGTTAAACTGTTGTCTTGAAAAAAAAAATGGGTTCGACTATTTGTAATTTGGTCTCATGACCTCTGCTAATCCCTGTCAGTGGATTAGTTTTTTCTGTCTGCTCCATTAGCAACTTTTACTCTGTGTGATATCGCTTCCCACACTTTGGGCAGCTTATCACCTGCATGTGTTGCTCTCCCCTACACTTTTAGCCTCTTCAAAGCAGGACCTAGGGCTGGGCTAGCCCTTAACACAGAGCCAGGCCTAAGGAAGTGCTCGATAAATGCTCAATGACTCACATTGTGTAGGGCCGCTCACATATAAATAAACCCTCTTGCCTTCTCTCTCTTTTGCTTTCATATTCTTCAGCCCTCTTGTGGTCTTGCTGCCAGCCTGCCCCATGGTGCCTATTGTTTTTTTCTTTTTTTAATTTTTATTTTAAATTGGAGGATAATTGCTTTACAATATTGTGTTGGTTTCTGCCATATAGCAATGTAAATCAGCCATATGAATCATCCCCTCCCTCTTGAGCCTCCCTCTCACCTCCCCATCTTATTCCTCTAGGTCATCACAATGCAGCAGGCTGAGCGCCCTGAGTTATACAGCAGCTGCCTACTAGCTATCTCTTTTATACTTGGTAGTGTATATATATGTCAATGCTACTCTCCCTATTAGTCCTATTATTTTGATTACTCCATCAAAATAACTGTTTACAATCACCACAGTTCTTGCTGATCTTCTCATACAGTTTTAATTCCCATTGAAGTATCAAAGTTAGAGCTGGAAAGGACTTATAACTTTCTAGATCTTTCTTCTTTAGCATTATCACTGATTGAAATCTTCTCCCTTGGACTTCCAGTGTTTATCAGAACCATATTCCCATTGTACTTTCTGTCCAATTAGAACCAAGCATAGTTTATGATGAAACTCTACCTTCATAATCCCCTGGGAAAAAGTATGTGGATTTCAGTGCCTTATTATAGATGCCATAATGCATCTATAATAGTGACTGTAGGCTATGAAACCAATTACTAGCAAAGTCAACAAGACCAGTAGACCTTCTAATTTTCAGGTTACTGTGTTATCTGAGACTGTAACCCTCCCCCCGCCCCCCCAATTATCCTTAGAAGACTAAGGATACTCCTAGAAAGAAAGAATGAGAGGAAGGAAGGAAAAAGAAATGAAGGAAGGAAGGTAGGAAGAAGGAAATCAAGCCAGACCTGTATTCACTACCTAGGTTTTCCAAAGTAAAATCAGTTTCATCCTCTTGTAAGATGTGCAGAGGGAAAAATCTAATTATGGTTCTTCTTGAGACTGGCAAATCTGGATGCTTCATTTTTGCAGAGACCTAGAAATTTTGCTTCTGGAATCTTATGCTCCTTCCCATCATGGTTTACAATCATGTTTTTCTGTAAACATCAAGTTAAAGAGTACAATGTTATATTCTATCTTTTGTAGTTGACTTAGAAAAAATTGCTACTAGTTGACTACCAGCTTCTTACTTTTCATTCTTAAGAGAAGTCTTGACTGTAATTTCTTTTTTTGATGCTAATTGGATGAAATATCTTAATAGCCAACTTCCCATTTAAATACCTTTCTTTTTCCAAAAGCGTATTTTGGAATTCAAAATTTTGGAATTCACTGGCTCTCTATAGGCAAATTACACACTAGAATAAAATAGCTTTCTCTACATTTAGAAAAAAAAGTGTCAGTGTTGACTGCATAGATCTTTAACCATCAGATCGTTTGGGAATTTGCAGTGTCACATACATTTCAGCAAGGCGTTCAAACAGTCTCTCAGGATTTTAAACACTCCTGGTTATGAAAACAAATTTTCATCTTTATTTTTCCAAGCTGTCTCCTTACATATAGCACTTCAGAAAATTCACCATTACTGGTTTTACTGCCTGATTGCTCAAGAGTTAATTGGTTCAGCACCTGGACAGGAAGCTATTTTGGCAGAAACTCTGTTTTCTTCAAGTTCTAGCCATAAAATTCTGGATAGTGAATTGTAATCAAGCATTCCTTTTTTTTTTTTTTTTTTCTTCTTCTTCAGAGCACACAAGAACACTAATGTGTTAGCTGAAGGAATTGCAGAGCCTCATTTGGAATATGGAAGTAGTTTCTCATTCATAAGCTGGCATTAAAGGAACACGTTTCTTACTGGGTTTTGGGTCTAAATTTTTTATACTCTTTTTACACAACGTTAATGTTACATACTTTCATCTTACCACACATTCTTCTTGAATATACTATTTCAGACCAATAGATTAGAAAGGGACCTGATGCCCTAAACTTTGTGTCTAGGTTGTTAAATTAGAGAAAAGAGGATGAGAAAATGGACTGGTATATTTTAAATAAGGCCACCCCTGTTCAGTTTCATTCCTGTGTTTCTCAGCACCTTCAATGCTGTTGTCACGTCTTCTATACAATCTTGGTCTTAATTTACGGTGGTCAAAATTTGTAAGATGGTAGTGTTCACAGCACACTTCTCCATACTTCCAATCCGACAAAAAGAAGTCTAATTGCAGCCCAATAGTTGGTGTGGGAGGAACTGCAGGGGTGTGGGTATGGGACAGGAGAGGTGTGGAGATTTAGTAAGTGTTACTGAGGATTATGAATTGGGACCTCATTATAGATTTCTAGAAATATAGCAAAGAGTGGAATTCCTTTTAAATTAGTTTTGGCTACTGAACTGTGTTTTTGAATGTATTACAGCTCCAAGACTGAACCACATGGGGCCAGGTTTCATTAGGGTTACATGTTTGTTATAACAAAAGACAACTTCCTACATGTACTTAGCTTTTTCATAATCCTTTGTCCACTCAAGCCTTTCTATTCTTGTTCTTTAAGGAGAACAGAGCATTGGTAGGTTGTTCTGTAAGCCTTCAACAGAGCTCTATGTGCTAATCTCAGCTGCTCCAAAGAGCATTATTATTTTACCCAGTTTTATATTAAAAAATATGCTTTCCAGGTGGCTCAGTGGTAAAGAATCTGTCTGCCAATGCAGGAGACGCAGGAGACCCAGGTTTGATCCCCCTCAATTGGGAAGATCCCCTGGAGAAGGAAATGGCAACCCACTACAGTATTCTTGCCTGGGAAATCCCATGGACAGAGGAGCCTTGTGGGCTATAGTCCATGGGGTCGCAAGAGTTGGACATGACTCATACACTAAACCACCACCAGCACCAAGTAAAAGAGTATTATTCTCACCTTTGAAGTTCTCTGCATGCCCTTGCCTGCCCTTCCCTTTCATGGGTGAGCCTGATTCTAAACTGTGTTTTTCAGTTTCTGCCTACCTACATGCATTCACTACATTTTGTGTGGCGGGCTCTTGAAATTTCAAAATTGAAGTCTTTTAGTTTGTGGAAACTTTTTTGAGTGATTTCTTCAGTGATTCCTTCCTGTTTTCTCCTTCTGAAACTCCTATTTGATTGTAGGATTTCCTGGGACAGACTTCCAATTACTTGATCTTTTCTTTGCTGTTTTCCATCTTTTACTATTTTTTATATACTTTCTGTGAGATTTTTCTCAAATTTTCCTACCAGGTCTTTTACTGAGTTTATCATTTTTACTACTACATTGTTAATTTCCAAGAGCTCTTTTCCTATTTTCTGAATATTTCTTTATTTTTTATTTATTTTACTTTACAATATTGTATTGGTTTTGCCATACATTGACTCGAATCCACCACAGGTTTACATGTGCTCCCCATCCTGAACCCCCCACCCACCTCCCTCCCCATCCCATCCCTCTAGGTCATCCCAGTGCACCAGCCCCAAGCACCCTGTATCATGCATCAAACCTGGACTGGCGATTCGTTTCTTATATGATATTATACATGTTTCAATGCCATTCTCCCATATCATCTTGCCCTCGCCCTCTCCCACAGAGTCCAAAAGGCTGTTCTATACATCTGTGTCTCTTTTGCTGTCTCGCATACAGGGTTATCGTTACCATCTTTCTAAATTCCATATATATGCGTTAGTATACTGTATTGGTGTTTTTCTTTCTGGCTTATTTCACTCCGTATAATAGGCTGCAGTTTCATCCACCTCATTAGAATTGATTCAAATATATTCTTTTCAATGGCTGAGTAATACTCCATTGTGTATATGTACCACAGCTTTCTTATCCATTCGTCTGCTAATGGACATCTAGGTTGATTCCATATCCTGGTTATTATAAACAGTGCTGCGATGAACATTGGGGTACAATGTGTCTCTTTCAATTCTGGTTTCCTCGGTGTGAATATTTCTTTAAAATAATTTAAAAATAGTGCCCTAGGCAAGCCAAGGGCGGAGTTAAGGTAGAGGTTTGTTTATCCATATTCCATGTGTTACTGTTACCAGTGGAAAAATAAGTAAAATATGTAAATAAAATATTAAAAAATAGGCCCTGTTCTTGTTTCATAGTGTAATATTGTTTCCTATCTTTTTTTGATGACAATTACAACAATATTTTTCCTTTTTCAGATGTAAGAGTGCGGGCCACGAAAGACTGATTGGGAACTTTGTGCTGCTTGATGGGTGAGTCTCCGTGACAGACTTCACTGCAGAGTGACTGTGTAATTTCTTTGGGGAACCCTGATGTTTGCATCTTTCCGTTTTTTCTCTTGAGATGGCTAGATTTCCCAGGGAAGACTATTCCAGTCTCCAGCCTGGAGCCTATTTACCTGGTTACCAGCAGCCCAGGCGGCAAATGGAGAAAGAGTAGGAGGTTTCAGTATTGAGTATGTAAATTTTTCTAAATCTCTTTGTCTTCATTCGGTATTACATGCTCTTAATTGTGCCTGCTCTTAATTGTACATGCTCTTAATTGTTCCTCAGTCCAGATATGTGTTTCATCTTCTCCAGATGATGCAGTTCTAGTCTACTACTGACATGAGGGAGGACGATGGGAGGTAACCACTTTTCAATTGGCCATTCATTCAAAATTCCAGGTTTTGCCCCTCATCTCACGTCATTTTCCAGAAATACCTGATGACCCCAATTCTTGAGCCTTTGGGTATTCTACAGTGTAAACTGGGTTGAGTCATGGATTTTCCACCTGGCTTAGCCCTTCCCCAGGTTAATTACCTATCGAGCATCTGTTTTTTAACTTCCAGATTTTTGTTGGTGTTATGTCACCTTGCCTTCTGTCTTCTTCCTCCTCCATCCCCCCATCCCACTTCTTTTCCTCATTCTCTTTTCTCCTCCTCCTTCTTCTTTCAGATTTAATGAAGAAAGAATCATTAAAGAAAAGGTTTCATGGAGAGGAGGAGAGGAGTATGAGATACAGAGTCCCATATTACGTTGGAGGTCTGCATTTAAAGGGTCAAATGATGGGATTTCCCTGGTAATGCAGGGACTAAGACTCTGCTCTCCCAATGCAGGGGGCCTGGGTCCATCCCTGGTCAGGAAACTGGATCCCGCATGTCACAATCAAAAGCTTGCATGTCACTACTAAGAGTTGTAATGCCATAGCCAAATAAATAAATATTAAAAGAAGATAAAAAATAAAGGATCAAATTATGATACTTAATAAGGTAATTGGTGATTGTTTCTTTTACTTTTGAGTATACTGATTAGAAAAGGCATGAGAGGCGGGAGGAAAAGGAAAACTTATAGCTAACCTGAATCCTATAAATATGCAAAATCCAAAATTGATTATGCTATGCAATTTTTTTTAACACATTAAAACAAATGAAACAAAGAACCCATCTTAGACACTGAGCATTAAGAGTGGTATCCATTTTGAGTTTTCAAAATTTGAAGGAGGAATTTTAAAGGAGGAAAGAGTCCCACAAGTCAAAGGAATGAAGCCTGAAGAATTTCAGCTGAAGGGGGAGATGAGGGCAGAAAGAGAGTAAGCTGTATAGTTGAAAACCAGTTTGGGATAAAAGAAAAAGAAAATTCTCTAGGGATCAAATCAGCTGTCGGCCAAATTTTAATCTCCCTTTTCCAAGTTGAGACGTTCCCTGTTACACATGTGCCTTGGATGTTAGAACTGAAACCCTTTCTTTGTCTGCCAAATCGTTGCCTGCCTGATTTTAACAATCAGGCTGAAGAGAAGCTCCAGTTATGATGATTTTAAAAGAAAAGATGGAAAATCAGTCAGTGGTTTGTAAAGTAAAGAGGGAATCAGGAAGGGAGAGTTATTTTAACCCTAATAGTCTATAGAAAATACACCATATACCTTGTTTTTTTATTTTTTAAATTTTTTTTGCTAGTTTACAACTGGTGACAGGATCTGGAATATTATTGAGACAATGGGGGGTGAATGTGTTGGGAAACCTCTGAAGTAAGTGAGGTGCTGAAGGACTTGGGATCTTTGTCATGAGTATGTTTGTCTCTCTTGTCAGGCGTGGAGACACGGCTTTCATCACTAGTTCACCCAGGTGTCTGCCACGTTGGCAAACTAGGTGATGGTGCTGCCTCTTGAGTACCCCAGACTGTCCAAACATGATCCAAGGATGGAAAGAACCCAGCAGTTGAGAGGTAAACACCTCCTTGGGAAAGTGGGCTCAGAATCTCTTGAACTGGTGCCTTGTACTGTGGCGCTCGTGGTAAAGAACCCATCTGCCAATGCAGGAGATGTAAGAGCTGCAGATTACCTCCCATCTCCTCCCTCTTGTCAGCAGTGGACTAGAACTCTATTATCTGGAGCAGATAAAACACATATCTAGACTGAGGACCAGTAGGCACAATTAAGATGCAGCTTTAATACCACTCCAGTATTCTTGCCTGGAGAATCCCATGGACAGAGGAACCTGACAGGCTGTGGTCCACAGGGTTGCAAAGAGTTGGACATGACTGAAGTGGCTTAGCATGCACACATGTACTGTCACCTAAATGCATAACTTCCCATGTGTCTTATCCATGCTTCCCTATCGAGATCACCAGATGCTTGAGGCACAAGTCACATTCATTGTTCATTCACTCAACAGTTGATTTTTGAGCATCTCTGATTATTGTAGTCACTGCTAGTGTAGAACAATTTGAAGATTCCATATATAAGTGATATAAAATACTCGACTTTCTTTGGCTTACTTCACTTAGTATGACAATCTCTAGGTCCATCCACGATGCTGCAAATAGCATTGTTTAATGCTTTTTTATGACTGATTAATATTCCATTCTCTATATATGGAATGATACAAATGAACTTATTTGCAAAAAAAGTAAACTTGCAGACTTTGAAGACAAACTATGGTTACCAAAAGGGATAAATCAGGAGTTTGGGATTAACACATATACACTGTACAGCTCAGTTAACTTCAGTCTCTCATTTGTGTCTGATTCTTTGTGACCCCATGAATCGCAGCACACCAGGCTTCCCTGTCCATCACCAACTCCCAGAGTTCACTCAGACTCACATCCATCGAGTCAGTGATGGCAACCAGACTCATCCTCTGTCGTCCCCTTCTCCTCCTGCCCCCAATCCCTCCCAGCATCAAAGTCTTTTCCAATGAGTCAACTCTTCACATGAGGTGGCCAAAGTACTGGAGTTTCAGCTTCAGCATCATTCCTTCCAGAGAAATCCCAGGGCTGATCTTCAGAATGGACTGGTTGGATCTCCTTGCAGTCCATGGGACTCTCAAGAGTCTTCTCCAACAACACAGTTCAAAAGCATCAATTCTTCAGCGCTCAGCTTTCTTCACAGTCCAACTCTCACATCCATACATGACCACTGGAAAAAACATAGCCTTGACTAGATGGACCTTTGTTGGCAAAGTAATGTCTCTGCTTTTCAATATGCTGTCTAGGTTGGTTATAACTTTTCTTCCAAGGAGTAAGCATCTTTTAATTTCATGGCTGAAGTCACCATCTGCAGTGATTTTGGAGCCGCCCCCCAAAAAATCTGACACTATTTCCACTGTATCCCCATCTATTTCCCATGAAGTGATGGGACCAGATGCCATGATCTTCGTTTTCTGAATGTTGAGCTTTAAGCCAACTTTTTCACTCTCCTCTTTCACTTTCATCAAGAGGCTTTTTAGTTCCTCTTCACTTTCTGCCATAAGGGTGGTGTCATCTGCATATCTGAAGTTATTGATATTTCTCTTGGCAATCTTGATTCCAGCTTGTGCTTCTTCCAGCCCAGCGTTTCTCATGATGTACTCTGCATATAAGTTAAAATAGCAGGGTGACAATATACAGCCTTAATGTACTCCTTTTTCAAATAGAAAAACCAGGAACCAGTTTCAAATAGGAACCAGTCTGTTGTTCCATGTCCAGTTCTAACTGCTGCTTCCTGACCTGCATATAGGTTTCTCAAGAGGCAGGTCAGGTGGTCTGGTATTCCCATCTCTTTCAGAATTTTCCACAGTTTATTGTGATCCACACAGTCAAAGGCTTTGGCATAGTCAATGAAGCAGAAATAGATGTTTTTCTGGAACTCTCTTGCTTTTTCCATGATCCAGCGGATGTTGGCAATTTAATCTCTGTTTCCTCTGCCTTTTCTAAAACCAGCTTGAACATCAGGAAGTTCATGGTTTATGTATTGCTGAAGCCTGGCTTGGAGAATTTTGAGCATTACTTTACTAGCATGTGAGATGAGTGCAATTGTGTGGTAGTTTAAGCATTCTTTGTCATTGGCTTTCTTTGGGATTGGAATGAAAACTGACCTTTTCCAGTCTTGTGGCCACTGCTGAGTTTTCCAAATTTGCTGACATATTGAGTGCAGCACTTTCACAGCATCGTCTTTCAGCATTTGAAATAGCTCTACTGGAATTCCATCACCTCCACTAGCTTTGTTCATAGTGATGTTTTCTAAGGCCCCCTTGACTTCACTTTCCAGGATGTCTGGCTTTAGGTGACTATATATAAAATAAGTAATCAATAAGGACCTAGGGCATAGCACAGGAAACTCAGTGATATCCTGTGATAATCTACGTGGGAAAATAATCTGAAAAAAAAAATATATATATATATAAATGTTTGAAATACCTTGATATACACCTGAAACTAACACAACATTGTTAACCAACTATACTCCAGTATAAAATAAAAATTAAATTAAAAAAGGATTTGAAGAGGACTATCTTCCCTGGTGGCTCAGAGGATAGAGAATCCATCTGCAATGTGGGAGATCTGGGTTTGATCCCTGAATTGGGAAAATCCCCTGGAGAAGGGATCAGCTATCCACTGCAGTATTCTGGCCTGGAGAATTCCATGGACTGTACAGTCTGTGGGTTTGCAAAAAGTCAGACACGACTGAATGATTTTCACTTCACTTCAGCATAGTCAAGGAGTTTAGACTATAATTTTTAGTGTTTTATTGTTTAGAAGGGCTTCCCTGGTGTCTCAGTTGGTGAAAAGAATCCTCCTGGATCTGGGTTTGATCCCTGTGTTGGGAAGATCCCCTGGAGGAGGGCATGGCAACCCACTCCTGGAGAATCCCCATGGACAGAGGTGCCTGGTGGGCTACAGTCCATGGGGTCACAAAGAGTCAAACAGAACTGATTAAGCACAAGCACTCACTGTTTAGAAACCAGAAACCATTTTTCTTATATTTTAATTCCTAACTGATTTAATCTTTAATAACAACTGTTTGATACACAGTTGATCTTTGTATTTGTAGATTCTGTGTTTGCTAATTTGCCTATTTGCTAAAAGTTACTTGTAATCCTAGGACTAACAGTCGTGCTTTCATGGACATTCATGGGCACGTGTGTGCTCAGAGAAGGGAAAATTTGAGCTGCTGGTCATGCTCATTCCTAGCTGAGACTGATCAAAGCAACTCTTTGCCTTCTTATTTAGCTCTCGCGCTGACAACGAGTGTCCTTTTCACAGTCTATTTAATGTCATGTTTTTTGCATTTCTGTGTTTTTTTGTTGGTTATTTCGCTTTTTAAAATGGCTCCCAAGTGTAGTGCTAGAGTTCTGTCTAATGTTCCCACGTGCAACCAGTCTGTGATGTGCCTTATGGAGAAAACACGCGTGTTAGATAAGCTCTGCTCAAGCATGAGTTATGGCGCTGCTGGCCATCACTTCAATGTTCATGAATCAGCAGTATATTTTAAGTAAGGTGTCTTTAAGCACAAGCACACATAAAACAAGGCATGTACTGATGGGGTGACAAAAATGTGGTGACCAGAGATTTGCTGGAACCTAACCCAGTATTTTCCCTAGGAACAATAATGTAGTATTTTCCAATTCAAAGTTCATGGGGATTTTATGGAATGTAATTACCATGAATAACAATCAACTCTACACATTACATTTATTCTCATTTTACAGATGGGGCAATTACAACTCAAAAGAAGGAGTAGCTTCTTTAAAAATGTCACTTTGATAAAGGAGTTGAGGTCCACTATCTGAAACTGTATCATTGCAAGTTCTTGAATGTCCTTTTATTCACCAAAGGCAAAGCCCATTGTAAACCTTCCATTATGAATGGAATAAATCATGTAGAAGTCTCTCAGGCTGGAAGAGTCCCAACTCCAGTTTCACATTTATACAGCTAAATATGAATATGGACTAATTGAAACTAACATCATCAAATAGCCCTTAATGAGATACATATGTATATATGATAGGTCAGCTGGTAAAGAATCTGCTTGCAATGCAGGAAACCCTGGTTCAATTCCTGGGTCAGGAAGATCCCCTGGAGGAGGGCATGGCAACCCACTCCAGTATTCTTGCCTGGAGAATCCCCATGGACAGAGGAGCCTGGCAGGCTACAGTCCAAGGGGTTGCAAAGAGTCAGACATGACTGAGTAACTAAGCAGAGCACAACACGTACATACATTATATATGCATACAGGGCTTTATTTCCATTTGAATTTATATAAAAGAGGAAATAAATCTCTGAATATTTTTTGATGAGCTAGATAGGGCTCTCATTTTTAAACTTCCAAGTTTTTTATGCTTCTGAAGGTCACAATGCATTCCTAAGAGGCTATTTTACCTTCAAGCTTTGTGTTCATTTTGATACTTGACTCATTTCATCAATGACAAATTGTATGAAGTCATCACAGAAGAAGGCCAGTTGTTCCCCAGGACAGTGGTGATATCTGACAGACCAAGTTCCATGGTATTTGCAGTGTAGTTCGAAATAGTAGCATTGAAATTTTCAGGTTGGAGTCTGAAATGCCAAGGAAAGAAATGTTATCTGAACATGTGAAAGCAGAGTCATGAGCTCAAATGAACCAACTTTCTGTAATTCTTCCTTCTAAATGATCATACACCACAGTTGGTCAGGGTGATGTAAAATTCTCCCAGAAGAAAAGTGGTACCTGGTTTCCCTTATGTAAGGCTCAGAGAGCCACACTCTGAACACTCAGGGACAGCCTCTAGTGGACTGACAAAGTTTATTATCCAATTGTGTAGTTTTATAATTTTCAGGGAATAGAGCATAAGGCTGACTTGCATGTAGCCATTCCAGATAAACCTTAAAGCATTCAAGCATAAAATACAGTTCCTACCGCCCAAGCCATAACATAGCTTTGGCGAAACTCTAAAGGGAGTCTTATCATGAAACAACAGCCCTTGCTCTCAGAAACAGGTGGTCAGAAGGAAGCCTTCGAACGCCTCAAGGCTGGGCGTATTGACCCTTCGTCATCCGTTCCCAGCCTTGGGCACTCAGTGAACGCTCATAACCCTTTGTTATGCTCATCCCAGCTTCCAACCTTCGTCATGAGTGGAGCAAATACATTTTCAGTATTTGCTTAAAGCCTTCCAGCTCCTCCACACCTTACGTACTGTGACTCATGCAAGAAATGTCCTAGAATGAAGGACTTCTCCTTTAGAAATACGATTACTGAGGTTGGCGGAAGCTGACAGCCGGGCCCTTCTATGATGTGTTTCCCTGAGAGGGTCAGTGCTCACTCAGGGTGAGCGGGTGGCCTCAAGTCCTGTGGTGATTCTTAGTGAGACTGCATGCACAAGAAGGGTGCCTTGCTGACCAATCCCAGTCACCACCATGTTCCTTTAATGTGCTGGGCGCACCCTCAGTGAGTCTGCTTTTCAAGTTTTTCCTATATAATGCAAATTCCTTGAATGTTAAGGACCTATATTAAGGTAATGCAAAAGTACGTTGCTTCATCTTCACTGAGTTGAGAGATCTTTAACTGGGACCTGTAATGAAGAAAGAGGGCTTAAGGTAAATATAAACATGCTCAAAATTAATGGTAACTGGTTGCTATGGCAACTAATATCTTTGACTTTGGTTCAGTGCCACTAGGAATGTAAAGTGCATTTGCAAAAGCTTCGTTTTTGGAGCTATGTCTGTATGTATGGAGAAGGAAAGGACAGTGGCGTACCCAGTAGTGCTTTTGAGCTGCTTTGATCCTGATATGTTTTCCTGTGCACAATCTAGTCAACTCCTTTCCCTCCCCCGTTCCCAGGCCCCTGTGCACTGGCAGCATAAGTTGGCAGCATAAGAAACTTGGGATTGGCTGTGAAGTTGCAGAGGGTGATGGTCATGAGCATGTGGGAAGAGGCAGGGACATCCAGTGAGACAGTAATTTGGTCTGTCTCTCTCATTCTGGGCAGCAGACACTAATGGCTAAGAACATAAATTCTGAATCAGACTGGTTGAGACTAAATTCTAACTCAGTTTACTAATTGACTTTTTTACTCAATCTCTTACTTGAAATGCTTGTACTCAGAATTTCAGAGTTATGGGATTAAATAAATGTATGAATCTATATAGTACTTTATGTATATGGATGACACTTTAGCACATTGCCTGTGCCATGACAGACTCTCAGTAGCTTGAAAATCTATACCTTGGTAGTTGCAACAGTTGTTGAAGAAGATGGTGAAGATTTCACTGACATACTTCAGAAATGAGATAGACTTTCTGACATTCTGGCAGCTGATGCCAAATGCAAACTGACAGAGAAACAATTTGATTGAATTTCTTTGTAATAGCATATCACTGATTTGTAACTGCTTATCTTTTCTAGTGGCATAGTATTTTTAAAGGAGGTTCAAACAGATGTTTAACTAGCAGAATTCTAGACAGCTTAAGAAAGTGGAAAGATACATTTAAGCAGAATTGGGGTGGAAGTAAGTATATTTTAGATGAGACAAACATTCCATAAGGGATGCTAGTCTGTCTTTCAGAGCAGACATTCAAGTCTTGCTTCTAGAACTGGGCGCCCATACATCAGCCTTGGCAGGGGATGCAGTATCTGTTCTTGGAGTGTCAATTTTCTTCATGGTAACTAATTTAAAGTATGTAAATATTAAAACAAATACAGAAGTATTAGTGGTTGAATGCAGACTCACTTGAATAAAATGCTAGACTCCAGTTACATTTCTTGTTTCCAGTGGGCTACTTCTGGCCACGCCAGCGGACCCTCCTCAAGGGACCAGTTTGCAGCTCTGATGTCCTGGATCCTCAAAGGAAACATTCATTGGAGATACACAGTGCAGAACTTTTCCTGAGTTTCCCAGTTTCTTTGTTGTATGATCCCACAGTTTCTCTAAAAGTTCTGAGTTCTCCCAGAAGGTAGGGTAGGAAGGAGGAGTCATGATGTGAATAACTCTCATAGTGTTTGAAAGTCAAGGACTAATTGTACTTTAAGTATATGCATGTTTATAAATAATGATTTAAAAGGTTAAAACTTAATGTGCCCATTTCTCTTCACTTGGTTTTAAAGCAAGATAATAAACATAAGTAATTAAGGAAAAAAAATAAAAAAATAAAACCTTCAAAGTTTCAGCCAGTTATAGTTGAACATTTCTGAAACAAAAGTGACAAGGTCTTCTAGACCCTCCAGCATTTTCCCTATTTCAGTCAAATCATTTCAGAGCTTTTCTTAAAGTGAACATCATTAAAGTAAGTAAAAGACGGTGGAACACATCAAGTTATTGTTGATACTACAGTAGAAAGTTTTTTTTGTAGATTAAAAATGCAAAAGAGAGAGAAAGAAAGATTTTGTATTTCCCCTCATTTCTTTAATCTAAACATTAGATAAAATCAATAATTTTTCATAAATGTAAGAAAATCCCAATGATAGGACTTTTCTGGACAGAAGAGTGGATTGTTGGGTTAAGGTATTTGACCGTTGGCTAAAGTATACAAAATCCGGGGCTGGTTTATATATGCCTTGAATATACTCTGATCTTAAATCTAGGTAGGAAGAGAGTGGGATTTTCTTCCCTTCTTCTAAAAACAAAAATGATTAAATCCGCTAATCTAGGCTTAATATAGAACCCAAACCACACGGTGGAATCAGGAACAGGAAATCCGTGCATGCGGACACCTCGACAGTTCTTCTATTTTCAGTATTAAAAACAGACCTGCTCTCAGCGAGCCTACAGTGCACCTTTATTAGGGTGGATGTTTCCAGTTTGGCTAAAGCCTATCCCTGTGGTACTGTGAAACTCAGTCAGTGCACAGGTCACGGTTAATAAGGGATAAGAAAGGTGAGAATTAATTACCTGCTTTTGTGCATTAGTGAATTCAGTCATTTCCCGTTACTTCCTTCATTCAGCCATTTATCTCTCATTGCTTCTTCTGTATCAGGATGTTTGGTGAGGTCATGAAATTCACAGCTCCTATAGGGAAGCCCTGTTTAAAAATGGAGAGAAAAGCCCTGAGGTTTTGCGCATTCATCCAGTGATCTTAGAATCCCCCCATGACAGAATATATATCGTATGCTTATATATATGTTTAAGTAAATCACTTTGCTGTACACCTGAAAATAATACAACATCATGAATCAACTATATTCCAGTAGAAATTACAAAAAGACTGCCCATTACCCAATTTCTAATTACAGTACTTAACCATTTATGACCAAGCTAAAGCTTAGGTATGTCCCATGAAGATTTGAGTGTTTATCTTAGAAAATTAAATTTTGAAGGTCTTCTTCCCTTTTCCAGAAAGTTAGTACATGGGTGGGTGGGAAGAGAAGAAGGAGGGGGAAGAGGTGGGATGAAAAGGAGAATAGTTTTGATTAATGTATTATAAACCTCTTGCATAACAGCAATCATAAAAGAGTTCAAATGATTATATGTCCCACTGTTAATATAATCCTCAACTGTCCAAATTTCATTTTTCTCATCATGTTCTTTGAGAGGGATCTTGGGCTAATGAATTCTCCAGGTAATTTTTGCCATCTTGTCTTGCACGTCCTTGTTTGGCCAGAGAGCTGAACCTGAAGACAGTTCGATTAAGTAAGGATAGCAGCCTTTTCGCAAAAGTATGGATGACGGTAGTCACAACCGGTCCATTCTCAGTTTGCGCAGTCCAAGTCCTCACACACAAAAGCATCAGCAGTGCTTTCTGACTGTCATTCGGTTACTGTCAGCTTGTATACTTTCACGATGAGTGGTACAAGCCACTGGCTAACTCAAAAGCAGTGATGTTCTTAATGAATCATCATTCATGTGCTGTCATCTAAAAAGATCTCAATGAATATCATGGGTTGCTTGCTATCGTATCAGGATACTGTTGTTCCTAGAAAAGGTTCATATGGAATACTTGAAAAAATGAAATGGACAATTCCCCAAAGTATTTCAAAATACTCTGTTCTCTTGGAATCTGGTCATTTTCCTTTCCTAAGTTTTGCTACCCAAGCTAGAGACCAGAGCAAGATACCAAAGAGATTTCAGGTGGAACACTGCAGATTTCACTATTCGCTGTCTTCTGAGAGAGATGCTTGATACTGACTGGCTCCATTGCAAGTGATGAGGTGCCAGTCAACAAGGCTTACCTATTCAACCCTTCAACAAGGGAAAGGAGAGAGGAGTCAACTGAAAAGTAATTCTGCTTTAGGACAAGGAGGATGCTGTAATCTCTCAACAACAGCATAAGATGCAAGTTTCTTTCCTAGTTAGTGTCCCGCTCTGTCTTACAGAGAAAAAAAGGCTAGTTCAGCCAAGATCATATTTCTTAAAAGTAACCGTGGAGTCTGAGTCTCTCCAGCCCTATGAAAGACCCTGGGACTTGTTTCTGTGGCTCTTTATATACGTCACTTTGTAGCATTATGTGCTGCAACAGAAGGATGTTAAAAATGTCTCAGAGGAGAATCTGAATGTCGGTCACAAATTCCTAATGGGTCTGGTTCTGTTTCTTGTAAATTTATGTTATATTAATGTAATTTTGTATTTTCCACCCAGGGCTAGACAAGTTGAAATCCAAAAGTATATCCTAAAAAAACCCAAAAAACCAGTTCTCCAGGATTGCAAATGAGTTTTCATTGTGTCATGTAGACGGCCAGTCTTGAAGTCATAGAACAAATTGAGTACATTTTCCCAGGTCCCAGTCTCACCTCTTTGTATGTTCAGTGAAGGGTCCCATGTATTAACTGTGGCTCAGATGATTATCTTTGCCCAATGCGAGGGTAGCTGCTTCCATCTGCCTTAGTGCATTTGTGGTTCTTGGACACTGCCTGATCCATCGCCACACAAATAATGTTGACCCCTGCCAAAAGCATACTGCTGACTCTTTTTCACTTTCAGTGCAGTTCCATTGCATTGTGCTGTTTGCAAAATGCATTTAGAATTGACCTTCAGATGTGAGTTGACAGTACAGTAGGATTTACATGGTGTGTGTGTTCAAGTTGGGTCTCTTTCTCCACTTCCATATCCTGCCTTAAGTGTGAATCACGGTCTCCGATTCCCTACAAAGCACCCTTTTCCTGAGATTTGAATCGGACTCTCAGGTTCATTTTCAATGTTAAATTTATGTTCTGCTTATTTCCTTGCTTCTGCCCAAAGCCTGGAGATATATGACTGCTCGAGAAATACCTTTCCAGTACAGAGGCAGACTCCGAGCTTCGTGTGTGTGCCAAAGGAGCATAGCCTTCCCCACAGTTACCTTCTCTGCCTCATTGTCAGAACTGGATTCTTTTTTAAGCTTTGAGGAAGCTGTGTAGTGGTGGGAAGAGGACTCTTTTGGGAAGTTTCAGGAAGTTTGGGAAGTTTTACTCTTTTGTGAACACAAAATTTTAGACTCTCTGTGCCAAGGTGCTGACTCCTGAATCTATGGGGAGACGAGAAGAACAGAGATGAGAGGGATGGGAGAGGATGTCGTGAATGAATGGCCCTGCCCTGGATGCCTTACAGCCCCTCTGCTGGATGCAGAGATGAGATGGGTGGCAGAGGATGCAGCGAATGGTCCTGCCCCGAAGGTCTCACAGCCCCTCTGCTGGATGCTCCCATCTGCTCTTCGCTTCTTCTCTCCATCTTTCTCCAGCCTGCTGTCTGTCCTGAGGCCCACCGGCATGGGTTGTGCTGGTAGACTCTGGAAACTTCTGGCTTCCTTTGAGCTTAGCTGATGGGGATTGGAGAGCAGGAAGTTGGTGAGGTTGAGGTTGTTATTCCCTGGTCCTGTCTTGATTAAGCTGTCTTGAACTGGCTACTCCCCTGACATAACATAATTTTTCTTCTTTTTCAAAAGCTGATGCTCCATGACTCTCCTTCCAGGTTCTGGGTCCCTCTTCCGCTCTTTGTCCCTTTTGGTTTAAGGGTGGTGGCCGCTCTGCTGCTGTCAGCTCCGGCTTTCCTGCATTATCCCTTGTGGTTTCCAAACATCCATTGCTGACTTTGTGATTACTTCGTTGTAAATGAACTCTCACTTATCTTCATTTGAACACATTATCTGAATTGTTAAGACTCTGGCTAATATAATCTCTTTTTGAGCTCACTAGTTAAATGAGTCACTTGGTTAATAAACTCCTCATTTATTAAGGAAGTATATCCTAGTAAGGTTAAGCCTATATTCATACTAAATTATGAACAACAAGTCAGATTTTAAGAAATCTGGGAGAGACTTCCCTGGTGGGCCAGTGGTTAGGATTTCACATTTCCAACCCAGGGGGCACAGGTTGGGAATCCGTGGTTAGGAAACTAAGATCCTGCATGCCATGGTAAGGCCAAAAGAAGGGGGGAATCTGGGAATTTTACCTTGGAGATTTGAAGGAAGGGAAAGGAAGGGGGCAATTTTAGAAGCATAGTGAGAATGGGCGAGGGGAGAAAGTATAGGAGCCAATATGGGCTGCCTCACAATACTTTACACCTTATCTCTGCTGATCATCCATGGCATAATGAAGGGAGTGGAAGAGTGCCTACTATTTCTATGCCTAAAAGCTTTCCTCCATATACCACCCATTGGATGCATCCCTTCAGAAGTGCGTGCTCTGTGGCCCCTTCTACAAGAGGATTAAGCACTTGTCCAAACGCTCACAGTTAGGGAGTAAGAGAGTCAGGCTTTCAACCCAAGGGGTCTGACATCAGACTCCAAGTTCTTAACCACTATGTACACATCTTTAACTGTGCATGGCTGTTAGTGGCTTTTACGTGTCCAGGCCACAGAATAAATGGAGAAACCATTCCTTTGGTAGGAATGTGGAATTTCTAGCATTTAAGCCTGGCTGAGCTAGAGAGGTTAGAAACTTATGAAGACTATAGAGACTTACCAGAAAGCAGAACAAAATCCACTTGGAATTTGTGACCAACAGTCAAATGTTCCTCAGAGGCATTTTTATCATCTTGTAGTTGTGAGACTTCTTGTAAAGGGACTGAGGAGGGAGCCAGAACCACGGGGCATGATCAGGTCTGAGAAGAGCTGTAAGGAAGTAATAATGACTTTCACACTCACGGGTGACCCGGATTTCCACGCACTATCAACCAAGTTTGTCACTGAATCAGACACCTTGAGCCGAAAAAACTCTTTATCCCACTAGTAATCCTCTAAGCCACTTAAGCACTGGATTTAAATATTTCTCAGCTGTTTTCCAGCTGGGTTGTGCCAAAAGCTGTTTTGCGATGGAGGTGGTGGCTGTTAATATTTGAAGAAGAGAGCAGCACTTCTGAGCAGATTGCCTGCATCCATGTGAGGTCATGTTTTTAGGTTGGGGCTTGGATTTAAACAATCAGGCAGGGAGAGACTGCACACCTTGGGATGCCTGGAAATCTCTGCTCTGAGGATAAAGTGGTCCTTTCCATGGCCGTCGGCACCATCTGCTGAAAACACACGTGTCGTCGAGGTGAGTGGAGCACACGTTTCTTATGCTTCCCGTGAACCTATTAATGCTGCAGAGAAGAACTAGACATATAGAAGCAGCTGGGTTCGACGTCTACAGGCAGTGGTTCAAAAGGTGATACACGTTGTGTGTTTAGTCCAGCCATTGTGAATATGAGATTTAATTTTAACTGAAACCCGATGATACATTAACTCGAAAATTTATTAGCTGTAGCAGAAAGTAACTCTTCCACTCCACTGAAATCTCTGACATGCTTTAAAGACAACAGCTGGTTTATTAATTTAGTCAACTTACATGAAGTTTAATCATGCCTCAGACCTCCAAAGGACCTTAAAACTAGATGCACACACGTAATGAACAAGCACAGTGACTGTTGGTGTTTCCTTCTTGGATTTTTATGTGGGATGTGTTGAGTGGAAGTCAGAGCTAATGCACACTTTGGTTTTCCCCTAAAATAAAGAAATTAATTGGAAAAAAAAATCCTCCCAAACCTCACTATACTCTTATTACATTCATCCTTGGAAGTTTACCGTGGAAAGTACTTAATCAAAGACTAACAAACAAGGACTTCTAACTTAGTAGGTTTCGTTCAAATGTGTGAGTTTCAAGGTTAAAAATTTATACTTCGACAAACTCCCCAAGCCTAGGTTGAAATTTTGTAGAATCCAAAAGTGGCTGTAGTAGTAGTGGGAGGAAAATGTCTTTGGGTCCCATCTGTTAGCTTCTTATTTTCTCTTTTTTTCCCTTATTTAGTTTTTGGCCATTAAAAATGTATTTCAGCCCACTGCCTTTCTTCGTATAATAAAATGTTATTAATTTAGGCTTTTCTAGATTACATTGTGGCCTTTTGAGAAGGACAAATTTTTTTTTTGGCCACACCACACACACAGCTTGTGGGGAATCTTAGTTCACTGACCAGGGAGTGGCCTTTTAGATACAAGGATTCTGACAACGTTCTTTGTGGTTTTTATGAAGGTAAGGCTTGTTAAAAGAATAAAGAGTGCAGACATAATTTTCAAAGGATGTTTTGAAATTAAGATAAAGCCCTTGAAGAGTAGATACATGTATAAAAATTCCAAAATTTATTTATAAAACTTCACTCCTGACTTGCTGATGCTGAGTTTATAAAGTCTGGACTCTAAAATAAAATAAAATAATAAAACAATCAATCAAACGGGAAAAAAAGTTTAAGTCCTTTGCAGACTTTTCCCATTAACTGTTAAGCTACTATGTGTGCATGCTAAGTTACTTCAGTCGTGTCTGCCGGTAGTATCTTTGCGACCCTGTGGACTGTAGCCTGCCAGGCTCCTTTATTCATGGGATTCTCCAGAGAAGAAGACTGGAATGGGTTGCCATGCCCTCCTCCAGGGGATCTTCCCAATCCAGGGATCGAACCCTGGTTGCCTGCGTCTCCTGCATTGGCAGGTGGGTTCTTTGTACCACTGAGAAGACCATATTGAATCTTAGGGTGCACAAGCAATAAAATCATGAAGTGTTGGGCACACTACTTAATCACAGGGTTTCTTCCTTAAAGCCATCCCATTTGATTTCTTGGACTCAAATGGTGAGCATCAGTATACTCTTGTACAAAGTTTCACACATTTTTAACTTGAGCTTGGTGATTAGAATGTTCTGCTTGAACTCTTAATGATGGGTGGAGGACAAATGGCTCATTAACATTGTTAGATGAGTCAGCAGTCCATTCAATAAAGAATTAGGAAATCGCTACTATGCCCCAGTGGGCTCGGCAATGATGAGGACAGGACAGTATTTAAAGGGGAGATCCATCAGCCAAAGGATGATGAACCCCACAGGGTGGTAAGGGCTCCAGTGCAGAGAAACCAAAACTTGTTGGAGCTGGAGAACAGGGCCCCTGACCAGCCTGGTGTGAAGACCAGGAATGTCTGAGATAGCCATAGAAGACGTGATATTGGGTGATGCCTTGAAGAACTAATCAGGGGGACTTCAAAATGTGTTCCTTTCAAATCTTGTGCTGCTCTGGATTTGAGAGTGAAGTGAGGAGTTGACCCCAAGATCACAGGGGCTTCCCATTTTCACGGGTCCCCCTCATCACCAGCATGACATCTGTGCAGCAGCTTTGCCTGGAGGTAGGTGATGCATATGCGTGATTTTTTAAACGTAAGGTGGGGAGAAAAGCTTTCCATGACACCCTGTCCTTCTCACTGGCCAGGCTTCCATAGCTCTAAATCTGCAGGGATTATCACTCAGGGTTCCTAACCTGACCGGGGGATTTTGTGATTTACTCGCGTGGACCAGACATCCAGTTTGGGACCGTTTTTCTGATGAGCAAGCAGTTCAGGGGCTGCGTAGGCAGCACTTGCATAGGGAGTGCTTAACTGCTCCTGAGAAAGACCCTCCAACTTCATGGCATTACTCAATCCAGAGTCTGAAAGATTTATAAACCGGCGGACCAAAAAGCTCGCCTTCAGCTGAGAACACTTTAATTCTTCTTAGCAGCAGTTGGAGAAAGAGGGTCTATGAGTACTTGATAAAATGTTCAGTAAAAACATCTTTGATAGCAGCAATTCCCATGGGAATTAGGGATGCAGGAAAATGGGGTGAGACATAGTCTTTACCAACAGATTGCCTAATTTTTGGCTTTAAATTCTTGAATTTTTCTTTCAGTCAGCTTTCTAGGAATGTTTGCTTTAGCTTATGCCTGGCATTTTGTAACTTGTCATTTACATTCCACTAGATTGTAAAGTTTCTTATTTGACAGCAGAACCATCATGAGGCCAAATAATATGTGGCTTTTTAATCCAAATAATATCTGGCTTTTTAATCCAAATAAGGCTCGTCCAGCCTCCACACACCCCCCATTCCCTATTGCCTTGGGAACCTGGCTCACCTCATTCCTTTTGTTTTCAAGAGGTTTTTTTTTTTTTTGTTTTGTTTTATTTTTTAATGTGGACCATTTTTGAAGTCTTCATTGAGTTTGTCACAACACTGCTTCTGTTCTATATCTTGGCCCTTTGGTCATGAGGCATGATCTTAGCTCTCCACCCAAGGATCGAACCCACATTCCCTGCATCGTAAGATGAAGTATTAGCTACCTGACTGCCAGGAAAGTCCCTGATTTTTGTTTTCTACATACGTCTTCCAGGTGTGAAATCTCAGCTCTGCTTCTCTGTGCCCCCATTTACTCATCTGTACAATGGGTATTTCCATCTACCTCATAGGACTTATGTGCATTTAAAATGTTCATATAGGTTAAGGACTTAGAGTACACTGTAAAGTGACTATTATTATTATTTTTAACAGAAAGTCAAGAAGAATAGCTTCTGCTGATATTACATGTAAGAGGAGAGATCAGTGCCTGCTGGGTGGCAATTATGGTTCAGCAGGAAGGAATTGGCTCCTCTTTGACAGCCAAGGGCTCAGAGAGGTCAGAAGGAAAGAGGGACCGTGTGTGTGCTAAGTGGTTTCAGTTGTGTCCGACTCTTTGCAACCCTGTGGACTGTGGCATGCCAGGCTCCTCTGTCCATGGGATTCTCCAGGCACGAATATTGGAGTGGGTTGCCACACTCTCCTCCAGAAGATCTTCCCATCCCAGGGAGCTAACCCAGGTAGTGTCCCTTATGTCTCTTGCATTGACAGGAGGGTTCTTTCCCACTAGCGCCACCTGGGAAGCCCAGTGAGGGACCAGTAGTCCCCAGTTCAAGTCCCACAGAATTTCCTCTAGACACAAGGGCATCTGGGGGACAAACAGAGCTTCGCTCCTCGGGGTCTTGGTCTGTGTAAAACCACCTCCAGCGAGTATGACTGGCCTGCAGGACTCAGGGCTGGGAGCCATGTCCCCAAAGCTGTAAACCATCAGTGAATTTGGTTCACTTCTCTGAAGCCCACACAGCAGACCTCTTGACTGCAACACAAAGTTTGGTTTCACTGAAGTAATAAAACTTCAGTGAGAATCTCTCTCAATTCAGGTAGCAATTCTTGAGAAGCAACCAACATGTTTAAGCATGAGGAATTTTTCCTCTCAAGGTTATTTTGTCTAGCTTATTTGAAATAAAATAACATTTTGAGAGAAATCATGGCATGGTTTTACAGACATTAGAGTTTCTGGACTTATAAAATTCTGAATTTATATTAAATTTTTTCTTTCTTTTTTTTTGTCTGTGTGGCTTGTGGAATCCCAGTTCCCTAACCAGGGATGGATGCCTAGCCCTAAGAGTATAGGTCCCTAATCACTGGACTGCCAGGGAATTCCCCTGAATTTAGATTTTTTTTTTTTTACTTGCACTTCTACAACATTTTAAATGAGACATCATTTAATTAGTATACTATGTGCATGCATTCTAAGTTGCTTCAGTTGTGTCTGACTCTTTGAAGCCCTATGGACTGTAGCCTGCCAGGCTTCTCTGTTCATGGGATTCTCAGGAAAGAATACTGGAGTGGGTTGCCATGTCCTTCTCCAAGGGATCTTCCCAACCCAGGGGTCATACCCGGGTCTCCTGCATTATAGGCGATTCTTTACCATCTGAGCCACTACGTAATAGCTTAATGTGAAAATAGGCTCTGTATGTGTATCATGTATTTCCATCAAGGCATCCACTGTTAAGTTTCCACTTAACAGTGGATATTATTATTTTGAAATAATATCACTCCACCTGGAGAAAAATGCCATAAGTCTGAGTGCTGCCCCCTGAGATCCTTTAAGCCCATGTTTTAAAGAATTAAAGTCATAGTTGGCTGGATTGAGTGAAACAGACATAGATATTTATACTTATCAGCAATTTTGATGCTGCTGTATTTATCCAGAAGAAAATTTTCAGTCTTTGAGTCCCTAAACAGACCAAGCAAAGTGTTATCTACTAATATTAGTGTTTGGTGTTTGAGAATATTGTAGCTGTAGGCTAAAGAGAAATCTTTCTTGAGCTTCACAAGTGATAATGAATTAAAGTCCTGAGTTCTCAGAAAAAAAAAACCAAAACCAGAAAACAGGGCAATATGCTTTCACATTTCTGTTTATAGCTTTGACTTAACATTGACAGGCTGCTGACTTGAGAATCATCTCATTTTAAAATGGGAGGCTTGCTGAGAAATTCATGTTAAGAAGTCTTTATATGAATCATTAAGAAACTGACCAGACACGTGGAACTCCTCCTTTTCTAATCAAATTGTAGTTGTAAAGAATGCAGTTAAAATCACTGAATGGTCCCTAGGTGACCATCCAGAATCCTGTCTAAAGAGAGCGTTATTTTCAGGATGTCTCAGAGGCATGGGACTCAGGAACTCAGGATAAATCATGCAGAGCTCTCCTCCTGCCCAGTATTTCATGCAGGTGAAATTTGGCTGAATGAACACCCTGAGTATCTGAGAAGGGTCTTCTCAGGAGTCTGTGTGGAAGAATATTGAAGCAGTGTCATCAAACATCATAGGAACCACATTTTCTTTTTTTTTTTGGTCTCTTACAGAATCAGCTCCCTGAAAAGATAGAATAAAATTATTCTAATTTTCTCTCAGTCACTCAATTGTGGGATTCTTTCGGGGCAAGCCGCCTAAGCAGAGGTCCAAAGAAAGACCCCTTGTTTTCAATACCCTTGGGAGGCTCTGATGGCGGCATGGCCCACTCTAGGTTTCCTTGGTAACATTCTCAGGAGTGTCAAAGGCCTTAAAGAATGTGTTAGATTTGTATCTTTACCACTATATACAGACATGACATATGTAGTAGGTGATTTCTGTATATTTTAGCCAGAAATATCATGAGAGAGAGGAGGTCAGGGTAGGGCTGAACACAAATAATTAAAATACAAGCATTAGAAACAAGGTCACATTTTCAGATCTGGTTTGTCTCCTCCTGCCCCACTGCACACACATTTCATGCTTGTTTTCCTGTTCATCTCTCCTCTCCTGGTTGTGTAGGCTTAGTGGAGGGAGAGGTGATAGTGTGGGTGGGGATAGAGACCCAGCTGGGACAGCAGGGCTTGGCAGGCCCTCCCAGGGGTTCTGCTGCCCCCTGCCTGACCTTGCTGTGCAAGGCAGCAGAGCCTTCTGCTTCCTTTAGTCATGGCTGTGTTTAGCCATCCAGATGGCTTTGAGTGATTAAAAGTTTGACAACCATTAGGTAATTAAGTGAACAAGTTGCTTTTAAAAATAACAAGTTATAGGTCAATCCTAATCTCCCGATTCCACCCTCCCACCCCTCCGCCACTGGGTCCACACGTCTGTGCTCTGTGTCTGCATCTCTCTTCCTCCCTGGAAACAGGTTCATCTATACCATTTTTCTAGATTTTACATATGTGCATAAAACAGATAGCTAGTGGGAAGCTGCTGTATTGTGCAGGGAGCTCAGCTCAGTGCTCTGTGATGATCTAGAGGAGTGGGACTGGGGAGAGAGGCCCAAAGGGAGGGGATAAACATATGCATGTAGCTAATTCATTTCGTTTTATAGCGGACACAAACACAACATTGTAAAGCAATTTTACTACAATTAAAAAAAAAGAAAAAAAGATTGACATTTTGCAACTGTGGAAAAAGAAAAGACAATTGTGCAAGAGTTTATCAGAAACTATCTCTTCCTGTTGCTCAGATATGTATCTTCAGAACCTCTCCTATTTTAAGTCTATTATTCTCCTTTCCTGGAGCCTATCCCATGTGAGGATCCCATACATCAGTACCTTCCGTGTGTAATAGAAAGCGGTCATATATACAGGAACACCAGGATGACCAGGAATGAAAAGCTACAGCACTAAGTTATAGGGTGACTTGAAATCCCTTTCTGGCCTCTGGAACCCTCCTGAAAAGGAGAGTTGGAGCACAGTGATGTGGAATGAGCTATGTATAGTTTAGTGTATTCTGGATCTTGGGAATAAGTTACTGTGATCTTTCCCAAATCATAAGACATTTTATAAGGCATTTGAAAAATCTGGGTGCATGGGAAGAATAGCCACATTATAAACCAGCTAATACCCAAGGCTAGCCTTAATAGAGGTTCCCCCAAATTAGTAAATCCATAAAACTGTGCTGGAATCCCTCTCACATTCATCACTGACACATTCTGTTATCTTGATATATTTTATTCATAAGAAGATAAAAAGTCTCCTTCTATACTCTGGTCCTAGTTTTCACATAAACACAGCTACTTATGAGCTCAAACCAAATCTTGGAAAGGAGAGGAAGAGATGGTCACAGTTGCCACAATTCTGTTCCACATAGATGTGTGGGCTGGTGCTCATTTTCTCATGATGGCACACCCAGAGAGAAGTTTCAAGGACACTGACCTTCTCTCTAGCTCACTTGGCTATGGACACTGTGCTGGGCTCACTCTCGGTAGTTGACATGTCAATGGTTTTGTGAACTTGGGGACCTGGAGTGGCGTTTTCTCCTTTGGGGAAGAGAATGGCATCAAACCTGTGAATGATTCCGTGCCAGTGCAGATGCCCTACAGCAGATCTGATCCACACAGATGAATACTTTCACTGCCCTTCCAGTTAGTTTCCTTTTCTTTTAAAATTGAAGTATAGTTGATTCATGGGCTGCCTTGGTGGCTTGGTGGTAAAGAATCCGCCTGCCAATGCAGGATACACAGGTTTGACTCTTGGGTTGGGAAGATCCCCTGGAGAAGGAAATGGCAACACGCTCCAGTATTCTTGCCTGGCAATCCCATGGACAGAGGATCCTGGCGGGCTACAGTCCACGGGTCACAAAAGAGTTAGACACAACACAGTGACTAAATGACAACAACAACAACATAGCTGATTCACAACGTTGTGTTAGTTTCAGGTGCACAGCAAAGTGATCCAGTTACACATATGCATATTGTTTTTAATTGTAGCTTATTACAAGGTATTGAATATAGTTCCCTGTTCAGTAAGACCTTGCCGTTTCACTTCATGTCTTTTGCTTCAAGATCTTGTCCAGGACGTTGCTCCCAAGACATAGCTTCATCACCATGTAATAAGAGATGTTCTGTCTCCAGTGGTCACACAGTTGGGTATGGTTAGTGTGTTTACCTATTTGCTGCATCCTAGATTCATACTTTATATTCTTTAGAACATAGAAGTCAGTTCTATTTGCAATTTTTCAAGGAATCTCCACACTGTTCTCCATAGTGGCTGTACTAGTTTGCATTCCCACCAACAGTGTAGGAGGGTTCCCTTTTCTCCACACCCTCTCCAGCATTTATTGCTTGCAGATTTTTGGATCGCAGACATTCTGACTGGTGTGAAGTGGTACCTCATTGTGGTTTTGATTTGCATTTCTCTAATAATGAGTGATGTTGAGCATCTTTTCATGTGTTTGTTAGCCATCTGTATGTCTTCTTTGGAGAAATGTCTATTTAGTTCTTTGGCCCATTATTTGATTGGGTTGTTTATTTTTCTGGAATTGAGCTGCATACGTTGCTTGTATATTTTTGAGATTAGTTGTTTGTCCGTTGCTTCATTTGCTATTATTTTCTCCCATTCAGAAGGCTGTCTTTTCACCTTGCTTATATTTTCCTTTGTTGTGCAGAAGCTTTTAATTTTAATTAGATCTCATTTGTTTATTTTTGCTTTTATTTCCAGAATTCTGGGAGGTGGATCATAGAGGATCCTGCTGTGATTTATGTCTGAGAGTGTTTTGCCTATGTTCTCCTCTAGGAGTTTTATAGTTTCTGGTCTTACATTTAGATCTTTAATCCATTTTGAGTTTATTTTTGTGTGCGGTGTTAGAAAGTGATCTAGTTTCATTTTTTTACAAGTGGTTGACCAGTTTTCCCAGCACCACTTGTTAAAGAGATTGTCTTTACTCCATTGTATATTCTTGCCTCCTTTGTCAAAGAAAAGGTGTCCATATGTGTGTGGATTTATCTCTGGGCTTTCTATTTTGTTCCATTGATCTATATTTCTGCCTTTGTGCCAGTGCCATACTGTCTTGATGACTGGATTTGTAGTAGAGCCTGAAGTCAGCAATCCCACTGCTGGGCATACACACTGAGGAAACCAGAATCGAAAGAGACACATGTACCCCAGTGTTCATCGCAGCACTATTTATAATAGCCAGGACATGGAAACAACCTAGATGTCCATCAGCAGATGAATGGATAAGAAAGCCGTGGTACATATACACAATGGAGTATTACTCAGCTGTTAAAAAGAATACATTTGAATCAGTTCTGATGAGATGGATGAAACTGGAGCCGATTATACAGAGTGAAGTAAGCCAGAAAGAAAAACACCAATACAGTATACTAACACATATATATGGAATTTAGAAAGATGGCAAAGACGACCCTGTATGCAAGATAGCAAAAAAGACACAGACGTGTATAACAGACTTTTGGACTCAGAGGGAGAGGGAGAGGTGGGATGATTTGGGAGAATGGCATTCTAACATGTATACTATCATGTAAGAATTGAATCGCCAGTCTCTGTCCGATGCAGGATACAGCATGCTTGGGGCTGTTGCACGGTGATGACCCAGAGAGATGTTATGGGGAGGGGAGGTGGGAGGGGTGTTCATGTTTGGGAACGCATGTACACCCGTGGTGGATTCATGTCAATGTATGGCAAAACCAATACAGTATTATAAAGTAAAATAAAGTAAAAAAAAAAAAAAAGAACATAGGATTCTCATTTGCTTTCTTCTTGCTGATGATTTTGATGGCTACCTACATCTGTGGAGATGTAAATGATGCCTGGTAAAAGGTGATTAATAAAAACAGTGACAACAGGCTCAGTCTCTCTGTCTCTCTCACACACACTCACATGCACACAAAAGAGAATAGTGATAGACATTTTGTAATGTAATCTTGTTAAATTGGGATATGAATTCAGTGGCATATTGTTACTTTCACCTATTCACTTGAAGCTGAACTTTTTAGTAGGTCAGGATTGATAGTAACTGTGCTAAAATGTACTTATATTTCAGCAATTTATTAGCTAGACTTTTGTGGACTTTTCTGACATGGCTATCAACAAAGCTGATTGGGTTATCCTTTTAACTGTGGAGGACACATTTCTTAATAAAAATTTAATGAATGGTTTATATCTTAGAAACACATAACAACCATAACCAAAAGACATAGTTAGTTCAGAAATAAAAATGGTTAAATATGGAAAGAAATCCTGTATACCAGTAAAATTGGTGCTACAAGGCACTCTAGGAAAGCTTGTTAAAATTCCTTCTTAACTCTTTTCTTTTAATAGTTGTTAGTTTGACAGCAAGAATTTCTCCCTTTGTTTTTAGTAGGAACAGATAAAGAGGCATTTTGTTTGAATAAGAAAACCATATAGTTATACATTTTCCCATTTAGGTTGTTAGATTATATTGAGCAGAGTTCCTGAAACTACCACAGCATTGTTAATCAACCCAACTCCAATACAAAATAAAAAGTTTCGAAGAAGAAAGCCAAGTAGAAGTTATGCTGTGATTGTTTTTGTCTTCTTTCTTTGGATTTATTTTTATCTGTTGTGAAAATAAATTGATTTTAATATATATTAATGGACTTAATTGGGATACACACACACACAGCCTTTTCATCACTTTGGCAAAGAGAGCTTCTCGATCATTTTGCCCAGCAAATATGTCCCAACTTGCATGGTGTGAAGGAAGGTCATCTCCAGGTCACAAGAGATCTTCCTGAACCATGCAGGCACCCGAAATCCCTTTGTTTCCTCTTTAGGACTGGGAATGCCTCCCCAGGTGACTGTGTTGTTGTTCAGTTGCTAAGTCGTTTCCAACTCTGTGACTCAATGGGCTGTAGCACTCCAGGCTTCTCTGTCCTTCACTATCTCCTAGAGTTTGCTCAAATTCATGTCCATTGAGTCAGTGATGCTATCTAACCATCTCATCTCTGTGGCTCCCTTCTCCTTTTGCCTTTAATCTTTCCCAGCATCAAGAGAACTCTTTTCCAAACACTTTTCCAAACATCTTTTCATCAGGGCCTTTTCCAAGGTCTTTCCCAAGTCAGCTCTTCTCATCAAGTGACTGTGGTTGGTGACAAAAGCATTCACCCTTAAGTCCACTGCTTGGACATCCTCTATAAAACAGATTGGCCCTGTGGTCCCAAAGAGGTGACTTGTGACCAGTAACAGCTGCTGCTGTTGATTCCATGTAGACATTTCTGAAGCCTCCGGATAAGGCAGGGACTAACACTTCTTCAGATCAGTCCTGGGTGTTCATTGGAAGGACTGATGCTGAAGCTGAAACTCCAACACTTTGACCACCTCATGCGAAGAGTTGATTCATTGGAAAAGACCCTGATGCTGGGAGGGATTGGGGGCAGCAGGAGAAGGGAACAACAGAGGATGAGATGGCTGGATGGCATCACCGACTCGATGGACATGAGTCTGAGTGAACCCCGGCAGTTGGTGATAGACAGGGAGGCCTGGCGTGCTGGGATTCATGAGGTTGCAGAGTCAGACACAACTGAGCGACTGAACTGAACTGAACTAAACACTTTTCTCTTCCCCTACCATTTGTCTCTGAGCTTGTGCTCAGGCAAGGAGGATCAATGTGTAGATTATTAACCTAATCTGGTATGTGATATCAGGGAATGACTTGTCCATTCTGAAGGAGATCAGAATCCACCAAACCCCAGCCCTTGAACAGAAAAAATGTTTTTCACAGAGTAGAGTCGGACTGTGTGTTAAACATCTTATCAGGCAAAAATCAGATAAATTAAAATCTGGGCTGCTTAACTTCCTTTTTTTAAAAATCATGTTATCCAAAATTAATTCTTTAATTGATTGCAATTCAAAAAAATCCAAATAGATTAAAAACTTTAAAACACTTCCAAAAGTCAGGCGATTCAAATTATTTTATATATTTAGAATGGGTAAACAAGGTCCTACTGTATAGCACAGGGGCGTATATTCCATATCTTGTGATAAACCACATTGGAAAAGAATATAAAAAAGAGTGTATATATATATTTTATATATATATATATATGTATGTATAACTGAATTACTTTGCTGTGCAGCAGAAATTAGCACAGTTTAAATCAACTAACTTCAATTTTAAAATGTAAAAAAAAATTACTTTAAAACAAACTTTTAACTGTGGTAAAAACTTTTTCTTATGGAAAAATTTAAGCATCAGTTCAGTTCAGTTCAGTTGCTCAGTCGTGTCTGACTCTTTGCGACCCCATGAATCCCAGCATGCCAGGCCTCCCTGTTCATCACCAACTCCCAGAGTTCACTCAGACTCATGTTCATCAAGTTGGTGATGCCATCCAGCCATTTCATCCTCTGTCGACCCCTTTTCCTCCTGCCCCCAATCCCTCCCAGCATCAGAGTCTTTTCCAATGAATCAACTCTTCTCATGAGGTGGCCAAAGTATTGGAGTTTCAGCTTTAGCATCATTCCCTCCAAAGAAATCCCAGGGCTGATCTCCTTCAGAATGGACTGGTTGGATCTCCTTGCAGTCCAAGGGACTCTCAAGAGTCTTCTCCAACACCCAAAAGCATCAATTCTTCAGCACTCAGCTTTCTTCACAGTCCAACTCTCACATCCATACATGACCACTGAAAAAACCATAGCCTTGACTAGATGGACCTTTGTTGGCAAAGTAATGTCTCTGCTTTTCAATATGCTGTCTAGGTTGGTCATAATTTTTCTTCCAAGGAGCAAGCATCTTTTAATTTCATGGCTGCAGTCACCATAGAAGTAAAAAAGAATAGTGTAATAATCCCTCTGTATCTATCACCCAGGTTTTTGCTTTTTTTTTTTTCCTTAATAGTATTCTTTACTTTTTAGGACATAAAAACTGAACAGACATATACCCACATACGGGCTTGCCAGGTGGCGCTAGTGAAAGAATCCACCTGCCAGCACAGGAGACCTAAGAGATGTGGGTTCTACCTCCGAGTTGGAAAGATCCCCTGGAGGAGGGCATGGCAACCCACTCCAGTACTCTTGCCTGGAGAATCTCATGAACAGAGAAGGCTGGTAAGCTACAGTCCATAGGATCACAAGGAGTTGGACACAACAAAGCGACTGAGCACACACACACATATCCCCACATATTTCCCTTCCCTGTCTACTGTTTCCCCTATTATCTCTTGCATTAGTGTGGCACATTTGTTACAATTAATCAACAATGGATGTCGATACATGATTATTAACTAAAGTCCATAGTTTCCATTAAATTTAACTCTTTGTATGATGTAGTTTTATGGCTTTTCACAAATGCATAGTGTCATGAACCAACCATTATAGTATCATATAGAACATGTATCATTTTGAAATTATTTTAATTTAGAAATAGAAGACATGTTGAAAGAAAAGAATGAAAGAAAAACACAAATATGTAGGCAAACGTTTACTCCATAAGGGCTCCCTCGGTGACAGATGCTGAAGAATCCGCTTGCAATGCAGGATGCCCAGGTTTAATCCCTGGGTTTGGAAGATCCTCTGGAGAGGGGAGTGGCTACTCACTTCAGGATGCTTGCCTGGAAAATCCTGTGGACAGAGGAGCCTGGTGGGCTAGAGTCCATGCGGTTGCAAAGAGTTGGACATGACTGAGCAGCTAACACTTTCACTTTACTCCATGAACTCAAATCCTCACTGGTTCAGCAGTCTCCAAGATGAGAAACGCTTCTCTAAGAAGGCATTAATCCACCAACAATGACGTTAGTAATAGGCATGTAGATTAATTTCACAAAAAAAGTCAAACGAATCCCATTATAGAAAATGAAATTATAGTTTCTAGCTCTAAGAATCCCCTCTTCTTCACCTATTCATCCATCTCCACTCCCTCTAAAGTTTTGGAGGCTACTGACTCTTATACTGTATTTTCAAAGTAGTGCCTTTTCTCTAATCACATATAGATAGAAACATGCAGCGTATAGTTTTTCCAGACTAACCTTTTGTACTCCATAATATACACTTAAGGTTTCCCATGTGTGTGTGTGGCTTGATGTGTGCTAAGTCACTTAAGTCGTGTCTGACTCTGCGACCCCATGGATTGTAGCCCACCAGGCTCCTCTGTTCATGTGGTTCTCCAGGCAAGAATAGTGGAGTGGGTTGCCATTTTCTCCTCCAGGGGATCTTCCTGACTGAGGGATTGAACTTACATCTCCTGCATTGCAGGTGGATTCTTTACCCACCAAGCCACCTGGGAAGCACACATACATAGGTCAGTTAGCTGCAAACTTGTGGTAAAAGATTTAAAAGTGCTGAGGTTACACTGATTCCTGAGTATATATAACCTACCGTACTGCTTTTTATTGTAGTGGAGCAATTATTTTTTTGTAGTCTTTTCTGGAAATGTCTATTTTTATAGTTAGGCAGACTTAAGCTACAACTAAAAGTTGGCTAGATTTTGTATCTTAAAAACCTTTAATGTTAAAGGGCTAAAGCTGGCTATACACTTAAATTCCAAAGGGAAACTTGATATTCACTGTTTAAGGCCAAAGTATTTTTTCTAATCATATTCTAAATAAAGTGTTGTATAGTGCAAATCCTTGTTACCACTTTAAAATTGTGGCTGCCACACAGCTGGTGGCATGTCATAATGGAAACAATTTCTTACCTCACTTAGGAAGATGTGAACTCCATTGTGGCTCAGACAGAGATCACCTTGGATCATACACCACGGCTACCAGGCTCTAGAACTTTCGAAGCCCTCATTCAGTTCTACTAACTCTGACTCAATAGCAAAAATTACTCCTCTTTCTACTCAAGGAAAACTTTGCATATATAGAATGTACTTGCTGGGAAACATTGGATAACACTTGAGTTTTTCTCTTAGTCAGAAAATCTTGTATTTTCTAGGCTGAAGGAAACAAGGTCTTTTTTTTTTTTTTTTAAGATGGAATAGTTGGCATTTTCCATTTTTATTAGTTGTTCTACCATAAACCTGCTCTAGAAGTGATGAATGTTGATGAAATTTGGGTAACAGTTGTCCAGATAAAATGTGATATTTGTTTTTTTGTGGGGTGGTGGAAAAACATAACACCTTATGACATTGATCATCTTCAAAAAGGGAATCCCATTTCAGGAGGAAATAAATTTTAGGAAAGAATAGCATAAGAGCTAGGATGTTTTCTCCTGAAAGGGTAAGGAAAAGTATTTGGTATATATGTTGAAATAAGGGTTTTTAATGAACTGAAGAAATCAATCTGCTTGACCACAACTTCATGTTTATAAAAGTCTTTAAATCATCAAGCTCAGGGTTATAAGCTGTTGAAGTTCAAGCAGCTTGTCCTATTACATATTAGTGCTTTTTATTATAAGAAGAAATATAATTCAGGATTTTCCAGCCACCAGGTATTAGGACAAGCTCACTGCTCTAATGATCAATTTCAAAGTCTTAATGACTTAACACAATAATATTTACTTCTTAGTGATGTCATGGTACAATGTGGGCTGAAGGGAAGGTTTGGGGAGAGGTCTCCTTCACATGGTCATTGAGGCCATGGCTCATCCATCTAAAAGATCTACCTCCCAGCCTTTGGAAGCCACTTCTGCATCTGGTCTGCAATGAGAGATGAGAGGTGGGAGTGTTTTTATGGATCAGGCTTGAAACCAGCAAACATCCTTTCTGCCCCTTGTTCCACTGGCCAGTCACAGAGCCCCACCTATCTGTGCGGGAGGCAAAGAAATGTACTCTTGAAGTATGCCCACGAGGAAAATAAAACAGGCTTTAATGAATCAAAGTCGTCTCTGTCACTTATGACTACACACACATATACATCTGTGTAAAGAAGATTCATAGCTCTGAGAACCTTCAAAATTGGATGAAATTTATAGTTACATTGCTTATTTAGCCTCCTTCTGTACTTTTAGGAATAATTTACTGCATTGACTTGATTTCTTGTATTTTTGGAAGTCAAAAACCTAAACTTCAACTTTTCCCTGAATAAATGGTCATCCTTGAATGAACATGCTGAAAGATTTGGGAAGTTTAAGCAAGATGTCCCTGAGTGGGGTCCCACAGTGCTGGAGAGTCCCTACTCACCCCTGTCTTTTGCTGCTTGCCTTGGAGGTGCTGGTGGAGAGATGAGAGGAAAAAAGATTCGTAATTGAAAAGCACAGACAATAGACTTGAACTAGTGTTTAGTGTGGGCTGGTGGTGAAGGGAGAGAAGGAACAAAAACCCTCTTTAAAAAGCCATACACTGTAAAACCTGACATCTGACTAACCTATGAATTGCTATTATTGGGGATCAGCCCAAATTGACACCTTGAAAACATTCTGGGGTCAAGAAACTCCCACAGACATTTCTTAAAGTCATTCTTTTGGCACCACGCAGAATCTTTTCGGAAAAGAAAATTTGCTCAGGGCGGCTCTTTTGGGTTTGGGAATATGTTACTTTTATGGACATCCCCACTCCCAGTCACTGAAGTCAGTCCTCAACTATGAAAGCGACTACAGGTCTAGGGAGGCAGTTTCCCTCAGGACTGGACTTGTCGCCTGCATTTTAATGTTCTGCTGCACTGAATACACATAGGAGAAATCACAGATGCGGCCCTTTGGTGAACGGTTTCCAGTCTGTGGAGAATCAATAGACTTCCGGAGAGAGGGAGTATTGGAAACGTCCCAGTGTTCATCACATGGGTTTCTTTTCAGAGAGCCACTGAACCTAAGTCATCCTCCTGGAATTCTCCTGCCCTCTTAGTTTTCCATATATTGAAAGGACATTTCTGAAAGGAATGAAATGAAGTGAAATAGTATGAGCAATTTCAGAAATAAAGTCTCATTTAGATCTGAATAGCAAAGGAATGAATGACTTGTGTTTCATAAAGTTCTTTCTTTCCTTCTTCCTTCCTCCCTCCCCTTTGTTCCTCCCTTTACTCCCTCTCTCCTTCCTCCCTCCCTTCCTTCTTTCCTTTCTTTCTCTCTTTTTGATTCTCTTTAGAAAATGCTAGTCTGAAAAGTAATTGACAGTGTCATAACCACTGAAACAGTTGGTTAAAAGCTTTAGCCCCTAAAATTTACAAAATGGAAAAAGTAGAAGTTAATACTCTGCGTTTGGCAAACATAAGAATTTATTCGCATTTGGAATTTGCATCTTTTAGTAAGGTTTAGAAAGCTTTATAAGATACAAGGGTATATTTATGGAGATATTATTTTAGCTGATAAATGTGGAATTCTAATGATTTATATTTCACCAACTGTTTCAGTGGTTATGACATTGTCAAATACTTTTCCAGCAGTCATGTATGGATGTGAGAGTTGGACCATAACAAAGGTTGAGAAGCAAAGAATTGATGCTTTTGAACTGTGGTGTTGGAGAAGACTCTTGAGAGTCCCTTGGACTGCAAGAAGATCCAACCAGTCAATCCTAAAGGAAATTAATCCTGAATATTCATTGGAAGGACTAATGCTGAAGCTCTAATACTTTGGCCACCTGATGCGAAGACCTGACTCATTAGAAAAGACCCTGAAGCTGGGAAAGATTGAGGGCAGGGAGAAGAGGATGACAGAGGATGAGATGGTTGGATGGCATCACTTACTCAACGGACATGAGTTTGAGTAAACTCTGGGAGATGGTGAAGGAGAGGGAAGCCTGGTGTGCTGCAATGCATGGGGTCACAAAGAGTTGGACATGACTGAATGACTGAAAAACAAAATTATTTAGAATTTACATTTGCTTCAAAATATTTTCTTAAAAATATTTTTTTATATGTAATTTCATGCGAAATTAATTAGATCCTGAGGCTATTTCTTTTTTAACCTGGATGGAGCCCATAATGGCTTATCCCCACAGTTCTAGTGTTAAGTGGATTTGTACCTTCAACAGACAGAGTCCTGTGTTTAAGGGGCAGACTTCTGTTTTGGCTTCCTCGGTGGCTCAGATGGTAAAGAATCTGCCTGCATTGCTGGAGACCCAGGTTTGATCCCAGGTCAGGAAGATCCCCTGGAGAAGGGAATGGCAACCTACTCCAGTATTCTTGCCTTGGAAATCCCATGGACAGAGGAGCCTGGTGGGCTATAGTCCATAGTGTTGCAAAGAGTCTGACAATTGAGTAACTGCCACTTTCCCTTTTTGTTTTATATTCTCAACTTACTCATTGGAAGCATCATATCAGGTAAGTTTTAGGAATACCTGGGGTACCTTCAGATAGGTTCCAAGAATCATGGAAAAGGTCTAGAACTTTGAGTTCTCAATGATGAATCTGGAGAATAAGTGCCTATAAATGTACACATGTCTCAGTCTGGGGACATTTCTTGTCCCGGTGCTCCTGGGGCAGGATACAGAGTGAAAGGTGAGGACGGGGTTTCCATTTGGGGGATAACTTTTGGAAGTTTATTTTAAAATGCAAAGAATGCTTCTTCTGATGGTCCAACCCTGCATGGACTGTGAGATGGCTTGGACTTCGTCTTAGGCCTCCCTCTTCATTGTGCCAATGTGTCCCATTTTTATGGCTTAAATCATGTCCTATGATGTATAATTTCTCATGTTTTACACACCACTTGGCAAGAAAATGGTTTATTTTAAGAGTCAGTGGTTCATGGCTGCAAGGTTAGTAGTTCTGTAGCTTTTCTTTTGGGCTGTGTGTGTGTTATCTATGAAGAAGGTGTAAATTTTTGGCCTTTTTGATTCACTAGGCCCCTTTGCCCTAAATCAATGGCAAACTTTAATGAGAACACTAACCACAAATGAACAACACTTTTCTCTGCCATATGAATGTCAGAATATTTAGCCACATGATGCTGACTGGCAGCGCAGAGTAGTGGGCAAACTTTTAGGCAGTTTTGGGGTAACTTTGGCTTATGTGGAACTACTACAGAATCATAATCTATGTAACAGCTGTGCCTGTACTCCCTTTTTGGTTTTAGGTTAAAATTAGAAAACCACCAAATCATGTTAGAATCATTGGGTAACACTCAAGTTTGCTCTTCAACAATAATGTAGAAGGTTGAAATCAGAAATTGTCATAGTTGATAGTTTCTGACCAGGACTCTCATTTGTGCCACCAGAAAATTCTTGCAGAGAGAGCTCCACACTCCACAGAACCAGTTTTCCTTTTCTTATTGGCATTCATTTCTGAGCCAGCCCCACAGATGGTAACCCTTCCTGGAAGTGGCAGTGCTTGTTTTTCTAGTTTTTGAAGGTTACAGGAAAGTAGGAAGCACTTTCTGAGATGGAGGAAAGCAGTTTGTGTGTGTGTTTGTGTGTGGAACTATGTGTGTGTGTGTGTTCAGTCATGTCTGACTTTTTGTGACCCCATGGACTGTAGCCCTTGAGGCTCCTCTGTCCATGGGGATTCTCCAGGCAATAATACTAGAGTGGGTTGCCATTTCCCGCTCTAGGGCATCTTCCTGACCCAGGGATTGAACCCGCGTCTCTTGCATTGACAGGCAGATTATTTACCACGGCACCACCTGGGAAGCCTGCGTGAAACTATAGATCTGAACAGTATTAAAAATTTAATGTAAAGTCAGTAGTCCTTCTGTTGTATTGAAAAATTAATGCTTGATAATGCTATGGAAATGGGCTTCTAATTCTTCTTATTCAGGTTCAGAGGACAACAAAGGCGTTTCTCAAAGCACTATTTGGGTATTGTAAGTGAAGAATGTGTTTGCCTCACCATCTAAGCCTGGAGCAGAGGAATGACTGAGCTGGGTCAATTCAGGGACTATTTGGCTTTAAACCCACAGTCACTCTTGGTTTTCCAAACTCCCCTCTCTCCCACTATGTATGTGCTTGTGTGCTAAGCTGCTTCAGTTGTGTCTGACTCTGTGGGACCCTATGGACTGCAGCCTGCCAGGCTCCTCTGTCCATGGGATCCTCCAGGCAAGAATACTGGAGTAGATTGCCACGCCCTCCTACAGGGGATTGAACCTATGTCTCTTGTCTCCTGCCTTGGCATGCGGACTCTTAACCACTAGCGCCACCTGGGAAGCCACCACTCCCATCCCTAAATCACCTACCTTAGGTAGATCCTTATGAAAGGATCCCCTCTTATCACAGATATACAAAACTTTCATTGTACATATTTTCTTATGTTTCCTCAGAAATATAGTACCTTCTTACATAGAGTATGTGTTGTCAGAATTAAGAAATACTAAGCTTTCCATAGAGGCACACACATTCTGTCAATCAAACCCAAATAACCACCTCAATAACCCATAATTGTCACTGACTGTATACTTCACACTTAACATGTAATCATCACAGACAATGGTTTCATAATTATCCCCTTGACTGACTGAGGCGAAAAGTGTAACCATGAGAGAGACGTGTGTTGTATACAGCAGTTGCCAATGCTACAGGCAAGTGGATCCACCCTTCCTTGGGCCAAAGAGGAAGATTACAGTAGCTTTTCCCCTTCCCCACTCATAAAACATGCATCTGCAAGTATTCACATTGATCATGACTCTTCCAGTGTATAAAGAATAGTCATCTCTGGTTGCTCTTTGGGGAGAGAGCATTCTCACAGTGTGAAGTTGATACAGCAAATTATAGGATGTGTGGCCAGTTTGGAAGTGAGACTAAAGAGTCCAAGTTGTAAATTCTTGTCCCTTTAGAGTAGCAAGTTAATTTTAAGTGTGTAGACATCATCTACACATTTAAGCTTTCCCAGAATGTCTTGTGGCTCAGAATTATTTTGAATGCTAAATATACTTGGGTTTTATTCATTTTGCCCTGGTGACCATCAGCATAGGGGCCTCTAGGCTCACAAGGAGGCTGTGAACAAAGGCTGTAACAGTGGGTGATCAGTGATGCCAGACCCAGGTGTTCTAACCTCTAACACCATTGCTCAGGGTTTCTTTTCTTTTCATTTTGTTTCTTTTTAAAAATGTATTTATTTGGACTGTGCTGAATGGCTTGTGGGAACTTAGTTCCCTGACCAGGAATTGAACTCATGCCCTCGGCAGTGAAAGTGTGAAGTCCTAAATCACGGGACTGCCAGGAAAGTCCCTGTTAGGGTTTCTTATGACTAGAAACATATTCCTGCAGAGTAGGAATCTAGGATTCTCCCAGGAACCTCCCATTTCCTTCTTTACCCTCTTGGGCTGTTCCTTCCTCTAAATAGTAGCACCATTCTTTGCCTTTGTCTTTTTGCTCTCATTAATCTATCCTTTCATTCAGTGTATAATTTCTTGGCTACCAACTAGCTCCATACAAGGCAGTAAGGATACAAAGATGACAGGGCACAGCCTCTGGCTGCAGTGGGTTCATGTGGGGGATAGATATATAAACAAGTAACATCAACACGGTAGAAAAAGTGATATACCTAGTATTTTGAAGGCTCAGTGGGGACATGACAACTTTTCCTGGGAGAGTTTGGGTTGGATAGCTTGGTAGAAGAGTTGATTTTTACGGTGGTAATGAAGAAAAGTAGAAGTATGCCATGCAAAGATGGAGGAAAATTAAGGTGTTCTTTTGGCAAAATTTAGTGTTTATTTTGTAGGTAACATCAATTCATTCTAAGCAGGGTAGTGTGGGGGGTAGGGAAACATGGTTGGACTATTATAAAGATAACTCTAGTAGTAACGTAGAGAGAAACTTTAGTTCAGTTCAGTCGCTCAGTTGTGTCCGACTCTTTGTGACCCCATGAACTGCAGCATGCCAGGCCTCCCTGTCCATCACCAACTCCTGGAGTCTACCCAAATTCATGTCCATCGAGTTGGTAATGCCATCCAGCCATCTCATCCTCTATCGTCCCCTTCTCCTGCTGCCCCCAATCCCTCCCAGCATCAGAGTCTTTTCCAATGAGTCAACTCTTTGCATGAGGTGGTCAAAGTACTGGAGTTTCAGCTTCAGCATCATTCCTTCCAAAGAATACCCAGGGCTGATCTCCTTTAGAATGGACTGGTTGGATCTCCTTGCACTCCAAGGGACTCTCAAGAGTCTTCTCCAACACCACAGTTCAAAAGCATCAATTCTTCAGCACTCAGCTTTCTTCACAGTCCAACTCTCACATCCATACATGACTACTGGAAAAACCATAGTGTTGACTAGACAGACGTTAGTTGGCAAAGTAATGTCTCTGCTTTTGAACATGCTATCTAGGTTGGTCATAACTTTTCTTCCAAGGAGTAAGCGTATTTTAATTTCATGGCTGCAATCACCATCTGCAGTGATTTTGGAGCCCCCCAAAATAAAGTCTGACACTGTTTCCACTGTTTCCCCATCTATTTGCCATGAAGTGATTGGACCACATGCCATTATCTTTGTTTTCTGAATGTTGAGCTTTAGGCCAACTTTTTCACTCTCCACTTTCACTTTCATCAAGAGGCAATTTAGTTCTTCTTCCCTTTCTGCCATAAGGGTGGTGTCATCTGCATATCTGAGGTTATTGATATTTCTCCTGGTAATCTTGATTCCAGCTTGTGCTTCTTCCAGCCCAGCATTTCTCATGATGTACTCTGCATATAAGTTAAATAAGCAGGGTGACCATATACAGCCTTGACATATTCCTTTTCCTATTTGGAACCAGTCTGTTGTTCCATGTCCAGCTCTAACTGTAGTTTCCTGACCTGCATATAGGTTTCTTAAGAGGCAGGTCAGGTGGTCTGTATTCCTATCTCTTTCAGAATTTTCCACAGTTGATTGTGATCCACACAGTCAAAGGCTTTGGCATAGCCAGTAAAGCAGAAATAGATGTTTTTGGAACTCTCTTGCTTTTTCCATGATCCAGCGGTTGTTGGCAATTTGATCTCTGGTTCCTCTGAGTAAACATGAAAACTCAAAAAAAAAACCAAAAAACTTCAATGTATCATCAATGAGCAGCTATAACTTCTGCTTGTTAAAATATTTTTTAAAAAGTTACTAAAAGTCATACTTACTGATCATTTGGAAGAGAAGTTATAGCTACTCATTAATTATTTTTAACTTCTTGAAACTCAGGCTTTTGGATAGTATGAGCACTTTTATTAACTATATTAAAGTTCATTCATCCAGAATTTATTCATTGTAAGCCAGAAGGGATAAAATATAAGTATCTAAAATCTGTTAAGCATATGGTTCCCCAAGTATGGCTGGATGTATCCTATTTAGTAAGATGACAAACTGACTTTGGGGTGTGCTTTGGTGCTCTGAATACTCACACTAAAGGCAATAATAAATGATTCTTTTCCTTTGTTAGAACCGCTCTGGGCCCTTTGAATTAGAGGGTTTCTGCACTTCGGCACAATGTCACCAGGGCTGTATGGATGGTGGGGACAGAGTGGCTGGGAAGGCCTGCTTCATGGTCCTCAACCTTGGCCTCCCTGGGACTTCTGTCCATTGAGGGGTGGCACAGATTAGAGCTGGAGGCTCGGGGCATTTCTCCAGGCAGCACCGATATTATAGTTGGCCACAAAAGCAGAATCTCTATGAGGATGAAGGCAGCTGAGGCCTGTCTCCTGCCACTGCTGACACCCGCCTACCAGAAGGGAGATGGTGAACAGTCTTGGCTTCCAACATTGGCAAGACTGCTAATTCTTTCTTTGACACAGAATTCACTTTCCTCTCATTCTTATTCATTGAGCTGCTGCTGCTGCTGCTGCTGCTGCTGCTGCTAAGTTGCTTCAGTCGTGTCCGACTCTGTGTGACCCCATAGACGGCAGCCTACCGGGTTTCCCCGTCCCTGGGATTCTCCAGGCAAGAACACTGGAGTGGGTTGCCATTTCCTTCTCCAGTTCATGAAAGTGAAAAGTGAAAGCAAAGTTGCTCAGTCGTGTCAGACTCTTCGCAACCCCATGGACCACATCCTACCAGCTAGCATTGTATTTCTTTAAAGACATAATGATTTCAAAGTCAAGCTGATGTTCTCCACCTTGGCAAGTAACAGCCCTTGTTAAAATTGAACATATCACATGAATTACATATTCTTTTCGTTGAAGAGAGGATGCATGCACAACTTTAGTTAAATTCTTTTTTTCTTTTGATATTGTCTCTGGAGACCTTTGAACATTTCTCTCCAAAATTACCCAAGAACTAAGGGCAGAAACCCATCTAAGTATAGAAGAAGCCCCACTTCTCGTGAGGGGCAGCACGAACAGACTGGAATCCTCAGTCTCCAGGGTGAGACCCATGAGGATCTGCTGATATGATTTGCTTTATGGAAGAAGGCAGTTTTCAGATCTGTGTTTCTGTGAATGCTATTCTAGGGTACAGATTTATTTGCAAATGTTTTTATTGGATTCTTCTGAGAACCATTTGATAAACTTAAAAGTACCAACATTTCTGTGGTTCTAAAACAAGTGTCATAGTGTTTATCAGTTATTTTCTTGGTGTCATTTCTACTCTCATTCCTAGCTCCATTTCCCCCTTAATTCAGAAACAAAATCTCACAATTAAGTGCTTACTGTTAAACATAAAAGGATTACTGGAAAAACAAACATCTTGAAAATGTCCCTCACATCTGACCAAAATCATTTCAGTAATGTGGATGACAAAGAGACTCAACTCAGATTTCTTAACTACAAAGGACGTAGAGCATCTTTCTCAGAAGAAAGGTTTTGAGTAGAATTTTCAGTGGATGAGGCCTTTGAGATTTGTGAGATCAACTGGTCTGTCCAAGGTGATAGACATAACTGTTAATTTTCCTTTGTTTTTTTTTTTTTTTTTTTTTTTTTACTACCATCCAGATGGAAAAGAATACATAACCCTTCTCATTTTTCACCTATAAATAGTCTCTCTCCTCATAATCCACAATTATTTCTGGTTCCCTCTTTCCTACCACAGGCCCACTGAGATTTCTCTGCCCTTCCCTTAAATAAATCCAAGCCCCTGGAGCCCCTCTTGTCCCATTTAAAGGTCACTGCACCCAAATGTGCTGTTCTGCTGCTTTCTTTAGTGAGTGACTAATGGTCCATGTGGGGCATCCCAGGAATGTCTGTTGCTCAAAATTATAACCTCCCTCTTCTACCAATGGGATGGAGAGGCGTTTCATAAAACCTTTCAAAACTGGTTAAATTGGTGATCAGTAAGATGACCAGCTCTATTCAGTGCTATCTTGGACTTTTTCGCCATTAGGAAGAAAAATCTTCCACTCGCTTCTGTTTGTCATTTATGATGATAGCAGACTCTGGGTGAGGAGAAATGTGACTTTCTGCTCTTAGGCTTAAGGCTAAATGCACCCTTCCTTCAGCTTTGCCTCTTGAGTTTCCCAATGCATTTTTTCCCTCCTGGAGAATATTTCAATGATGTTGTGGGCTTTTCTTCTGCTTTTTGTTTTGTGAGAGGAGCACGATTGTTCATGTGACTGGCCCGCTAAGACCACATGCATATTTCAGGGATAACTCCCGGGGCCCACTTTACTCCCCACTGGCCTCCAACAACATAGCTCTTCATTTTGGGGTTAGAACTTCTCTCTGGGTTGTGGCACATTTCTGAGCCACATCATTCGTGTTCACTAAAGGAGAAATTCCCTTCCCCCCGGGGTGGGGGGTGGCTCGGCGGGCCTCTGGACTATATCTCAGTGACACATTTGCTAGTTTCAACTGTGATGTTCCTGCCACGAGGTCCTGCTGAAATGTTGAAAACCCACCCAGGTACCCACTATAACTCTTCCTCTGAGAGACTGCAGGGGCTCCTCTGTGGTGGCTTCTGACTTCTGGCATCTCTAAACTCTTCCGGTGTCCATTGTTGTCTTGTTGATTTAGTCGCCAAGTCCTGTCTGACTCTTTGTGACCGCATGGACTGTAGCCTGCCAGGCTTCTCTGTTCATGGGATTTCCCAGGCAAGAATACTGGAGTGGATAGCCATTTCCTTCTCCAGGGCATCTTCCCAACTCAGGGATTGAACTTCCATTTCCTGCACTGGCAGGTGGATTCTTTACCTCTGAGCCACCAGGGAAGTATCCATTCTGCCTCTAATTCCCTCTGGGGAGTCATCCTCTTCCTCCCCTAGTCCATGAGATGGTAGATGGTGCTGACCCCAGCGGTGGGTGGAGACTTATGCCTAAGTCAGTTTCTCACAGACTGTCAGCCACCAGGGCTGCTTCAGGTACCAGCCGTGAGGGAGAGAGTCCACGGGACGTGGTAAGACCTTTGCTGGGCTCCTGGACACACATAAGGTCTGTCCTCTTGGAGTTGTGGGGAGAGAAGGCAGATGGCATGGGCATCCTGCATCCTTTGGAGGCTGAATATGGAGCCAGTGCCAAGTGAGAAGTGCTGAGGTGTGAGGATGAGAAATTCGTCCCTGATGACATTGTTTGAGCCTTGAATTGAGCTCTGTGAAGCTGGTCTTCTCTATTGCACCATGAATAAATGATCTTTTCTTGCTTAAAGTGGCTTACATGATTCGAATGGGCTGTTTGATCACTTGTAGCCAAAACCCTGTCTGCTAAACTTGTAGCCAAGAAATAGCATGTGTGTGTGCGCGCGTTCTTTCGATTTTTCAGAAAAGGAAAAAAAAGAAAAGATGTGGATTCATCCATTCCAAAAATGCTCCTCAGTAGATTAAAAAGTTATTTAGGGGACTTCTTGGTGGTCCAGTGGTTACGACTCTGTGCTCCCATCATAGGGGGCTTGGGTTTGATCACTGGCCAGGGAACTAGATCCCACATGCCACAGCTAAGAGTCTGAATGCTGCAATTAAAGGTCCTGATGCTGCAACAAAGGTCGTGGATCCTGTGTGCTGCAACTAAGGCCCAGCACAGTCAAATAAATTAATAAGTAAGATTATTTAAAAGGACAAAGTAGAATTGGTAAAAAAAAATTTTTTTTAAAGCCTTGTGAAAAAGTAGAAAAACATAGAAAAAAAGACTTCTGGGGGTAAAGGTCACTAAAAATTACAGCAGAAGGTAAGTTTTTAAATACTTGTGTCATTTATTTACTCTTACCCACATGCTGGTCCAGGTCGTTTTCACAGTTTGAGCCTTTCTGTGGGCTATTAAATAGTTTGGTGCAGAATACAGTTTGGTGTATTAAATTGAGTTTGTTTGGAAATGTGGTCTGTTCTTTGACCTTGGGCAAGTTTCTTCACCTTAACATTTGAGGGACATTATTCTGGACATAATGTGTGTGAAGCTCCTAAGTTGGGGCCTGGAATAAAGCAGGCAGTCAAACGTGGGAGCAGCTGCTGTTTATTATTATTACGCTTTACTCTGGCCACTTGCTAGAAACATGAGTCACCCTCCATGTGTCCCTGTTTTCACTAGACCTGGTCAGGAAGTGCCTCTGGCCTGTTGTTGCTCTTTCCTGATGGTGTGGAATTAGCTGCCTTTCTTCTTGATTGTAACTAATGACAAAATGGTCCCTTTTGGAAATTCTGTATTTCTCCTCACCAGTCATCTCTGGACTTCTAATTTGTATTCTCAACAAGGAAGAACATAAAATATAGTTAATTAAGTCCAAACTGAGGGATGAAACAACAATGGGAAGTTATGGGTTGTGACTTCCCTTGGTGCAAACAGGTATGCTTATAATCCGTAGGTTATTTCCTGCTGAGAAATATTAAAAAGTCCAAAATTGTGCAGTGGTTAACTAATATTATTTTATGATAAGGTATCCCGTGGATGGCCAACACAAGACTTTTGTGTCCAACTCTTTGTGACCCCATGAGCCCTGCCCAGGCTCCTCCATCCATGGGATTCTCCAGGCAAGAATACTGGAGTGGGTTGCCATTTCCTTCTCCAGGTGATCTCCCTGACCTAGGGAAAGAGCCCGGGTTTCCCCCACTGCAGGCAGATTCTTTCCCATCTGAGCCACCAGGGAAACCTGGGGCCATCTCCCAATCCTCTATCAGTCTTAGCCCTGTTTCTCACTGAACCTGAGGTTGGGCTCAGACTCATTCTCAACCCAAAGCACCAGCAATGAGATATTAGTGCTTGAGTTGGAACCATTTCCCCCCCTTCATCCCTGGGTTTCTGCATTTTGATTTTATTACTGTTTACATATTTTGAAGTGTTTAAAACTTTTCTTTTAATTCTCTTCATACTTTGGATTTCAGTAGGAGAAGGGATTATTTGTACAGTCATGAGACTAGGAACATCTGGTTCCATGATTCAGTATCCTCCTTTAGTGGAAATAGGATTATCTTTCTGGGATTGCTTTATTTTATTTTTTAATTTTATTTGGAAATAGTTGATTTACAATGGTGAATGTTGTGTTAGGTTCAGGTGTAGAACAAAGTGATTCAATTGTACATATATTTATTCTTTTTCAGATTCTTTTTCCATATGCATTATCACAGAATATTGAACAGAGTTCCCTGTGCTATCCAGTAAGTCCTTGCTGGTTATTTATCTTGTATAGCACAGTGTGTGGGGACTTCTTTGGCAGTCCAGCGGTTAAGACTCTGCACTTCCATTACAGGGGGCACTGGTTTGATCTCTGGTCAGGAAACTAAGATCCCGCATGCTGTGTGGTGTGATAAAAAAAAAAAAAGAATATAGTAGTGTGTGTATGTTGGGATTGCTTTCTATCTTAGCCTAATATATGAGAACAATAGAATCAAGAAACCCCACTTCCCGTACAAAATAGGTTAAAAAGAATATAAATCTACAAAAGCAGTAGCAGCAGATAAACATCTAAGAGGAGAAAATCAGGAAAGAGATGTCATAATCAAAAATTCTGGACTCAGTTTGGAGTCATCAAAAACAGGCATTGGGACCTCTGCTAAGGGAAGCACTGTGGTGCAGAAATAAACAGGGAGAGTTCTTGCTTTTGAGGAGCTCACAGTCTGGTCAGGAAGCTGTGTAGAACAAAGCCCGCAATTACCAGGCACTGTGGCAAGGGCTGTTCTCTGTGGAGAGGAAAATTGAAGGACTGAGTGTTTGAGGTGATCTGATGACATTAAGTGAAGTCCCTGCTGATACCCCTTATTTCATAACCCAAAGATTGGGTATTAATAACTAAATTGTTACTTGACTTGCTCTTGTCCTCTTTGAAGTCCTCATTTTCCTGGAAAGAAAGAGGAAACAAGTGAGGTGATAAATAGTTCAAATACTAAAGTTCTGTAATCTAACAGTCTGAGCTTTGAATCCTGACCTGTTGCTTACTTGCTGTGTAACTCTGAGAAGATCAGTAATCGCTCTGGGTCCAATTTCTTAGAGTCATGGCAATTAAAACAGAGAATATCTCTGTGGTACCTGGGGCAACTTGGGAGATGAATAAATAAAATTTTTTATTATTGATTCATTTTTCTGTCTTTATTATCAGGTCACTGGTGTTGAACTCTGCTTCAGCATTTTTGTTTTATTTGTCCACTTCCAGTTGGAAGTTTATTGTTTCAAATTACAAAGAAAATGATGGACTTGGGATCAAAAGACAAGGATTGGGTACTTGGTAGTGGTTAGGGGGGAGACTTTGGACTTTGTGTTTGGGCTGGGAGACAGAGGTTGAGAGAGAAATCTCCTGATAGAGGGGGCAGAACCACCAGAGTGGGGAACAGCTGAGGTCTGGGATGAATGACCCAAGCATGGGGCTAACAGGAAGAAACAGACATGGAGAAAAGTCTGCTCCTCAGCATTCTCTAGGGGGCCAGAGAAAGCTATCCTAGACTTTGGGAACAGTTTTGTTGATGTGTTGACAGCTAAGGTTACAGTGGTGTTTCCTTCTGAAAATCCCAAGTGTGTAGAAAAGGAACTCTTGCTGAATATTTCAGCTTCAGTTTAACTTCTTCCTGTATAACACGTGTGTGTGCGTGTCTGTGTGTGTGACACTTGTTTGTTGGCTATGTGGAGTTGATCGTATCCTCAGTAAGGGAGGTCAGACAGGACAGAAAAAAATAGTGCGGCAGGGGCAGGGGGCAGATAATCACAACAGAAGTTTCATTTGTTTGGGAAACTAGCAGTCGACAGAGCCCAGCACACTTGATTGGTCGGAGAGCACATGGGCAAAGGCAGACGTTACACAGTATTCTCAGAATTTGGTGCCATCTCCACACACACACACACACACACACACACACACACACACACACACACACACCAAATTAGGAGTTGATAGATGACATATGATCAAAATGTATCTTATAAAGATCATGTTTACTGTGTAGGTCAAATGCCATACTTTCTACAGTGTATTTTTTCCTTGGAACATGAGGATAAAGAGCTAACTTCACCTAGTCATTCATATAATCTTGTTGGTAGAACAACTCTTGAATCGGGTTTCTCTGTTGTTAAAATTCATTTGAGCAACTCAGGTCCTAGTGACTTTCTGTGGCAAAGGATAGGTTGAGACTCTTCTGGATAACTTCACTGCTGAGAAAGCCCTTCTCAGGCAAACACCATGTGTCAGGTTAGATGTCCAGGGAGCAGATACGCTTGCAAAGTGTGAAGAGCACTTGGCTTGTGAGCTGAGAGAGTCTGGTAACTCTCAGACTGTCGTTGGAACAAAGTGTCCAACAAAGAAGAAGCAGTACCTATTCCAGGGGAGCTGGGAGGATTTAAAAAAGGGGGATTTGGATCTACTAACTGTCTTATTTTTTATGTTTATAATAGTCTCTTAAAAAGTCTGACTTAGTAAAGCAGAGTTTTCTTCACAGAAGCAGAAAACTGGAGACTCGGAGTACATGTGTGTACCAGATCCTTCTTAAATATACTGAATCTGCAGATGTCCGTGTCCTCAGTACAGGAAGGCTGGTTGGTGGTGAGGAAAGGTCAGCTGTCAGCAGCACAGAACACTTCCAGGTTATGGTAGTCACAGAAGACAGGGGACCAGACAGAAGCAAGACTGCAGCCAGGGCGTGTGCAACTGGGGTGCAGGCCCCTGGGCATGGCCTGGTTTCTGTGAGCCAGGGGTCAGAACCATGGACAATGCAGCAAGGAGTCTGTCCTCAGTCTTAGCTGAAGCCCAGCGCTGAAGGGGTGCAACACTATAAGGACCACCCTTGTGTCTTCAGAGAATTCTGGCTCACAGCTGGGGGTCTGTGGGCAGGCACTCCAGAGCAGGATAGCATATGGTCTTCTAGAAGTCGCCTCCCCACCTCATCTTCTCCCCAAACTCTACCCCCCAAGTGAGACAGGCAAGCCACAAATATTATGGATTCTTTAAAAACTGTAATATCTGCCCCTCTCCTATGGTAATTCATAGAACTTGTCATCAGTTTCATTTAGATGAGAAAAAGCTGAAAGCACTGTTTGCTCCATTTTCATATTAATAATACCTCACTTTTCTATTTCATAGAGTTGGGGAGTGTGGATGTGTGTGGATGTGAGTGTACATGTATGTAAAGACAGACACATATGAATAGAAATACATGTTCTCATTTAAGCCCTGTGACTTTGTAAAATAGTATTACTCATAACTACATATGTCACACATATGTCCGTATACATATTTACATAAACAGCAACTCCATAAAATGGCACATCTATTTTATTAAAGAGGAAACTGGGACCCAGAGAAACTGACTGACAATCCTGAAATGTTGGTGCCCGTGAGATGTGCAGTCTGGATGAGAGCATAGGGTTTCTGACTGAGTGACAAGCCCTTTGACAAGCAACTCCCCGCCCGCAGTTTCAACATAAGGTCAAGTCCACTGACTGCCTGCTCCAGGCATGCTTGAATCAGGGCTGTCCTGGGATGTTTAGCTCCCTGGCACACAAGTCATCAAAATAAGAAAGTCAGAGTGCCAGCATAACACTTGCTGCGCACGCCCCATGCCCACGGGGTCTGATTTCACTGAACTTGACTTCATTTTTGCAGGACAGGGGTTAGGCTTTCACAGGCTGACCTTCCACGGTGGGGAGTTTAGTCGCCTGTTCAATCACATAGGAGGCGGTGTGGTGTGGAGGAAAGAGGAGGGGGTGGTTTGCAGGTGAGCCGACCTGTTGGAATCCTGACTCCAGCACTTGGGGGACATGTATGTGTCCTTTACCAATGACTTTGTGAACTTGATTTCCTAACCTGTGAGGTGAGAATGACAGTACCATTCAGAGCTGTGGTTCAGTGCTTGGTATGGTGGCCGGTGACTCCTTGGAGCTATTATTACTGCTCCTAGAAGCACAAGTGGCCCAAGAAGTGGAGACGGGACTCCTGCATGGCCGTGGCCTAAGGGTCCCAGTAACCAATTTTTAGGGACCAGAACGTCAAGGGTCTGAGTGATTCTTCTCTTTTCCTCACCCGCGAAGCCTCTGTCTGGCTCTCTCCCCCTTCTCATCTTGCTGATTGGACCACCAGAGAGATGTAATTGCCCAAGGGCTCTGAAGAGATCTGCAGAGCCTTCCTCCTGCTCTGGGACCCCTGGTAGATGCTGCTAGAACTGTGTCCTCTAAAATGCATACATCCACTCTGTGGACATTTCAGAACCCACGTCTATCTTGGAATGACTTGAGCAGTGGCTTGTGGACACCACAGGTCATTGTCACTGCAATTGTGGTCGTTCAGTCACTAAGTCAGGTCTGATTCTTTGCAACTGGCAAAGAATGCTGTGGACTGCAGCATGCCAGGTTCCTTTGTCTTCCCCTATTTCCTTGAGTTTCATGTCCATACGGTTGGTGACACTATCTAACCATCTCATCCTCTGCTGTCCCCTTCTCTTTTTGCCTCCAATCTTTCCCAACATCAGGGGCTTTTTCTGATGAGTCAGCTCTTCACATCAGGTGGCCAGTAGAAACAGGATTTCCAGTCATCCCATCACTTCTTGGGGCTCACCCAGGGGACCAATATTGACACTGTCCTGGTGTACGGTGGTTGGCTGACAGCAGAGGGCACCTCCTGCTTGTGCTGGGAATGCTAAGGGACACTGCACCCCCTTTCCCCCGCCCCCCTGCCTGCCCTCCCCAGCAGAGAGATGAGAAATAACCCATTCCCCCATGGTGGCCACAATGACTGCTGCTCTTTCTACTTCACTGGCTTCCAAACACTGTATTTGTTTCACCCACATTTATTCCTGACTCCACCACCTCCCATCTCTGCTGGGACAGCCCTGTTGGTCTTTCCTGACTTCTGAGTGAAGAAAGAGCTTTGGACTTGGAGGGGGTGGCTTCCCCAGAAAGCCTGGGGACGGCCCGCAGTCACTCCTCCAGGCCTTTGTTGAGAGAGGCCTTCCAGTAGTGTGTGGAATTCTGGTTTATTAAATCTGATGAGTTCTATATTTCTGCCACATGTCACAGATCACCCACGTTGACTGAGCCCTGCCAAAGCTGGGCTGCTGTTACCCTGAAACGAAGCCAGATTTTTTAAGTGGGTGGGGGTGATTCCAGTTTGGTGCAATAAATTATATGGTTCTGCCTGATTTGCTTTGCTCTGGGCTGGGAGCAGTTGACGATGGAACATATCTTACTCTGTGTGGGTGTGTGTGGTGATGGTGGTATGAAGCCAGGGTGAGTGGCGATGGGGGAGGGCATTTTAATTTTCTATAGTGACTAGTTTGAAGAATAGATACAAACATAGCCTGTGGCCTTTCTTTTTCCATCTTCTTCCCCAACTTAGCTTTTCCTTTCAATTTTTATGCTTTCAAATCTTGGGGGCTGGCTTTCTAAAATTTCAGGAAGAAATCTGGGAACTCAAGTTACCCATGAAAGGTGGCAGAATTCCCTGCACTCCTATATACTATTCTGACATAGGAGTTTCAGAAACTGTGGAGACTCAGAACACAGGGAAACATGCCTTTTAGAGATTCTGTGTGAGTGTGTCAGGAGGCTGTTGGGCTTTGAAGGAGAATGCTGGAGAGGGCTTCCCCATTGGCTCAGTGGTAAAGAATCCACCTGCAATGCAGGAGCCTCAGGAGACATGGGTTTGATCCCTGAGTTGGAAGAGGAGGAAATGGCAACCCACTCCAGTGTTCTTGCCTGGGGAAATCCTTTGGACAGAGGAGCCTGGCAGGCTACAGTCCATGGGTTGCAAAGAGTCAGACACAACTGAAGTGATATAGCAGCAGCAGCTGGAGGGGGCAGAATCACTGGTTCTCACACACATTTAAGTGTGGCCAGTTTCCTGGGAAGATGCACTTGGAATCGCATTGCTAAGGAAAGAAGGTTTAAATCTTATTTTTAAACCTTAATTATATGGGACATTAGAATCATCAGAACTTTAGAAGCAGGGGGCTAATATGTAAACATGTTATGGGGAGAGTTCAGAGTAGATAAAGGGAAAAAAAATTTGCTTCTAAATTCTGACTCTGCCCCCATTCCCAATCTCTCCAAGACTTGCTTTGTTCATCTGTGAAAATAGGAATAAAATCCACGTCACGGACTATCATGAGGTTAGGTAAGAACATGTGGTGAGTTCTACTGCGACATCAAGAGAGCTTAATAAGCACTTTTTATTTTATTTTTCCTTTTGATGCAGTTCTGAGGGACATATCCAGGCTGTTTTCAGGGAACATTTGTCTTCTGTGCCTTTTCTTCAAAGGGGAAGGGCTGAGCAGACCCACCAGTGTGACTCACATGGTCTACAAGTCAGAAGAAAAGGCTACTACAGATCTAAAAAAGTCTTTTGTAGAGAAACTAGGAATCACATTTTGAATGTGCTTTGTATTTACAAATGTGCCTTTCATTTGTTTCCAAAACAAGTAGATTTATCACTGTATATATTATAATTAATTCCAGGTTTAAAATTTTACAAATAAAGTTTTAAAAAATTTTAGTGAGATCCAAAAGGCATCTGAAAAATTCCTGAGTGAATAAAACACCTTTTTTTTTTTTTTTCCTCCAACTGCAGAGACTGCTAAGATATATATTGAATTGGTCAAAAAGTTCATTCAGGTTTTTTTCTATAACATTTTCCAGAAAAACCCAAACAAACTTTTGGGTCAACCCAATATTTTGTGGGCTTCCCTGGTGGCTCAGATGGAAAAGAATCTGCCTTCAATATGGGAGACCTGGGTTTGATCCCTGGTTTGGGAAGATCCCCTGGAGAAGGGACTGGCTACCCACTCCAGTATTCTGGCCTGAAGAATTCCATGGACAGAGGAGGCTGGCAAACTATAGTCCATGGGGTCACAAAGAGTCGGACACAACTGAGCGACTTTCACTTTCATACTTTCTTTCAATATTTTGTAAAAATTTGCTTCAAAAATCATAACTTTTGGAAAATCACAGCTGACTAGAGTGGTGAAAACTTCTTTCTTATTATAGCAACTTATTTGCACTTGTATCCCCATGGGACTGAGTTGAATTGAAGGTGGCTGCATTGGAATGGTGAAGGCACCTTGAACTTCCTTCTCCACATCATATAATTTGTTGAAAGCTTGGGCTCTGGTGAAAATTATCGCTATCCAAGGAAAACAGAGTTGTCTTGTTTTGCTGATCGCTTTGTTTTGTTCTAGAGGGTAAGCTCTCTGCTTTCTGGATAGCACCTAAAATATCTATTTTAGGTTAAAAAATTCTTAACATTTTTGTCTCATAAACTTGTGAATGAAAGGCTTAAGCAAAAATTTAAACAGCTGCTAGATTGAAAAAATTTATAATCCTTTGGCATGCATAGGATTGAGCTGGGAAGACTTGCTCATGACCCCAAGAGGCTACCGTGTTAGAGACCCTCCCTTTTCCTTACATTCATCACCCTTCTTGTTATGGGTTTCCCAGCTGTTTCTCCACCCATGATTCTTTATTTTCCTGACCCAGGTAACAGCAAGTACTCTGTTTCTTCATGTTCTCTGCCTGGACATGGTCCTTCTCCATCACTCAGCTTTCTCAAGATACATTATTACAGGAAATTAGCTAACAGTATTGATGTCTGTTTTTCTCAGGTCCATTTTCAGATTCCCTGACTATGCAAACACTCACTTTTCCCTTTGAGACTTTTCACAGTGATATTTTCTCCTCTATTTGACTTGCCAAAATGCAACCCTTATTCAAGGAACATATCCATTTAAAATCACATGGAGTTTGCTAAATCTTTCCTGAAGCACTTTATGTAGAATTCTACATATATATCTACTTGAATTTCCCCAAACTACACTATTAGTAGAAGAAACACTTATGATTTCTTAAGTATTTTAAAGTGTGAACTGTTGCTAAAAATAATTCTTTTCAAGGTGAGAAAGAAGATTAGGCAGGCTTTGAAGATAACAGAAAGACCCCACAGCAATCAAAATGAACTGGAATATTTTAAGAGCTCACAGCTTGTTTTCATAGCCACAGGATTTATATTATTTAGTTCCTTAGACTTTAAATACTTTCACATTGTTCTGTTTTCTACATCATTAGAACTCAATACTCACTAAGTTCCCTTCTTGTGCTAGAAGACATTAAACATTCCACTGGGTAGGACTTGAAATGGACTAAAAGAGACACAGGACTTCATCAGCTCTGACCACATCTCTGTTCTATTTTTTAAAATTTTAGCTTTATCTTTTAATTGAATCAACATTATAGGCAAAAGGGAGATGGAGATGGTGGGGCTCAGAGAGGTTGGAACCATCTCTGATAGAATTTAAGGTATAAATATAATTATGTTTCAATATATATTGAAATATTTAAAAATATTATATTATTTATATAATATTTCAAAATATAACTATATTTTGTTCTCCATATATAGTTTTGGAAAATGCCTAATTATTTTCCAGCATCCATCAAAGAACATCCTGATTCTTGTGATTTATTCAATATATACTTGCTGAGCATCTCGATGTTTACAGCAGTGGATTACCCAGAGGAGGAAGCAAAGTCATAGAAAACAGTTCCCCTTCCCTGCCCCCCACTAATTTGTTCATAATTGCAATTAGGGAGAAGTTATATAGAACACAATATATTAAGTAAAAATGAATTGATAAAAGAAGAAATGGGAGATATTAAATACAATAAGAGGCACATCAGTTCATTCTTCAAGGAGCAGAGAACACAAATGTGGAGGTGGCAATCTGGATGAGTGGAGAAAGTTTTATGCGTTGGTTATTCACACACACACACACACACACACACACTCTCTCTCTCTCTCTCTTTCTCACCCATTTTCTGCTCTGCTCTGTCTTGGAAAGCTGACTTCCATGGACTGCCTCCCTTACCCTCTGACTTCCTGTTGGTTCAACCAATGGAATGCTCTCCAGCAGCAGGTAGCTGGAGACCCTTGGCTTGGTTCTTCCTCTGATCCCTGCTCGGCAGCAGCTGCACCATCCTCTCCACTTTTGGCTACGGCTTTTGTCAGGCAGGCCCTCTTCCAGGTGCCTGTTCTCTCCTCTTGCTGCGCAGGTGGTGGGGTGACCAATCTCCCTTGCTGTGCTCCCCCAAATGCTGACCACACCTCTGTAGAGTCCCTTCATCTGCAGAAACTTCTGAGTGCCACTATCTTGTCTCCTGCTGGGACTCTGACTGACACCAGAGGTTTTCCAGATGCACAAAACAGAATGAATGGAAACCAAGAGCAGAAACAAGCTTGGGCAAACCCAGTCAGAGCAGAGAAATGGGTTAAGTGGTAAGTCACACAAGGTAAGTTTGGAGAAGATGGTAGAGGCCAGGTAGGAAAAGACATCAGAAGCAAGATGCGGGAGTCCTGTGAAAAGGAAAAGTCATGGGAGGTTTTGGGATAAAGAAGTCATAAAGCAAAATAGTATAGAAAAATCAATCTGGTGGTTGAATATGGATTAGAATAGAGAGAGAAGAAATGGATGGTCAGAGAACCATTTGGGAGGCCATGACAGAAAATTCTGTAATTTTTGTTGAGGAAGTGTCCTGGTCTGTCATGTAGAAAGCACTCTTGAAAACTTGAGGTTCCAGACTTATAGACAGTCCTGAAGCTGAAGAGGTCACAGCTTGGGTGCCTGATGAGGCTTCCAATATACACATACGTAGGAAACAATCCTTGGCTTCTTTTGGGTGACTGTAGGAGTTAGAGAACACCTTAGCAGCTGCTGCCATACCTTTGCACAGTGAAAATGACTGACACATGACCCAAGGACTCAGCAGTGAGGAACATTTGAAAAGGGACATGTTTTCAGCTTTGTAATGTGTTTTGAATTAGGGATCCAAATATTACATTTCTTACAGATGTTGGAAGAGCATCTGCATTTCCCTGATTAGTTTCTCGTGGCTGCAGCTGTGCTCCACCATGAAGTTGAGGTCTGGAAAATCCCGCAATTTGGATAATGCAAGTGGTGAAGCTGTGAGGTTGTTCAGTTCAGTTCAGTTCAGTTCAGTTCATTTCAGTTCAGTCGCTCAGTCGTGTCCGACTCTTTGCGACCCCATGAATCACAGCACGCCAGGCCTGAGGTTGTTGGTGCTCTGAAAACATAGTTGACTGGAGGGAGATTATGAGAACCTTTCAAGGGCAGGGGTCAACTTTGTTGATAGAGTCTAATTTGAAGTTCCACAGGCAGAGATGAGATGGCATGAGATCTCTGAGTGATGGTCCTTTTCTGTGTGCACAGTTGGACTTCAGGATGGTATCACCATAATACATAAATAAGATGCATAAACATGCTAAGAACAGAGTGTTTCAACAGTGGCATGATTGGCTTTTTGGGCAAGATGATTCCCTGGGAGCTGTATTTTGCATTGTAGGATGTTCCATAGCATCATTAGCCTTTACCCACTAGATGCCAGTAGTACTCCACTCTTCCCTCCCAGTTGTGCCAACTAGAAAAGGTCTCCAGACACTGTCAGATGTTCCCTGGGGGCAAAATCAGGCTTGGCTGAGCAGCACTCCTAAGACAAAGTGATAACAGAAGCAGTCTCTTTGGTAAGTTAAAACAATTCTTTGCAAGTGACTGGTGAGGCACATTCACAAGAAACTGATTTTAGTAACAGCTTGGTGTGATGCCAATAAAATCGAGAGAAGTTGATTGATCCATGAGCTCAGTCACACCAGCAAGATGCTTTCACTCTCCAGTCAGATAAAAACAATGGCAAGCAATACATTTTCTAGCTAGGTATGTAGGTATATGTTTGATATTTAACTGGACCATCCATGGTTATTTCACTGCAACTGGGGAATTTCCTAGTGGCATCACCATGGAGGCTACTGATGCCTTGCTGCCTTTTTATTGCACAGTCTTAGAATCTGATTATTCATTGAAGACAGGAAGAAGAATCTAGACTTCTCTGTCGTATAAGGTTTGGGAGAATTTCAAGAAGCTAGAAACCTAGGAATTTCTAGATCAATGTCTTTCAGTACTGTTTTCACTACTGTTTTTCAATACTGGCCCATTAGTTTTGTTCCATTTGTAGATCATAAAATCATCAGTGGGCCATGGCCAGTATTTTTTTTAAATGAAATGAAATTGAAAATACTACATTGTATCAGGTGAAGCAAGGGTAAATATTGCATTGAGAACTTTTTTTATGTGTGTGTGAGTGTGTTTGTGTGATGGGTTGTGATTTCATGGTTAAATTTTGAAAATCATTTCTCTTTACGGATGAAGAAAGGGAACTTCTGAGTATTCACTGAGTACAGTTTGGAATCATCACGTGGGATAACTTTTGGCTCGGTGTAATCTATGACTCAACTACATTTCTTTGCATTATTACAACATAAAGTGATAAAATACTTGATAATTATGAAAGCATGATGCTAGGAACTGTGGGGAATTTAAAGATGAAGAGAATATAATTCATGTCTTCAAAATTTAAGAAATGCAAGTTTCAAATTCTGGCTGCTGCTGAAGCTTTGCAGGTTATAGTTGACAAATATGTGAAACAAGTATGGGATGTTGTATAACTCCAGAGATCTCTGAGGGCTGGGATTTGTGAAAGCTGCATGGGAGAGACAGGGTTAGGGTGTACTCCAAAAGAAGCTATGTAGGTTTGTGTGGGAAGGGGAGGTGGGGGTAGTCCAGGCTGGGGGTAGAATGTGACAAAAGACAGTATGTGGACAGTTTGCCAGAGTATTTTTATCCAGGCAGTTTAGAATAAATTCTAAAGTTTCATAGGGGTCAAATTTGGAGGTCAGTCCAAGACGTTTAACTTTCTTCTTAATTTAGGCAAAATCATGAAAGGCTTTGGGGCAGGGGTTCCAAGATGAGTGTGGTAATTAATTCATTCTTTCACTGAATGGTAGCTGTGTGTATGCATGCTCAGTCATGTCTGACTTTTTGTGACTTCATGGACTCCATGGACTCCATGGAAACCCGTGAGGTTTCTCTCTTCATGGGATTCTCCAGGCAAGAATACTAGGGTGGGTTGCCATTCCCTTCTCCAGGGCATCTTCCCAACCCAGGGATCAAACTCTCATCTCCTGCACTGGCAGGCAGATACGTTACCACTGTGCCACTTGGGAAGTTACCAATCACTTAAGAGATAGTGAGGTCAAAAGATGCATAATATCTGATTCTTGACTCAAATTTCTTGAAGTCCAGAAAGAGAGAGGGAACTGTACACACAAATAGTTTCTGAAGTAATATGGCTCACAAGCAATCAAAGATTGAGTTGCCTGATCCTCAAAGGATTTTTTTTTCTTTTCTTTTTTTTTTTCCACCAGAAAAATGGGCTTATTCAGGAATAGCAGAGAATTGCAACTTGGGACAGTCAAATTGTGGTGTTCACCAGCACGTCAGGAGAGCAGAGAAGGACGTGCTTCCACCAGGTTTAGGAGGAGCTTGGGGAGGTATTTTTCTTTCTTCACTGAGGTACAGTTGCTTTACAACATTGTGCTATTTCTGCTGTGCAACGAAGTGAATTAGCCATAGGTATAAACATATCCCCTAAAACTGGAACAGATGATCCTGTTTGCAAAGTAGAAATAGAGATACAGATGTAGAGGATAAATGTATGGATGCCAAGGGGACAGGAAGGGAGGATGGGATGAATTGAGAGAGCAGGATTAACACATATTCACTGTTCTCGTGGAGCAGATGACTAGTGTGAGCCTGCTGTATAGTGGGGGGAACTCTGTTTGGTGCTCTGGTGACCTAGATGGGAGGGAACTCCAAGGATTTTTACTTGTAGAGATGAGTAAGGACTTCATTAGCCAAGTCAGAGGTTAAGAAAGGGGAAAAAGTAATCCAGTTGGGCTGGGGCACAGGCATGTGAAAGAGAGTATTTGAATGTAAGATGGTGAGGTCCTGCTGGGACCTCAAGGAGGAAGGCCTTGGACACCAATTGGTGTGTGTCCTACCTTTGGTGGGGAGGGCCACCCTCCAAGACTCTGTCTACCTGGGGATATACAGCTGGAGTTGTGCTTTCACATGGGCAGTCCAGAGGTCCAGTGGAGAAGTAGAGTAAGACTGGATCACAAATCTTTGCACTATGGACTCTTACTGTATCCTATCCCTCATCATTCTCTGAAGTCCAGAGTGAGCCAGTCTTTGTACGCCTGGGATTGAGGACAAAAGTTGAGTGCCAGCAAGTTAATAAAGACTAGCAAAGCATGATGACCACTGCTAAGTGTATTGTTCATTGAATAAGAAACAAAAACAAAATGATTTTTTTGATCCAACTCATTTTCTTTAAGTGATCTCTTTCCGCCCCCCCCCCCACCTTTTTTTTTAGTTTAGACATTGGGGAAAAAAAAAAAAAAGGCAATAAAAGGGCAATATTCAAACAGCTCCTAAAACATGACATCAAATCTCCACATTATTTGTAGGGCCCACAGCCTTGGAAAGCAGCTTGTACAATACCAGATTTCTAGACTCTTTGTATTTCCTTTCCTCTGTGGATCAATAAATTAAGCAACACATCGATACCGAGATAGCAGATGAACATCTGTCAGGGAGAACGGGTCCTGGGGGCTTTGCGCTCTGGTATGGAAAGTGTTTGATCTTGGTGTGCCGTCATAAAAGATGGGAGAGAGTTTATTATCTTTTATGATCCTGACTTACTAACAATACCTGACAGGGTGATTGTGTCTCGGCCTCTGGTTGGAACTTGGGATGTTCTCGTTGGCTTATGCCTGTATGAGGCACAGAACCTGCTGGTGAAACATCAAAACGAGTTATAATATGCCTTTGGCCATGGGATTCAGAACAGCTGTGGGGCTTTCTCCTGTAGGGGGCTGGCAGGAAGAAGAAAAATGAAAGTAGAGCAATCAATCTCTATAGCATTCTATATATTAATAATGTTTGCCAGCGCCAGACATGTCTAATCAATACCGGATGCAGGGGATTGCTAAGGTTTATAATACTTCGTATGCCTTGTCCAAATAGCCTGAGTCCATGCCGTGGGGAAGGGGTCGTCCTCTGGTGCCCGGGCAATCAAGGTGCTAGGACCTGGAACTTGACTAAACAGCCATTTTATCACAAGAACCGATTCCCCGAAAGGCTGGACAGCCCCCCGATTTTCCTCCTTTTGTCTATCTCTCGCTTGTTTCTGATGCCTTCAGAGAAGCCCGAGGGTTTTCCCGTGAGACTAGCAGAGGAGAAGCGAGGTTCAGCCGCCAGGGGGAGCCCGTGGGGGCAGAGCCCACAGGAGGCTGTGAGCAAGCCTCTGAGGTTCAGAAGAAAAACATTGATTTCATGGAGTTCAGGGATTAGAGATGATTGTAAACACTTGGGAGACTCCCTGAGTGCAGACATTTGTGAAACAGTAAAAGTACAAACGAAAATCGTCTCATGCCGTCGAAGAATGTTATTTAGCTTAAGTTGGAGGTCACAGAGAAGGATTTTCCTCTTTGGAAGGTTTAATTGCTGGAAGGCAATGGTGAGCTGCCAAGCAATTCTTGCTAGCAGGAAAAGTAGAAAATAGCAAACACAGATAGGGGTGCTATGGGAGTGGCATTTCAGCTTGCACAGAAAACTTTAGTGTATTAAGTGGATTTATATTGATGTCTTCAACTGTCATCAGTAACTCTTTCAGGTCCTCAGGAGCACTAACTAAAAACAAAACAAAACAAAAAAAAACCACCACCACCAACAAAAAACCAACCCATCAAATTAAATATTTGCTACAAATAAAAACAGAAAAAGCAAAACTCCAACCTCAAAGTTTAGCCGTTTTACCTTCCTAACCCGCCTCCCTCCTCGCCCACTTAATATATTTTGGCAACATCATTCAAAGGCTGAATCTGCTGAGAGGTTGCCAAGTAAAAAGTGTGTGCACACACACGCATCTAACAAGCTGAAAACCAAAGCTGAGGTGGCAATTTGCTCATAAACCAGATAATTAAGGATGTGCCAAACTACCTGTGGGGGACCCGGGATTTATCAGTGGTTTTTATTTACTGTTTAATAGTATGGCATGTTATATAAACCTTGAAGTAAAGCAATTTGATTATAAAAAATAGCCTTTTCAAAGTCACAACACCTCCCCTACAGAGTTCTAAAATCAGTGGAAAATGGGCAACATCAATAAACACGGGGACTTATGTCAATAAATGTTCTGCCCACCCGGGTACCTTGTTACCCGAGAGGTGTGTACAGGCCAAGGTTTAAATACAAAGATGTTTGTCAGTCCCCCTTCTTCAATCACTAGGATTTTAGAAATGTAGAAAAATTTTTTTCAATGGGTCTCCTTAAGGGGTAGACTTTTCTACCTATATTTCTTATTTTGATATTTCCTTAATTTTAAAGCTTGATTTTTGCTAATGGGACTGGAGCAGTGGTTCTGAAAACTGGCTGAACACTGGAATCATCTAGAGAAGTTTAAAAAGTACTGATAAAACTCTGGTTTCAACTCCAGAGATTCCCATATAATTGGCCTAGGATTTGATCTCAGGATTAGTATTTTTTAAACAAATTCCCTTTTTTGAATATGCACAGTGATGACCTGGGAATCTTTGCAGAAGTTGACTCCAAGAAGGGTATGGCAGGGCTTGCGTCTGCATTTTAGCCACTCCTGGGTAATGTTGCTACTGCACTCTGAGAACATACTTCTTGAGTAGTGAGTGTCTAGAGGAAGTGGTTTTGAAGTTGCTTCCCTGGTGACTCAGATGGTAAAGAATCTGCCTGTAATGCAGGAGATGTGGGTTCGATCCCTGGGTTGGGAAGATCCCCTGGAGATGGGAATGGCAACCCACTCCAGTATTCTTGCCTGGAGAATTCCACAGAGGAGCCTGGCAGGCTACAGTGCACGGGGCTTCAAAGAGTCAGACATGACTGACTAAGCTCACATGTGTTTGAACTGTGAAGGTTTTCAATATAGAGGGGAAATAGAAGGTGGCATGGAAGGCTCTTTTCATTGTTCTTATTGGTCTTATATATTCACTGACCTAGAGCCTTTCACTAGTTCTAGAGCAACAGCAATCTGATCTCAAACGTAACATGCTGAGTAACGTTTATTTAGGCTAAGGTGTTTCTAGGGATGACTGCAAGCAGGAAAAGAAAGAGAATGAACATTTTCTAACTTTTGTTGAGCACTTACTGTTGGCCAGGCATTGTGCCAAATTCTGTGCGAACTTGTGTGACTGAACCCGGAGAGGTGATTTCTGTTCCAGGAACGGTTCACCGGGAGAAGTTACTCCACCAAGAACAGAATTTATGGATTGGGGGGATGATGTGTCTGTGTTGTCCATCCACCCTTTTGTATCTGTCCCTGTTTGGGAGCCTGGCTCGTCCCATTGGGTTGATCTTTCTTCTCATTCTTTATCAAGACGATGAAGTCTTCTCTTTGGCTGGGTCACAACTACTCTGGTAAACTGATTTATGTTCACATATTTTAAAGGGTTTTGTGGGCTCATTATCATTGTCCCGTGACATAATTATTAAGTGTTTTCTCTTTCATCTTCATTTAAAAGGGATAAAGTTCTGATTGTGTTTCACTGTTTGCCCGGCAGCTCTTAAGTGATGCCAAAGTAACCAGTCAGTTCATTAAGAAAACAAATCTGTCAAGTGGCATACTTGAGGTCTTGTGGAACAAGCAACTGCTTGACTGACAATGTTGTTTTCTTTTCCTCCAGTTTGGTTGGCATGGGATGAACCCAACCACAGAATCTTAAGTACTTATTTTTAAAAACCTACCCACTGACTTGTGTCCAATGCGGGTGACTTTTCTCTGTGCACACAGTAACACCATTCATCACTGCTTGTTGAGGAGGATGCAGAGGTGGAGAGGGGAGGGTTAGAGCTTGAAGTCTCAGGCAGGCCCTCCCACCCTCCACTTGACCCTACACCTCCCACTCTTCTTCCCTCCAATCCAAAGAGCTCCTTGGGGGAGATCAGCTGGGGGCTGTTCTCCTCTCTTTTTCCTGTTGGAACTTTCTAAAGCTTGGGGCACCTACTGTGCAGACATTTGTGTTGGGAGTGGGGGGAGAACAATGGTTCTGATGGACGCATGAAACAGGTAGCAAAGACTCTGGCTGCCACTCCCCGTGCAAAGCGGCCTCTCCCCACAGCTGCAACTGCTAAAACAATCTTGTTCTTTTGTTTTCCACACTTAAAGAAAGGCCTTCAGCCAAACGGTCGCCCCTGACCTCACTTTATATTTCCAATGCGCCTTTTATTAACTCCTTTTTCATATGGTACATATGGAGCCTGCCACCAGATGAGAAGGAGGCGAATTTCGCAGTCCTGATGGAGAGAGCAGCGGTGAGCCATGAGAGATGTGATGAACAGTTTTTGTCACAAATATACCTCTCGCATAGATCTGAATTCCATTTGGGTAAATGAGCTCCAGGCAGAGATGATAAAAATGCATTGAAGTTGTACAAGTCACTTTAGTTAAAAAACAAATATGAGCCAACCTACCATTAGCCATGCCTTTGAAGCCTTCTTAAGACAGAGAAGTCATTTTGATTAGAAGATAACTGAAGGCAACTAAAGGAAGATGTTCTGCCTGGTGATGGGACTTCTACTTTTGTTCTTCAACTTGGCAGTTCACTGGGACAGACTTACAAGCCAGGGTGCTGGATCGCTTTAAAAGAATCCAAGTAAAACTCCATCTTGCAGTCCCTTTCATTGATTTCTAACAGCCCTGTTCTCTACAGAACAACAGCCGGGAAAATAATTTTTGTCTATGGAGGAATGATATACTGCCACTTTATTTTCAAAACCAAAGTTAAACTTTTATTTTTTTCCCTGTTTTTTCCCCCCGGAGTGTGTGCCTGTGTGCAGGGTGTCTATCTAATTGGCCACAAGAGGGAATTAAACTAAATAAAATCACTATCCACGGGGGGCCTCTAAATATGCCTTTTTAATTTGAAAATTTTTGTGGGTTATAGTGTAATTCAAGCTTTTCAAGGTTTATTAGTGCATAGCTGTTCGCGGGGCTCCCAGAGCTCAAGACTTCCAGTTCGATCCGCCTGCTGAGGGTAATGCAAGCGCCAAGGCGCCTTTCATGTGCCGAACCGCCGAAAGTGACACAGCCTTCAAAAAGCCCTCCCTTCCCATCAAACACATATTAATAAAAGTGACTGAAGGGAGCTGAAGTTGGTAATTTGTGCTGCTGACTTGACACTGTGTTCGTCATTCTGGGTCCGAGGATTTCTGACAATTCACTGCTCAGCCCCCGGGACGCGGGGCTTAACGATAAAGATGTTGCTGGCAGATGGAAGTCAATGCCAAGGACTTGACGCGCCTGCAACCGCGGAGTCAAAACACGCCGCTCTGGGTAATTAATTGCTGCGCGAGGAAACGGACCAATGGCGCCTTCTGCTGTGAAACTGTTAATGGAGAACTTCTGGAGAGAAAGTCGAGTCCTCCCATCCAAATTGGAATGTGAAAGAAATCTGTTGGAAGGTGATGACAGAAATGAAGTAAAACAGTTGTTTCCTGATCCGCGTGCCAGGTGTGTCTCATACTGTGATAAATAAGACCTGCGTCTTACACTCCAGAAATTGGGGATATTACAAGCGTTTATTATGGGGAGTCACAAAAAACCCTGCGCTTGAAATGCTTTGTTTCTCCTGGCACCAAACAGTGAACAGTTACAGCACAAAAGGCTGAAGCTGCTAATTCCTTTGTTTAGGTTCGAGCCAACCTGGCCTATTAAAAGCTTAAATTCAATTTTATTGTTAAGGTATTTATTAACTGATTATGAAAAGACATTAAAAGACTCATAATTAAGCTACTAAGTGGCTCCTTAGCTTGATTAATTCTCTCCTTTTCTTAAACCAGCGAAGTGATCCCTGTGTTTGGAGGGAATTGTACACCACCTTGACGTTATTTGTTTTAGCTCTCACCTCTGCTCTGGCCAGAGACTTAAATTAAGGGAAACCGTGGGAGCCCATGGATTAGGGTTACAAGCATTTCCCTGTAGCTACAGTTGTGTGCAGTGCTGATAAATAGTTTAAAATAGTTGCTATGTTCCACTGGAAGAGGATGTATGAATGATTCTTGACAAGTTTTGAAACTGTCTCACCAGCTACTTACTTGTTAAGAGGCTGTTCCTAAAGTATTCATGTGCACATGTGAAAACGCACACACAAATGAACAGAGGATGTAATGTATCCCCCTACACACACTTAGGTAGCTTGTTTGTGGTTTGAACTTGGCTATCCAAGTTAAAAAGATCATTCTACTGAAATGATTTTCTTTTTATGTTTTTTAAAATGTTAAAGCATTTTGGTGTATTTTATTGGGTAATTACTTTCTCTAGAAACTTCAAGAAGAACAGATTTATCAATACAACCTTTTCTTCTTGCGGGTAAAAGAGAAGTTTTATGAAAAATTGTTGGCCCTCCTGACCATAAATTGTAGTCTTTATAACTATTTGAAATATCAATTTATAAAAAATAGATATCTTTCCCACAATGACATTTATTTATTGAAACTGAATTTATTTTTAATAGCAATAATTAATTCTTGGATAAACCTCATTGGCTGCAATACTGCCAGTAGTCAAAGCAAGATTTGCAACTAACAAATTAAAGGAATTGTAATAACTTTAAACACACAAATTATCTAGTTACTGTTGAATCAGTTATTTTATTAAGATCTTTGATTTCAGTACCACATGCCCCTGCTACTGTGCAACCATTTAAAACTGGTTTAAAAGATGAGGAAGCCTAATTCTTAAAGAGGCCCCTTAAGCATATTAAGGAAGTTAAACACAGTTAAGTAGATTTGCCCACATAACGAGTATGACTTACAAAATTATAAAATATCAAGTACAGCTATGCTTCTCTCAAGGTTCAACTATAACTTTTGTGCTCCTGTGTATCATCAGGAATTCATAGAATTAGTACTAACATTTTGAAAGAGATCTCACTTTAAAAAAATAATGAGTATGGCCAATTTGAAAAAATTACAGCTTGGTATCATTTGATTTTTGTAATGTTGAATTACTGCTAATTTCAAAAATTTAAAATAAATGCTCACTAAAACAAATGTTCTTCCCTTGTACAGTAGTCTCAATGTAAAGTCAAAATCAGGGTTGTTGGTTGCTATTTAAAATTGTCTTGTTTATTTCACAAAAAAAAGTTACTTAAGAACTCAAATCACTCTTTCTGAAGTAAAAATAAATTTTCTTATTTGTTGTTCATAGTTAATAATCTTTTAAATAATATTCTTTATGCATTACTTGTTTTGGAAAAGTGAGAATGGTTTTATCTGAAGTATTCTCATTGGAATTAATTTATCAGTCATTTTTCCTTAATTAATAAAAAGCATAAAAATGGGATTTTGTCGTTACCATGAATCTTGAAAATTGTAAAATCAGACTGTTTATTTTATAGTCTTTCAATAGTTTATTTTTTTTAGTTAATTAATTTTATTTTTGCTGGGGGTGCTCTGGCCTCTCATTGCAGTGGCTTGTCTTGTTGCAGAGCACCGACTCTGGAGCACAAGCTCAGTAGTTACACTGCAAGAGCTTAGTTAGTTTACCACATGTGGGATCTTAGTTCCTGGGCCAGGGATCCAACCTGTGTCCCCTGCATTGGTAGGCAGATTCTGAACCACCAGACCACCAGAAATGTTCAGTAGTGTATTTCATTTTTTATTTTAAATTAGAGAATAATTGCTTTACAATGCTGTGTTGATTTCTGCCATACAACAATGTTTCTTTCATTCATTTATTCACTCAGTCACTCACTCCACAGGGATTGAATCTATGCATTTTGGGAACCTAAGGACTACTAGTAGTAATAAAGCATAGTCTTTGTTCTTGAAAATCTTGACTGAACAGAGGAATTTGTTCAGTAAAAAGAGGATTTGTGGCCGGGGGGAGGGGGAAACATGACCCTACAACCTGTATTGTCTCTTCATACTTTGAGTGGAGAACGAGAGAAAAATCATGTGCAAATGATTCATTTTGACTGTAGATAAGACCATGTATCAGAGAAGGCAATGGCACTCCGCTCCAGTACTCTTGCCTGGAAAATCCCATAGATGGAGGAGCCTGGTGGGCTGCAGTCCACGGGGTCACGAAGAATTGGACACGACTGAGTGACTTCACTTTCACTTTTCACTTTCATGCATTGGAGAAGGAAATGGCAACCCATTCCAGTGTTCTTGCCTGGAGAATCCCAGGGACGGGGAGCCTGGTGGGCTGCCATCTATGGGGTCGCACAGAGTTGGATACGACTGAAGCGACTTAGCAGCAGCAGCAGCAGCAGCAAGACCATGTATGCTATCGTCTCATCTCGTCCTGCTGATCAGACTCTTGACCTCTTTTCTGTCTCTGTCTGTAGTCCTTTCTCAAACTCTCATACTGCATGGTTCCTGATGTGCAGCCCGTGTCAGGACATCACAGCCTCTCTGTCTGTCTCTAAATGGTCTGCTTTGGGCAGAAGCAAACACAGTGCCCACAGAGAGTGTGTCTACTTCTCTGACCTCCCCTACTGGACTGTGTTGGATTCTAGGCTTTAAAGTCTTTTGAACAAAGGAAGCAACTGAAGAACAATCCTATGTCCCTCCAGAAAACCCATGAGTCCTTGAGGTCCAAATGAGAAGAGTGACAGGGCCATGAAGGAGCTGTCTCTTTGTAACAGAACCCCCATCCCCCACCTTGGATTGCCCCAGGCCAAGAGTATTTGCCAGATAAATATTATCTGGTGCTGGGCTGCAGCCAGTACACCTCCCACCGCCTGAGTTGAGACCTGTTGGCAGCTACAGAAGTTAGGTGTCGCTGACTGACGCATAATTATGGCGGACAGAAAAATGTAGACGTGTTAGCAAAGTCAATATTATGGAGACCTCTGTCTTCCCAAATAGTGCAAGTAAAAGATACTTCTAGAGTATAGCCAATTACATTCTCTGTTTTTACGACCAGTCACAAATGTTTTTTTATTAGCTGGTATGTTCAATGTTTTGAATGCATAGCCCTTATTTCAGTCTCATTTTAGTCTGTGGTAAGTGCAAAAGGATTTTTGCTGACTTGAAATAGTGAAGCTGCTCTCTTTGAACTGAAGTGCCGGGCCTGTGGCACAGAGAGTTTATTCCACAGCCTTGTGTGACTCTTGACTGTAAATTAGTCTGTGAAGTGGTGTTTATTGCTGAATCGGGAGGTTAAGACAGCCTAATTATATGTTTGTGCAGGAGAAAACACCATGCCCCCACCATGAGCAATTATCCTGTCCCCTTTTCACAGCTTAATCTAGCTCCAGCTAAGAAGAATGAGGAGATGGCCTGTCTTCACCTTACACTTGGCTACTGTGTATTTTCAATGTTAATTAAAAATTTTGTTCACTGGAAGAGTGACTTCTTCCATAAGTTAGCCTTCTGCCAAGTGGAGCGCATTTGGTAAAGCGACTTGAGGTGTCTTTGTGGATTCCATCTCTAATTTTACTCATGGGACAATGCACAAGTAGGACTCTTGCCATGCTCTCAACCTCATTATATGGTACCATTTTCCCCTTTTATTCATTTAAAGCTCTATATGGCAGGAGAGAGACTGTTAGGATGCTGGGGATCTGTGTAGATTTTTTTTTTCCTAGAAATGAAAATCCTGCTTATCCTAAGGGACTTTTTCTTATGTTAAAGAAGGATGTAGCGAATGAAAACCAGAACGAGATCAACAGGTCAATGTCTTTAAAGTTGGTCATAAAATGTATCACAACAAAGAATCCATGGGGTAGGAATGGCATGCCAAAATACCTCTGTCTTTGTTCTTGGACACTTCTCTGTCACAAGGGCAGCATACTTCTGTTTCTCTTCAAAAGCATTTGGCTTATATTTTTCATACACAGGCCCAGGCTGAAGTCTTACGATGCATAGGTTCAATTTCCTCTTAGGAAAATAAAAGATGCCCTCATGTCTTCTCGCACTCAACCAGAAATGCTCATTGTCATTGAAACGAGCTGAGGGAAGAACCAGTTCTCTAAGAAACAGCATCTCAAGCGTGGTCAAATCTGCTCTGAAACGATGAGCTGCCCCTAGGGAAATCGACTTCTCATTACTAGCAAATTTCCAGGCTATCACTCAGTTTTCCCCCTTTTATCCCATCTCTATGAGTTTTGTTTCTAGGATGAAATAACATCTCTCTTCTTTCTTTCTTTTTCTTCCCCCCTTTCAGCTCTTAATTCTCTTTGCTTCTTAAGACTTCAGCAAGATTCTATTTTCTTATTGGTTAACCCTTTCTGGGTTTCTCATTAGCTCAGCTTGATTTCTCTTTGTGTTTGGTTTGGTTTTTTTTTTTTTTTTTGGTCACATATTATTCACACACTGTGCTGGAGGTCCAGACAAGAAAAACCAGAGGAGGTTGAGAGCTTTTCTGCTTCATTTATTTTAAGAACCTAAAACCTTCTTACCATGTTACAGGACAGCCAAGAACTCTAGGGTGATCTTTTCCATCTTTCTCTCCTTCCATTTTCTTCCCTGCTTGTCAAGGGAAAATGATTGGGGTAGATGGAAGCTCGCAGAGCGTCCTGCCATCTTCCTTATTTTTAACTTCTTTTCAAACACTGCTTGAAAGACTGTGTACTTCTCCCAGTGAAATCATATCAGGTCTGCCTAACCATTCTCCTCCTCCTTCATGATACGCCAGTGAATTTTTCCAGCTAGAAACCTCCGACCTTTTGGCTGGCCTCTCATACTATAGGGTCGTTCATTTTACAAACACTTGACAAACACCCACTACGTTCTGGGGCTTCCTTATAACTCACATGGTAAAGAATCAGCCTGCAGTGCCCGAGACTTGGGTCCTATCCTTGGGTTGGGAAGATCCCCTGGAGAAGGGAATGGCTACCTCTTCCAGTATTCTTGTCTGGAGAATCCCACGGACAGAGGAGCCTGGCAAACTATAGTCCATGGGGTCTCAAAGAGCTGGACAGGACTGAGCTGCTAGTACTTTCACTATGTGCTGAGTCTTATTCACAGAAGGCTGCTGCTGGTTTCTCAGGCTTTTTCGTATTGTCCTAGAGCACATCTTTGTTTTTTGATGGATAAGTTTTTCTTTTTTTCCATTTTAATCCAAATTCCTTGAAACAGTTTTCAACTCATGAAGCAGCCATCTGTTTTAGCCCTTCAACTTGCCAGAATGGCGAAGAGATTGTCTTCCATAGTGAAAGAAAAGTGAAAGTGAAGTTGCTCAGTCACGTCTGACTCTTTGCAACCCCATGGACTGTAGCCTACCAGGTTCCACCATCCATGGGATTTTCCAGGTAAGAATACTGGAATGGGTTGCCATTTCCTTCTCCAGGAGATCGTCCCGACCCAGGGATTGAACCCGGGTTTCAGGCATTGTAGGCAGACGCTTTACCATCTGAGCCACCAGGAAAGTCTTCCATAGAGGTGTGTTTATATTATTAAGGAGTTTGGTGAATGGTGATCTGGTCAGGTGCTGGGGTCAGGGGCAATACTGTGGCTATAAAATCCCTGGCAAGATTTCTCTCATACTTTATTTACATACTTTTTGATTATGAGATTTTTTTAAAAATATTTATTTCCATTTATTTATTTATTTGGCTGCACCGGGTCTTAGTTGCAGCACATGAGATCTTTTAGTTTGGACATATGAACTCATAGTTGCGGCATGTAGAATCTAGTGCCCTGACCAGGGATTGAACCCAGGTCCCTTCATTGGGAGCACATAGTCTTAGCCACTGGACCACCAGGGAAGTCCCCTCTCTCACATTTTAAACTGTGACTATCTTTGACACCCATTCTGCTTTAGCTCTCTCTTTATATGAGGGAGTCACAAATAACAGAACTTTTTTTTTCAATGGGAATGTATTTTCTAATTAAGAAATTTGAAAGGGACTCTTTTGCATTTGTAACTTAGATATTATTTGACTGTGGAAAGCACAGGTTTAACCTCCGCCTTTTATCTCTTTGAAAGCTGGAGAGTTTATAATTCTCAAGTCCAAGGTCACACGGCTGGTTAGCAGAAGACTGGGGTATGAATGTTTCCCTGGTGGCTCACTGGTAAATAATATACCTGCAATAGGGAGATGCAGAAGACTCTGGTTCGATCCGTGGGTCAGGAAGATCCCCTGGAGGAGGGCATTGCAATGCACTCCATTATTCTTGCCTGGAGAATACCATGGACAGAGGAGCCTGGCAGGCTGTATAGTCCATGGGGTCTCAAAGAGCTGGGCATGACTGAGCAACTGAGCACATGGGCACAGAGTGAGAACACAGGATTCCTGAATTCCATTTCAGCATCCAACCCACACACCCTATGGGGTGACCAGAAATGTAGCCCAAGGCACTATTTGCCATGCTACCCACCATATTTAACTTCTACTTTGTTCAACATCAGTCATCTTTAGAAAGTTTTCAAAAGGATTTTTAGAGTATTCTTCTCCAAGTCCATTTGCAAACCTCGGAATAAACCTTGAGATAAAATTCCATAGCTTACTGTATTAAATTTGTACTCAGCTTTGTCTCAGTCCTGACTTCAATTTCAACTTGAACCAGGTTTCTTGGCATTGTTAAATCTGAATTAAAAGCTGGCTAACTCCTATTAAAATGTGCAGGTACTGTGTTTGTGTTGGAGTCAGGAGAGGGAGAATTAGTGTTCTTGTGCTAGGGAGGTCTGTGGAACGAGAGGGTGGCAGCATCAAGAATTCCTCAAGAATTCCCAGGAAATAAGCCCTGATGTGGAAGATCACTTCCTTCCTGATGACCCAGTGGATAGGAATGAAAATGAGTCCTGGTTTTGTGAAGTGATTAAGGAGGATAAAATCGAAGCCACTATAAGACATGGAGGGAAAGGATGAGGTCATTAAGGATGGAAAGACTCAGGTCCAAATATGGATCCTAGCCTTTCTGAGATTGTTTTCATATCGTTAAAGTGCTTAATTCACTGAATCATGACTGGTGAAGGAAGGGATGGACTATGGATCATTTATAACACTGTGCCTGGGATACTTGCTACCTGCCCATCCTGCCCATCCTGTTTTGTTCCCACAGGCAGGTGGCATTCTCACTGAACCCCTGCATCCCGATACCTGATGGCATAACGCTTGACCAGTGATTTTCACACTCAGTCTGAAACCTGTTGCTGCTAAATCGCTTCAGTCGTGTCTGACTCTGTGCGACCCCATAGACGGCAGCCCATCAGGCTCCCCTGTCCCTGGGATTCTCCAGGCAAGAACACTGGAATGGGTTGCCATTTCCTTCTCCAATGCATGAAAGTGAAAAGTGAAAGTGAAGTTGCTCAATCGTGTCTGACTCTTCGAGACCCCATGGACTGCAGCCTACCAGGCTCCTCCGTCCATGGGATTTTCCGGGCAAGAGTACTGGAATGGGGTGCCATAGCCTTCTCCGCTGAAACCTGTTAGTGAGTAGAAAAATCAATTTGTTGCTCATGGGTTTGGTAGGCTGAAAAATGCCTCCCAGCACGGAAAAGCCAATGATGTCCACATCCCAATCCCGAGAACCTGTGAATATGTCACTTTCCATGAAGAAAGGGACTTTGTATATGTTATTTAGGATCATCAGACAGGGGGATTATTCTGGATTATCTGTGTGGATCCAGTGTAATCAGAGGGGTCCTTTCAAGAGGGAGGTAGGAGGCTCAAAGGAGAAATAGAAGCTCTGACAGCAGAAGCAAAAGGTGATTGGAGTTATGTGAGAAAGGGACCACGAGCCAAGGAATGCAGGTGAGTGCTGCAAGCTGGAAAAGGCAGGGAAGTGGGTTCTCCCCACAGAGCCCCAGAGAGAACCAGCCCTACTGATACCTTGGTTTTAACCCAGTGAGTCTTGATTTTGGAATTCTGATCTTCAGAACTGTAAGATACCTGTTATCTGGTTTTGAGCCATTAGATTTTGGCAAGTTGTTACAGAGGTCACAAGACCTAATCCAGTGGTCAGCATGTTACGACAAATGAAACAGAAGAGCAAATGCAAGTTTGGTTTTAGTTCACACGCGTGTCCACATTCGTACCCACACAAACATATATGCATATTTCATGTGTGCCCTGGATTGCCGGGATATTGCGTGGTATTCCTAGCTGCAGCCTGTGGGAAGGCGGCCACTGCCTCCTGGGGTGTTGCTGGATGGACGGGCCTTGTCCTCTGAGCTGTGCTAACAGCTTGGGGAGAGCTCACTCTCCAGGGCAGCTGAGTTGGCAAGTCCATCTTGCCTTTCCCAATCCTTAATTATTCTTAACAGCCAAAGCCAAATGAAAGTCTGGCTTACAGGACGCATATGGAGAAAGTGCTGATTTGGGCTCGAGAGCAACACATGAGCTCATCTACAAATCACGAGCTGGTGTCTGACAGAGTTTCACATGAAAGTTAGAAGTGGTGTTTCTGTCGGTGACATGAGTCAAATGTGAGGTAAACTGAGGAACAGCGGCACTCAGCTGCAGCTGGAGGAGCTGGGTGCATATGAGTTTGGCACGCAGTAGGTGTGCTGCTGATAAAATCTTGCAGGAAACAGACTGAAAAAAAAAATACCAGGACCGATAGTCACCAGATTGTGTATTTGCAGGTGCGGTCTGTGAACTCAGAATGAGTGCCTTTCAGAAGGCAGCCAGGACTCGCCTTGAAACAAAAAAGTAACTCCTGAGTGAGGAGTAAATCTCAACCCAATGACGGCAATGGCCAGCTAGCTGAGTCCTTAATGACAGACTTTCAACATCAAACTCAACTTCAGGACAGGTTTTGTCAATGACACCTTCTCTGTCTTAGCATCAAGAGGTGGGCAAGATTTTCCGATAATAATGTCTCCAGCTGAGATGTGGAGAGTGGAACCCAGACCTACCAGAACCTGTAAAGCCTCAAGAGAACCTTTGTCATTGTGTCATGCTGTAATGGAGACACATAATGGCATCTCCTAGACAACCCCACTCCACCCTTATCTCCTCTCTATTATTAATAAATGCATTAAAAATTTTCTGGTCATGCCTGGTGACTTGATAAGGTCTTCAGGAACTGGAATTGGACATGGGTCAAGCAATTAGACTTTGGCATTAGACTGTGTGGGTTATATCACTTACTAATCCTGTGGTCACGACAAGTTACTTAACCTCCTCAAGCTTCAACTTCCTCACCTATACAATAAGGACAGTAATCACACCTTCCTCACTGGGTTTTTGTGACAATTAAATTAAACATCACAGGAAATGCTTATTACTAAGTTTGGATCATGGAAGTGCAGTATTAATACAATGTGAACTCACCCAAAGGGTCTGAGAATGTAAACAGTGTTTGCTGTTGTCTTTCTCTCAAGTTTAAAGGTGAGAAATATGACAGCTTGGACTGAACCCCCCCAAAAGACTCATGATGTGATTTCTTCTGAGAAATTAGAGGTAAAGATTGATATTATATGATAGTGCAATTCAATTCTTCCTTTATCTAGGAAAAAAAGTCCAGTATGATGAAACAAAAGTTTCTATAATTATGAAAAGAAATCCTTACCACTTGCTACTTCATTAAGGCATCCTAGGATCACCAGGGAATTGGGATATGATAATTTCTCCTCTTTGTGTTCAGGCCAAATTGCTACATGTCTGTGTCTGTAAGAATATGGGGACAAACAATAAACTGATACTCAGCACCAACTCAAAGCATATATTGCACCTGCATTTTTTCCATCTATGAATCTTGCTATCAGTGTGGCCAAAGAACAACTAACTAGTAAAATCCATCCTGGAAATTCAAACTAAAAGCCTGAATTTTGCAAAGCCACCAACCATTTGCTTAGGAAGAGAATTTTTTTAGCACTGGGGGAAAAAAACTAGAAATTTCTATTAACGTGGATTGTCATTTTAAAAATTGCCTTCCAATGCATGGTAACTTAAGTAGCTTCATCTTGTTAGGATTATCATGATAATAAGTCAAATGTGTTATTCTTCTTTTGAGTAGTGCTGGTCTTTTAAACCGTCATTGTGTTCACATATAGAAATTCATATACACAACCTTCCAGAGGTATTGAATTCCTTAGTTTGCAAAATTCTGACAAATGCAAAATAGAAGAGGTGTGTATCAGAATACCTAAGAAGGGGGAAGAAGTCCTCATTTTCAAAATGGTGGGATGGGTTGACTCAAGCAAAATATTGATACATTCCTGAATATTTTCTAGTGTAGATAATTAGATCGCTTGTAAACAGAACGAGGTGGCACAGTGCTAAAGAATCTGCCTGCCAAGGCAGGAGATGCAGGAGAAGTGGGTTCGATTCCTGGGTCAGGAAGATCCCCTGGAGGAGGGCAGGGCAACCCACTCAAGTATTCTTGCCTGGAGAATCCCATGAACAGAGGAACCTGTCAGCCTACAGTCCATAGACAGAGTTACAAAGAGTCGGACATGACTGAGTGAGCACAAACAGAATGAGAAACAATGAAGTCACCAGGATCCAGAGTTTAAAAAACAATAAGTTCCACAAGACCAAACTTAACTCTTTTTAAAGTGAAGTTAATACATTTTTCTTAAATTCATTTGATAAAATCATTTTCTGAGTAGTTAAGGATCTCAACTTATTCTTATTTATGAGTTGAATAAGTCCAAGGATTTCAGCAAATCCTTAGGAGTTTCCTCATGTACAAGATGAAGAAATGTGGGTAAATGATTGTTTATTTTGGTCCATTGATAGTTGTTTGAACAGTTGCCCAACAGAGTGGGTTGATTGATGGATCAATGGCAACCAAGAGATGAATGACTTGCCTAATACCAGGGGCTCTGTCCCTGCCTTGGCTGGGGTGCCACTGAAGACTAGTCAGATCTGTGGCAAACACAGAACTGGAATTTGGCAGCAATGAAATGACTATGTTAGTCATTTTGCAACCCCATGGACTGTAGCCTGACAGGCTCTTATATCCATGGGATTCTCCATGCAAGAATACTGGAGCAGATTGCCATTCCCTTCTCCAGGGAATCTTCCTGACCCAGGAATCGAACCCAAGCCTCCCAGATTGCAGGCAGATTCTTTACCGTCTGAGCCACCAGGGAAGCCTGTTGCAACAATGCAAAGGGAGATTAAATATTTAAATGACAAGCTTTAGAAAAGGGGACAAAATCATGGGCTAAAATTTAAAAATGAGCAATCATGTATCTGTGTTAAAAAGTCAGTGGCACAGCCACTGAATGTGGAACTTTGCTTGAGAGCAGTTAAGAAAATAATAACTAGGCACAACAGTACATAAATAGTTTATAAAATAATATAAAAATAACACCAGTATCAGCCTGCTGCTGCTGCTGCTAAGTTGCTTCAGTCGTGCCCTACTCTGTGCGACCCCATAGATGGCAGCCCTCCAGGCTTCCCCATCCCTGGGATTCTCCAGGCAAGAACATTGGAGTGGGTTGCCATTTCCTTCTCCAATGCATGAAAGTGAAAAGTGAAAGTGAAGTCACTCAGTCATATCCAGTACCAACCAGCCTATGCTTGCTGAATACAATCTTCAAGCACTCCTAAGTGCTTGCAAGTGTTACCTCAGTTCCTGTGAAAAAGAACCATGTATGATAAGAAGTAAATACAATCTGAGATGCTACAGAGAGGTCCATGTGAGAAGTGAATCTCTCTGTACTCTGTACTGTTCATTCAACAACTACATTATCAAATTTAGCTCCAGATGCCTGAAGTTGAAAGGAAAGTGTGAGGAGAATTACTTGATTGATGAGCATATTTGGTTGAGGAGGAGGACTACTTTAAGCTTGGAGTTGAGGTGGCATTGCAGCTGGCTTTCCCTCCTTGAATGAAGCATGAAATGGAAGGAGGAAGGCAGGAACAACACCACAGCGTCAAAGAAAACGGAAGTCTCTTGACTTTCTAACCATCAGAGCTGCTTGACTTCAACACAAACCACTGCAAGAAGCTCTGAGCCTTCTGGAACTGTAAAGACTCAAACCAAGGCTAAATAATTTATTTTTAAGAGATACACATAAGATCAAAAATCAATTGAGAGGAGAGAATCTATCTCTGTATCTATCTTCCTATTATCTATCTATCTGTCAGTTTATCCATCTATCTGTTAATCATCAAGCTGTATTACTTCTATAATTCCTCATGAATTTCAAGACACTGATCAACAAAAATTTACTTTATGTCTTTTTTTTAAGATTTTTTTTGATGGGGATCATTTAAAAAGTCTTCATTGAATTTGTTAGAATACTGTTTTTGTTTTTGGGGGGTTTTTGGCCATAAAGTGTGTGAGGTCTTAGCTCCCTAACCAGGGATCAAACTCATTCCCCCTGCATTGGAAAGCAAAGTCTTACTGGACAACCAGGGAAGTCTTTTTGCAGCTCTACAAATCCTTCTGGCTAAGTTTTACATAGTAGACGATGCTGAAATTCCTTGCTGTCCTCTTGCCCCCATCTTCTCCACTGTGGTAGGAAGCATGGGACTTGAGTCTATCTCGAGTTTGAGGAAGAGCATAATTATGGAGACAGGCCAAGCGGGGATTCTTTCCTGATGATTTCAATCTAAGCAAAGGGGCCACCATGATGACAAGTATGCTTCTAGGTTATTTACTCTTCTTTGTCTTTGTTTCACAATTTGATCCTGCAAATGCTTAAAATGGAACTCCCTTATGTGTGTGTGTGTGTGTGTGTGTGTGCGCGCGCTAAGTCGCTTCAGTCATGTCTGACTCTTTGCAACCCTGTGAACTGTAACCCTCCAGGCTCCTCTGTCCTTGGAATTCTCCAGGAAAGAATACTGGAGTGGGTTGCCAGGCCCTCCTCCAGGGGATTTTCCCGACCTAGGAATTGAATCTGCTCTTATATCTCCTGCATTGGCAGGTGGGTTCTTTACCACTAGCACTACTTTTGCATTAAAAGTATTGAGAAAAATGCATGTTTTTCTTTAGGGAAACACATTATATCTTGGATAATGAGCATTTTTGCATCACTGGAAGTGCATTGGAAAACATGTGGAGGCCAAAACGTCACTAGGTAAAAAAGCCATTGAGGTATTATTGTGTATGATTCCCTATTAACAGCAACAAATGTCAGCGCTAGATATCAGCTGTTTGCTTTCAAATTCAGGCTCTGCTCTTCCTTCTCGAATAATACTGAGGGACCGACTCCTGAAGGCTACCAGATTCAGCCAATGGGAGGTGCTAGAGGGCTGCTGAGAGGTAGGAGTAAGGGCCAGGGCAGGGCACTTATTCCCTTTCTCTTCCTTCCAGATGACTTCAGAGGCCGTGTTTTCTCGAAGGCTCCAGCTCCTTCTTGACAGACCTTCCCTTGGGGGGTCTCACTCCTGCTGGGCAGCCTCCTTGCCATGCTGCTTCCTTTGGGCCACCGTCACTCTCTTTCTTGGGTGCCTTCAGCTTTGGAGCCAGGTGCGGCTTCTGGCTTTGTTACTGATAAGGTTTTCTAATCACGCTTTTCAGCTCTCCCAATACCTTGATAACTATTTCCTGATATAAAATCTTCCTTATAAAGTACTTATATGGGCTCAATTTTTCAGACAGGATCCTGGCCAGTGCAATGTCTAATCAAGGTTGGCCACAATGTCAGTGTTTAGTGCAAGCCTTTGACTGTGTGGATCACAATAAACTGTGGGAAATTCTGAAAGAGATGGGAATGCCAGACCACCTGACCTGCCTCTTGAGAAAACTGTACGCAGGTCAGGAAGCAACAGTTAGAACTGGACATGGAACAACACAGTGGTTCCAAATAGGAAAAGGAGTATGTCAAGGATGTATGTTGTCACCCTGCTTATTTAACTTATATGCAGAGTACATCATGAGAAATGCTGGGCTGGATGAAACACAAGCTGGAATCAAGACTGCGGGGGGAAATATCAATAACCTCAGATATGCAGATAACACCATCCTTATGGCAAAAAGCAAAGAAGAACTAAAGAGCCTCTTGGTGAAAGTGAAAGAGGAGAGTGAAAAAGTTGGCTTAAAGCTCAACATTCAGAAAACGAAGATTGTGGCATCTGGTCCCATCACTTCATGGCAAATAGATGGGGAAACAGTGGAAACAGTGGCTGACTTTATTTTCTTGGGTTCCCAAATCACTGCAGATGGTGATTGTAGCCATGAAATTAAAGGACACTTACTCCTTGGAGGAAAGTTATGACCAACCTAGAAAGTGAAAGAAAGAAAGTGAAGTCGCTCAGTCGTGTCCGACTCTGCGACTCCATGGATTGTTGCCTACCAGGCTCCTCAGGCGACAGTCCATGGAGTTTTTCAGGCAAGAGTACTGGAGTGGGTTGCCATTTCCTTCTTCCAGGGATGGAAGCTGGGTCTTCCGCATTTCAGGCAGACACTTTATCATCTGAGCCACAGGGAAGCCTCACAACCAACCTAGACAGCATATTAAAAAGCAGAGATATTACTTTGTCAATAAAGGTCTGTCTAGTCAAGGCTATGGTTTTTCCAGTAGTCATGTATGAATGTGAGAGTTGGACTATAAAGAAAGCTGAGTGCCAAAGAGTTTTTGCTTTTGAACTGTGGTGTTGGAGAAGACTCTTGAGAGTCCATTGGACAGCAAGGAGATCCAACCAGTCCATCTTAAATGAGATCAGTCCTAGGTGTTCTTTAGTAGGACTGATGTTGAAGCTGAAACTCCAATACTTTGACCACCTGATGTGAAGTTCAGTTCAGTTCAGTCGCTCAGTCGTGTCCGACTCTTTGTGACCCCATGAATCGCAGCACGCCAGGCCTCCCTGTCCATCACCATCTCCCAGAGCTCATTCAGACTCACATCCATCGAGTCCGTGATGCCATCCAGCCATCTCATCCTGGGTCGTCCCTTTCTCCTCCTGCCCCCAGTCTCTCCCAGCATCAGAGTCTTTTCCAATGAGTCAACTCTTCACATGAGGTGTCCAAAGTACTGGAGAGCTGACTCATTTGAAAAGACCCTGTTGCTGGGAAAGATTGAGGGCAGGAGGAGAAGGGGACAACAGAGGATGAGATGGTTGAATGGCATCAATTCAATGGACATGGGTTTGGGTGGACTCCAGGAGTTGGTGATGAATAGGGAGGCCTGGCATGCTGCAGTTCATGGGGTTGCAAAGAGTCAGGCACAACTAAGCAACTGAACTGAACTGAAGTGCCAAGAAACAATAAATTTTGGCCAAGTTATAAGATTATTTTCATGGAGGAGCATCCTATGGAGATGTCAGGTTGGATCTTGAGCCAGAAGGGACTCTTAATTTTCCTGGGACACAGAGCAATGCCCTCATCCAGGAGATCTTCCAGACCCAGGGATCAAACCTGTCTCTTAACTTATGTCTCCTGCATTGGCCAATGGGTTCTTTACCACTAGCACCACCTGAGAAGCCCCATAGCTGTTGGTTGACATCCTCAAGTGTGGAACCAAGGTGTGTCAGATACAAAAACTTAAACAAAGTGGCTCAAAGCAAATAGAACTTTACTTTCTTATGTAAGTCAGGAGATCTGCAATTGCTGATCCTTGTTCAGTGACTTCATAGTATCAGGACTTTAGCTTGGCATACCTGTGATCCCCTGTTCAGTTCAGTTCAGTTCAGTTGCTCAGTTGTGTCTGACCCTTTGCGACCCCATGAATCACAGCACGCCAGGCCTCCCTGTCCATCACCATCTCCTGGAGTTCACTCAAACTCACGTCCATCGAGTCCGTGATGCCATCCAGCCATCTCATCCTCTCTCGTCCCCTTCTCCTCCTGCCCCCAATCCCTCCCAGCATCAGAGTCTTTTCCAATGAGTCTACTCTTTGCATGAGGTGGCCAAAGTACTGGAGTTTCAGCTTCAGCATCATTCCCTCCAAAGAAATCCCAGGGCTGATCTCCTTCAGAATGGACTGGTTGGATCTCCTTGCAGTCCAAGGGACTCTCAAGAGTCTTCTCCAACACCACAGTTCAAAAGCATCAATTCTTCAGCGCTCAGCCTTCTTCACAGTCCAACTCTCACATCCATACATGACCACAGGAAAAACCATAGCCTTGACTAGACGGACCTTTGTTGGCAAAGTAATGTCTCTGCTTTTCAATATGCTATCTAGGTCGGTCATAACTTTCCTTCCAAGGAGGAAGCGTCTCTTAATTTTATGGCTGTAGTCACCATCTGCAGTGATTTTGGAGCCCCCCAAAATAAAGTCTGACACTGTTTCCACTGTTTCCCCATCTATTTGCCATGAAGTGATGGGACCAGATGCCATGAAGTGATGGGACCAGATGCCATGATCTTCGTTTTCTGACTGTTGAGCTTTAAGCCAATATTTCACTCTCCTCTTTCACTTTCATCAAGAGGCTTTTTAGTTCCTCTTCACTTTCTGCCATAAGGGTGGTGTCATCTGCATATCTGAAGTTATTGATAGTTCTCCCAGCAATCTTGATTCTAGCTTGTGTTTCTTCCAGCCCAGCGTTTCTCATGATATACTCTGCATAGAAGTTAAATAAGCAGGGTGACCATATACAGCCTTGACGTATTCCTTTCCCTATTTGGAACCAGTCTGTTGTTCCATGTCCAGTTCTAACTGTTGCTTCCTGACCTGCATACAGATTTCTCAAGAGGCAGGTCAGGTAGTCTGGTATTCCCATCTCTCTCAGAATTTTCCATAGTTCATTGTGATCCACACAGTCAAAGGCTTTGGCATAGTCAATAAAGCAGAAATAGATGTTTTCTGGAACTCTCTTGCTTTTCCATGATCCAGCGGATGTTGGTAATTTGATCTCTGGTTCCTCTGCCTTTTCTAAAACAAACTTGAACATCTGGAAGTTCACAGTTCATGTATTGCTGAAGCCTGGCTTGGAGAATTTTGAGCATTACTTTACTAGTGTGTGAGGTGAGTGCAATTGTGTGGTAGTTTGAGCATTCTTTTGCATTGCTTTTCTTTGGGATCCCCTGATGGCAGTCTAATCAAAGGGACAATTATGATGACAATGGTGCTTCTAGGTTTTTTGCTTTTCTTCTAAAATCCAATCCTGTAACTGCTTAAAATGGAACTCCCTTGGGCTTTTTTATTAAAGTCTTGAGGCAGATGCATGTTTTTCTTTAGGGAAACACCCATCTCTGATATCCTCTGTAATGAGCATTTTCTGATCATTTTAACTTCATTGGAGAATGTATGGGGACCAAAAAAGCTGGCAGTTCTTTCCCTCATCCTCTCAGTGCAGCTACAGCTGCATCCATGTTTGTGTTCAAAGCACCAGGCAGGTCAGGGAAGGTGGTGAAACTAGCTACGTCTGTTACTTTTATTAGAAAAATAAAATCATGATAGCAGATTCTTTCTTGTGTCCTTTTGGCCAAAATTAGGTCACTGGTAACAACAGGGGAAGTTGGGAAAGTGGGGAATGGGAGTGTCCTGAAGAATGTGAGGACAGAGCTGGTGCTGACAGTCGGGGAGACACTTCCTCCCTTGCTTTCATTCTGTTTCACTAGTTTGCTCTCTCATTGTGGGGTTCTATGTCAACTCTAATTATATCTTTGAATAAGTGCAAAAGCCATAATTTATTCTTAGTATTATCTGTTTCTTAAGATCTCTTTAGCTTTTCTTACATAGAGTGTTTTTTTTTTCTTTTAAGAAAAAACCATGAATTGCATAGCAACCAGGAATGATCTTTTTTCCTTCAACAGGAAATACTTTGTCCCAGGAAAGTTGCCTTGCTATATGATTAGAGCTCATGACATCTGAATGGAGGATTTTAAATATCTCTTTCCAGAATAACCAAATATCCACATGGAAGGAAGTTCTAAGCTTAGGCAAGTACCCCGATGAAGGCACATTCTGTTTGGCATGGAAGCCAGTTATTTGGATGGAAGCATAAATTAAAACCCTGGAAAAGGGCATGACAACCCACTTCAGTATTCTTGCTTGGAGAATCCCATGGACAGAGGAGCCTGGTGGGCTACAGTCCACAGGATCAAAAAGAGTCAGACACAACTGAGTGACTAACACACATAAATTTAAAAGTTGGAGCATAATTCAAAAAGATATGTGTACCCCAATATTCATAGCAGCACTATTTGCAGTAGTTAGACATGGAAGCAACCTAGATGTCCTTCAATAGATGAATGGATAAAGAAGTTATGATATATATATATATATATATATATAATATATAATGAAATATTACCTAGCCACAAAAAAAGAATGAATTTGAGCCAGTGAGGTGGATGAACCTAGAGCCTTTTATACAGAGTGAAGTCAGAAAGAGAAAAACAAATATCATATATTAATGCACATATACAGAATCTAGAAATATGTTATTGATGAAACTATTTGCAGGGCAGGAATAGAGACACAGATGTAGAGAATAGACTCTTGGACACAGTAGGGGAAGGAGGGGGAATCAAACTGAGAGAGTAGCATTGACATGTATATACAACCGTGTGTAAAGCAGGTCGTGGGAAGCTGCTCTATAGCACATGAAGTTCAGCTTGGTGCTTTGTGATGACCTAAAGGGGTGGGATGGGAAGGGGTGGAAGAGAGGCTGAAGAGGGAGGGGGTATATGTATGCATATGGCTGACTCATGTTGTACAGCAGAAACCAAGCAACATTGCAAAGCAATTATTCTCCAATTAAAAATAAAAAATTAAATAGCTTTCTTAAAAAAAAAAAAAAGATTGGGCCCTTTAATCAGGGAAAGATCTACCGCTTACCTAATGCAAGATGTTTATGAAAGGTAACCACGTATTAAGCAAAAGCAACTAATAATTAAGAGTTAAACTTGATTTCTGGGTCCTGCCTCCCAGTCCTTTTAACTCCTCTAGGAGCAGCTGTGAACCAAGTACAGTAATGGTTGCCAGATGCTGTTTCTTGGTGAGTGTAGATCATCTGCTCTTGAGGGAGGGGGACAGTGCGCTTTATAACATGTATTTTTTGTTGGTGGTGTTCATTCAACAACTATTTATTTATTTTTAATTGGAGGATAATTACTTTACAATATTATGTTGGTTTCTGCCATACAACAACATGAATCAGGCAGCCATAAGTATAGAAATGTCCCCTCCCTCTTGAACCTCCCCTGCTCCCCTGTGCCTATCCCCACCCTCTAGGTTATCACATAGTATGTTGAGCTCCCTGTGTTATACAGCAACTTCCTATTAGCTATCTGTTTTACAACTGGCAATGCATATGTTTCAGTGCTACTCTTGTTTGGAGTTATTATTAAGGGGGAATTTGAGGAAAGACAACTTGATTGATAATCACAATGGAAACAAATCAATATCTCCTATCTTGTGTGTCCAATGTAAGTAACCAGAAATATTTGTGGTTATAATACATCAGATGTAGAGGCCTTCTGATTTTAAACTCTTACCACCCACTGGTCCAGGAAACTGCAGTGTCCTTGTGGTCTCTCTGGAGAATTGATGTCTTTGGTGAAAAGAGATTCTTGACAGCAAATAGACCTTAGTTGGTCATGTTATCCCAAGACTCCATTTTTCCAGGCTCTGTCTGGTACTCATTGTCTGTCAATTACCTTAGGACAAAGATAGAATTTTGGAGTTTTAGTGAATTTCAGAAGCCGTTTAATCCAAAATTTTGCCCAACAACCTTTTAACTGGTATCCCTGCCTCTGCTTTTCTCCCCTACAATCCATTTTCTCACACTGCACACTTTTTTTCATATTGCTTCCCACTGCACCTTGAATAAAATCCAGTGTCTCTCTCTGGTCTACCATGACCTTTTGGTTCCAACTTACCTCTCCAACTCTATCTCATATTCTTTACCCTCTTGCTCAGCCACATTGGATTCTTCTTTCTGAAACATGCCTGCTTCGTCTCAACTCAGGATTTTCATTCTTGCTAGTCTCTCTGCCTGGGATGCTGTATCTACCATGTCTCTTCCCATAGGCAGCTCTCTTTTGTCACCCAGAAACCAGCTCCAGCAACACCTGCTCAGGTAGGTAATTCCTGACTGCCTCATCTCAGAAACCCTATCCCACATCACAGCATAGAAAGATTCACTGCAATCATGGCCCTTCTCAAGCTCTAAGATTATATTTTTTCTTATTGCTAGTTCATTATTTGTCTAGAGTGGGAGCCTTATGACAACATCAATCTCATCCATCTGGTTTACTAAAGTATCTTTCCAGCACTCAGGATAGGAACTAGTATAATACATACCAGGGTTTTGGTGGCACATGTGTGCTAAGTCACTTCAGTCATGTCCAACACTTTGCAACTCTATGGACTATAGCCCACCAGGCTCCTCTGTTCATGGGATTCTCCAGACACGGATACTGGGGTGGGTTGCTGCACCCTCCTCCAGGGGATCTTCCCGACACAGAGATTGAACTGGCTTCTCTTATGTCTCCTGCAGTTGGGTTCTTTACCACTAGTGCCACCTGGGAAGCCTCAGGGTTTTGGTGGTATCTTCATATAAAGGGGGAATTGGAGTTCCCAGGAGAGATTGTGGACCCATGCAGGCTTATTCAAACAAAGTTATAGAGGAGCGTCTTAAATAGATTTCGCAGTTGCCATGACTCATCCTATTCCTTCTCAACTTAAGATTCAACTGAACTACTTTCTAACAACCATATTTGGTACTGGGGTCAAATATTAATGAATCACAGTCTAACATAATGCCATTATTATGCTTCAGGACCATTTTGCTCATCCTCTATTTGAACAGAAATAATAAATCATTTGGTGCTTTTCGATGGGGTTGTCCTTGGCATTTTGGAGTGGACATTAGTTAGCTGTGTCTGACTTTCCTGAGCATTAATAGGACACTTAACATTCTTGGCCCCTGCCCACTGTTAGTGGCCTGTCATACCTCATCACTGTGACAGCCTAAAAATACCCACGCATTTGCAAATGCTGCTGAGAGGAGTAGTGACACTAAACCTGGTTGAGGAGCTTAATTCGAAACTGTTCTATAGAGCAGAGGTTTGCAACCTCTGAGATTTAATGCCTGATAATCCAAGGTGGAGCTGATGTAATAATAGTAGAAATAAAGTAAGTAAAGAAATAAAGTAAGAAAATAATGTGATAAAGTAAGAAATAAAGTAAATAATTGTAATATGATTGAATCATCCTAAAACCATCCCCCACTCCCCAATCCATGCAAAAATTGTGTTCCGTGAAACTGGTTCCTGGTGCCAAAAAGGCTGGGGACTGCTGCATAGAGTGATGTTAACCCATCATTTGTGTAAGTTAAGAAAAGGAAAACACTCCCTCCTTTATATACATTTCAGTAAGGGGCTTTTTCACCTTCTTTTCCTGGAGGAAGAGAGGGACACCACCTGGAAGGCATGGAGTTGAGGCAGGCAGACCCCAGAAAGTGAATGGTCTCTGCTGGGGAGAAACCTGACTCCTGTTCAAATGATGACGATGATGATGAGCAGGTAATGGCTACATTTTTTGAGATCTTATTATGTGTCACACATGACTGCGAACAGTCTCCAGTCAATCCTCCATATCCACAGGTTCTGCATTCATGAATTCAATCAACTGAGGATCAAAAATATTCGGAGGCTGGGGGGAAAGGACCGGAAAGTTCCCAAAAGCAAAGCATGAATTTGCAGTGCTCTGGCAACTATTTGCATAGCATTTGCAAAGTATTTAAAACTACATAACATTTACATTGTGTTATGTATGAAAAGTAACCTAGAGATGATTTAAAGAATATGAAAAGATGTGTGTTGGTTATATGCAAATACCATGTCATTGCATATAAGGGACTTGAATATCCTTGGATTTTGCTCCTTGGATTGGGAGTCCTGGAACCAATTCCCCATAGATATGAGAGATGACTGTTTATGTCTTAACTCATTTAATTCTCACAGCAATCCAGTGGGTGAATATTATAACCCCATTTTATATTAAAAACCTGGAGGCACAGAGAAGTTAAGTTGTCCAAGCAGGTAAGCTGTAGAGTTTTGAGTCCAGCCCGATGGCTACAAGGCAGACAGCATGGACAAGGGAAGTAGACCAGGTCTTGGAGGTGAGCAGGGTGGTGGGGATGGTGGGGATGTAGAGCATGTATTCTCTACCTGGGGCAGACACCACTCACCTCCAGCCTTCATGGTCAAGCAGAAAAGTGGCTAAACCTTTTGGTTTCTTTTTAAGGGATACAGACTGTCTATAGAACCTCTCAGTTTTAAAAGACTGACTAAATTTTAAAAATATCCTCTGAACCACATGAAATATGAATTTCTGCTGTAGGAGAACTCTGTGTTTCCGGCCATCAGTTTTTTTTTTTCCTATCCAAACAAAACCCACCAAAAACAATAGCTAAAACTCTAGATTTCAGGTAATTAATAAGATGGGGTGTGCCGGATTTTCTCCATTCTCTTTTGGCTCCAAGAATGTTCTCTTTCTGTTTTCTCAAGTCACAAACATCTGTTTATGGCCATCCAGCTAATTGGGCCCCATTGAGTGTTCTAATGAGGGCAGAGCAAGCAAACGAGTGGATTTAATGCCCATGGAAATGCATGTTTCTAATTGTGCTCCAGTGAAGGTGGAAAGGTTAAAGTAATGAGCTGCTCTCAAGAGTTCTGGCCAAGAAAGAGAGGGCTTTGTTGTTTCACATTCCATCTTTGTTATTGTCACTGAGATGTGCACTTATTTCCACCATGGCATTGATTGCCAAGAGGTTCTGCTATTACATTTCATTATCATGCCATTTCTGAAGGAAGGGAGTCTGTTCTTACTAAACAATGACAGTGTGCAGGCAACCATAATCGTCCCTCACTCAGCTGCACTCCCCAGCATCTTGTATACAGCTGTGAAGGGCTGTATTAGTGCCAATTAATCTGGGGGAGGTTTCCTGAAGGAGAGGGTACTGTAATGTACAAAGGGATAGTGCCTAGGTTTTCCAAGTGGCGTTTCTAGAGAACACAGGGTAACTGGAAGGAGAGACAGACAACGGGGCTGTCAGTTTCCAGTGTGGATAAGGGGTTGACGTCTCTCCACCGCTCCTGTCACCCAGCTTTCCCAAGCAGGTGTGGAGGTAGTGTGTGCATGTGTGCTAAGTCACTTTAGTTGTGTCCAACTCTTTGTGACCCCATGGACTGCAGCCCACCAGGTTCCTCTGTCCATGGGATTCTCCAGGCAAGGATACTAGAGTGGGTTGCCATGCCTTCCTCCAGGGATCTTCCTGACTGAGGGATGGAACCTGTGTCTCATTATGTTTCCTGGATTGGCCGGCAGGTTCTTTACCACTGGCAGGGTCCAAATCAAAAGACTGGATTTAGAGTCTCTAATCCAAGGGACAACAGAGGTTGCGATGGCTGGATGGCATCACTGACTCAATGGACGTGAGTCTGAGTGACCTTCAGGATTTGGTGATGGACAGGGAGGCCTGGCGTGGTGCGATTCATGGGGTCACAAAGAGTCGGACACCACTGAACGACTGAACTGAACTGAACTGAACTGAACTGAATCCAAGGGATCAGAGCTGGAACAGTGTGTTGTTTGAAGACCTTGTGAAGACCTGCTTAGTTGAGTCACACTCAGTTAATTCAGTGACCACTGGAGTTGAAGATGAGTTGTTATGTTAGAAATGAAGGGTTTCTGTTGCACTGAGACCCAGATGTTGGGATCCTGGGGCCATAGGATAACTGGGTGTGATAGGAGGAAGCTTTTCCTTTCAGTATTGATGCATATCTTACATGTTGCAGCTGTCATAAAACAAATAGAATTATGACTTCTGTTTCTGAATTCAAAGTTCCAACTGTTAAGAATTTTCCCCCATTGTCCCTTCTTTCTGCACCCCTCATTGGTTTAGGTAGATTGTACATGTGTAGGTAGATTGTATATGTATAAGGAAATGAAATAAAAATAATTAGTTGAGCTAGTTTTGTGCAGTGTTTTCACTGATCTGGTGAGAATTAACTATAGGTACATGCATGTACCACAACTATAAACTGAGAATTTATAATTTTAAAATATTTTAAATATAAAATTCTGCATAGGGGATAAATTCTCTTACGCCGTGCTGTTGTTTTAGTTGCTAAGTCGTGTCTGACTCTTTCGCAACACCATGGACTGTAGCCCACCAGGCTCCTCTGTCCATGGGACGTCTGAGGCAAGAATACTGGAGTGGGTTGCCACTTCCTTTTCCAGGGGATCTTCCCAACCCAGGAATCCAAACCACATCTCCTACATCTTCTGCCTGAGCAGGCAGGGAAGCCTGAGCCACCACGGAAGCCCAAATGCTCTTATATTTGCATTTAAAACTGGCACTGGCAATATCAAGATTAACAATAAAATTTATACTAATAGCTTAAAATATTAATTTTCCTCTCCTGACAATGATATGATATAACAAAAAATAATTTAAAAAAAAAACCCAGAACCACTATAACAAGTCAAGAAAGAGAAGGCAAAGGGTTTTTTTTTGTTTTTTGTTTTTTGTTTTTTTACTATTTTAGTACCATTAGCAGCACCTTTTCCTTAATCATTGAACAAGGGGCCCACATTTTACTTTGCCCTGGGTCTTGCAAATTCTGTAGCCTGCTCCTCCCTTCTCTTATGGACTGCTTGTTGTCCATGTGTACAAATTAGCAAGGAGTCCCACTTGCCCTCTGATCTTCTGTTCTTGGACACTGGGTGGGGAGTGAATGAATTGATGAGAAGGCTCTTGGTGACGGTGAAGGCCACCAGATCCTGGTCACTGTGAAGGAGTGTCTCTGAACCTCCTGAAGATGCATATCCTGGGGACCAGCCTCTGGCTGTTCCAAGGAGGTCTGAATGATGGCAGGCTTCTCAGAGAACAATTAATGTGTAGGTGATCAGGTGCAGTGAACCAGTCGAGGAGTGTGGTAGAGTTGGTCTGGGTTTCCCTCTGGCATGCCTGGTCTCCACCAATGACGCATTGTCACCCACAAAGCTGCCCAGATGGTGCAATGGGATTTTACCCAGGAACAACTTTCATTTTCTGTTGTGTTCTGGAGGTGAGCACAAGGATTAAATTTCCTGTGCAGAGAGTATTTCCTTCTGTGCTACTAATTCCAAAACTAAAGTCAGTCATCCTTTTATCATTATTAAAAATGGCCATAACTTATCTACATTCATTATTGTGCAGGCTTGCTCAGTTGTGTCTGACTCTTTGGGGCCACATGGATTGTAGCCGACCACGCTCCTCTATCCATGCGATTTTCCAAGCAATAATACTGGAGTGGGTTACCATTTCCTCCTCCGGGGGATCTTTCCGATCCAGGAATCAAACCTGAGTCTCTTGTGTCTCCTGCAGGTGGATTCTTTACCACTTGAGCCATCAGGGAAGCCTACATTCACTATAGACATGTGAAAATAGCATATCGTGCCTCAGAGTATACCCTGAAGACTATTCGGCCAGCTGAGATTTGGGAAGTAGAATTCAGTTCAGTCACTCAGTTGTGTCCGACTCTCTGTGACTCTGTGAACCGCAGCGCGCCAGGCCTCCCTGTCCATCACCAACTCCCAGAGTTTACCCAAACTCATGTCCATTGAGTCAGTGATGCCATCCAACCATCTCATCCTCTGTCATCCCCTAATCCTCCTGCCCTCAATCTTTCCCAGCATCAGTGTCTTTTCAAATGAGTCAGCTCTTCACATCAGGTGGCCAAAGGACTGGAGTTTCAGCTTTAGCATCAGTCCTTCCAGGACTGATCTCCTTTAGGATGGACTGGTTGGATCTCCTTGCAATCCAAGGGACTCTCAAGAGTCTTCTCCAACACCACAGTTCAAAAGCATCAATTCTTTGGCACTCAGCTTTCTTTATAGTCCAACTCTCACATCCATACATGACCACTGGAAAAACCATAGCCTTGACTAGACGGACCTTTGTTGATACAGAAGTAGGTATTTGGAAATCTCATGAAGACTGTCAGTCAATAATCCTTTTATTAGCTCTACCTTCATCTCTTTGTCCAAAAATCCTAGATTCTGCCAATTCCTGAACCTCTTAGAGGTTCTGTGGCATAAATATGGCTTCTATTTAGCTTTACCTACTGCTATTAGCATTTAGTTTTATTGGATCTGCTAAATCTATTGCTCTCATTCGTCTTCTTTCTGCAATAATTTTGTTGCATTTATCTTCTCTATTCCCTTGGCTTTGTGTGTTTATGGCTTCTTAAAAAAATCTCTTTGTTGTCACTATAGTAGAGTCCCTCTATTAGCAGGAACAGAGATAATACAATAAGCTGGCATTTGTAACCAGAAGTAAATATACAAAATCTTTGATCTTTACATTTTTCTAAAGTATGCTTCAACTATTTTAAATGAAACCAGATTTTAGTATCTGGTAAAATCTTCAAACTGTAATTTCCTTGTATTTAATTTCGTAATTAAAAGGTTAATGTTCTCTAATTTGTAAATTTCCTTTGTAAACATGGGAATTAATGTGGGGAAACATAATAGATTGATCCAATTATGAATTGAAAGCTAGCAAAAGCACAGCAAGGAAGCTGTCTATCTTGTGCCTGGTAGCATTTTTTGTGGTAGAAAGAGTAAAAGCTTGGATCTCTATCTTGCCTCTGCTACTTAGTAGCACAATAAAACTTAATCCCTTTGAGACCTCTGTAAAATAGGCAACACAAACCGATACTGCATTTAGCCAAAGGCAAGACTGAGTAAGAGAAGAATGCAGGAGCCAGCAATGTGTGTCATATGGGCTAGTGCACGGAAGACATGAGTTCTGTTCTGTGACACCTAAGTGAAGTGGGGAGAACGTTGGCACGCCTCAGGGGAGATTGAGGAGGATGGAACTAGGAGATACTCCTAATCCCTGAGGGCCCTCAACTGGACTTTGGAGCCCATAGTTACTTGTGTGGACGCTACATGTTTTCTGTGAATATAAGGAAGTCAGTAAAAGGAAGTCCTGGAAAAGAGGGCTATCTGGCAGGGAGCAGGAGGAAAAGAGAAGGAAAACAAAAAAGAAAAGAAAGAAGATGGATAAAAAGAAGGGCATGCTGGTAGACATATCATTGGCCAAACTGGCAGTAGTGGAACATCTAGTCACCTCCAGCATAGTACCCAGAGTAAAAGCATGCAATTAGTAAATTAACCTAAAGCCAAGAAGAAAATACTTTCAACTTTGACTTAGGGGTAATCTTCCAGTTAAAGGATTATATCTTTCTTCTCCTTGAATTTATCTCCTTTTCCTGTTGCCTGACCCTGGCAATTCATTAGTCTTCTCACTAGAGGAACAGTAAAATAAATAAAAGAAGATGAAACTTGAGCCAATCCTTTGTACTGACTAGTAAAGCTTGTGAAAGTTTGATAAAGGAGAAAGCAAATGAGCTTTCTTGATCATGGGTGCAATTAAGTTATGCCTGCTACACCTAGTTTCTATTATAGGGAATAATTGTGTGCTGGCCACATGTCAATTTAGAGGAACAATTTAAAATTTAAATAAATTATCTACATCTGGAAGTTTCTGTTTCTCTAAAAAGAACTAAGACTGAGTTAAATAGTTGGATGACTTTCAAAATTTTGAATTTGTCAGATTTTAGTGGTCATTAGTAGAGAAGCAGAAAGAGCTGTGAAAGGAAGGTAATGAGTTACCTGGGGAGAGAGACTATTTTAAAAAATGGTTAAGGAACAGTATGTAACTCTGTCCAGGTAAGAAGGAGTTTGGATCAGGCACTGTTCCACAAGGAAGTTTGATGCTTATCCTTTGCCATCATCTAGAATCCTATAGCTCTCAGTTGGATCCACCCTGTGTAAGTACCTTCACAGAAGTCACTGGAGGGGTTTCTTTACTTGGAAATTTGTGAATATGATGAAGGTGTTTGAAAATAACTGAACCTTTACCACTGAGTGAGCTCTGCAACCTATAAAACAGTAAAACATTTACTTTAGAGAAAATATACTTAAAACAATTTTGATACGCAGTGGTGTCTCTGATATTGTTTTCAATTCCACAGCCCTAGGATAATCCTGGGCTTCCTTGGTGTCTCAGTACCTTCCAAAGAAAGAGATATGTGTTTGATCACCGGTTCAGGAAGACCCCCTGGAAAAGGAAATGGCAATCCACTCCAGTATTTTTGCCTGGGAAATCCCACAGACATAGGAGCCTGGAGGGCTACAGTCTGGGGGGATTGCAAAGAAGCTGGACACAACTGAGCAACTGAGCGCATGAACACATGAGGCCATCAGCATAACTCTCAGCCAGGTGTGGTTAAGGGAACAGATAGTCCATGACTAGTTTTGTTCAAACCACCTTCTTTCATCATCTTGTTTTGCATCATTTCTGGTCTTCAGTGTCCCATGAGGCTTTGCATCCCATTTGACAAGTCATATCCTTGTAATGAGATGAATAACCAAATTGTGGCAATTCTCACTGTCACTGCTATATTCACTCAGAATTCATACTTTTAAAGTGTCATCACTAGCTATGTTTATACTGTGAATATAACTGCTATTTCTAATTCACTCACACAAGGTTGATACCTACAGGGCAGAAACATAACGGAGGACCTCTCTCCTTCCCCATGCTGCTCTCAGCCCTCCCCAGACACTTGACTGTCTCTCGGCTCTTTTCTGGTGCTCTGCATATACTCAGGAATGGTAGAAGTTTTATAGACCGCCACAAATTAAAATATATATTTTCTTATATATATGCACACATATGTATATCAATCTCTTTCTCTGAAATTTCTACCATCTCGAAATTTCTCTCCCAACTTGTTGAAGTCGTTGGAATATATCTTAGGCTATAGTTTCAGATATCTTTCTAACTGTGAAACTAAAGTGCTTACCATTTTACTGTTTGAGGTTTATTCTGCACTACCATAGGATCAGATAATAATTTTATAATTACTAAAATATAAAATGCAGTTTTAAAATTGTATTGTGAAATATGCCATACATAAAAAATTGTGCATGAAGTACAGGTACAATCAGAAGACTAATAACTGGAGTCTCATTTACTCACCACTTAGCTCAAGAAATACTATATTATCAGTCCTTTTAAAACCTCTGTGTGCCTCTTTAATCCCATCTTCCTTCTGTCCATCAAAGTCAATACTAATCTGAATTTGAATAAATCATTCCCTTGCTTTTCTTTATAGCTTTAACACATATGTAAATCCCTAAACAACATATTAAACTTTATTTTTTATTTTTAAAAATATTTATTCATTTATTTTTGGCTCTACTGGGTCTTTGTTGTGTAACAATAATAAAATAGTAATAGATAAGTCTTTAATTTCTCTCAATAAAGTTGTATAATATTTCACTGAAAGCCTTGCACATGTTTGTTAGCTTGATTCCTAATAATTTGGTAATATTAGATATCACTGTAAATAACATATTTGCATCTTTATTGATTATAGGATACATTGTTTTATTTGGTTTTCTAACAGCTTGATTGAATTAATTTTTAAAAATTCATTTTGTACTCAGCAACTTTATCAGATTCTCCTGTTAATAAAAAATCTTGTACACATTTAAAAAATTTTCCATCTATATTCTTCTAGGGGCTTAAATAAGGAAGAGAATTTATTGGCTCACATAACTGAAAAGGTCAAGATAGTTTTGTTAAACATGGCTGGGTCCACGTATACTCTTATCACCTATAAATTTTGTCAGTGTTATCTCTTTCTTCTTAACATGTGTAAGATGGAAGATATTTATTTTTCTTGTATTGCTGTCGGCTCTCCAATACAATGGTGGCAATCCCCGATACAGTGGTATTGTCCAAACACCTTGTCCTATTCCCTATTTGAAAGGCCAGTTTCACCATAGGTTTGTCACAGATTTATTGTAGGTTTAGGAAGTTATTTTTTTTTACTTTTAGTTTACTAGGAGTTTTCATTAAACATTTAAAAAGTTATTTAATGCCTATTCTTCATGTAGTTAGATAAACATGTGTTTTCTATATATTTCTGGGTTTGTTTTGCAGATATTTTGCTTAGACCTTTTGAGTTTATATTTATGATAGGCCTGCAGTTTTACTTTCTTGTTCTGCCTTGGCTTTGATAATAAGCTGTACTAGTTTCATAAAATAAATAGAGAAATGTTTCCTCTCTTTCTATTCTCTGAAAGAGTTTGTAAAAAATGGAAATGTTTGTTCTTTCGGCATTTGGTAGAAATCATGTTTAAAATCATCTGGCCCTGGTGTTTTATTCTGTGTATAAAGATTTATAACTCTGGAGTCAATTTTTTTAATCAATAGAGGGAAAGCCATGATTTCTCTTTCTTCCTGAATTAGTGTGTAAATGTATATGTTTTTAGAGAATATTTCCATCTTATCTAACTTTTAAGTGGTGTATTTAATACAGATTCTTTGAAATTTGTAGATATTCACTTTACGGCCTAACATTTGTTTGATTTTTATGAATTAACCAAAAGTTGTTCATAATATTCTATTATCTTTATAATCCATGCTGCAAGCATAGTTATAATCTTTTTAGTTCTTAATACTGTATTTGTGCCTTCTCTGTTTGTTCTTGATAAATCTTTTAAGAAATGTACTAATTTTACTAGACTTAGCAGAAAAGGAAGCAAACTTAGTTATTAGGTTTTCTTTAATATGTCATTGTTTTATATTTCTTTAATTTCTGTGCATATTTATTCCCGTTCTTCTATTTTCTTTGGGTTTTATTACATTTATTTTCTTTTTCTAGCTTTTTAAATTAATACACTGTTCAGTTATTTTCAACCTTATTTATTTTAATATAAACATGTAAGGTTTCACATTTTTTCCTAAATGTTATGAGGCTAATAAGCATTTTTCATGATTGTTTATTTTTAATTATTTTAACATTTCTTTGATATATGTATTTTTACAAGCGCATGTGTGTGCATACGCTAAGTCACTTCAGTCGTCTCCAACTCTTTGCAACCCCATGTACTATAGCCCACCAGCCTCTGTCCATGGGATTTCCCAGGCGAGAACACTGGAGTGGGTTGCTGTGCCCTCCTTCAGGGGATCTTCCCGATCACTCGCAGCACCTGGGAAACCCCATTGTTCACAAGGATCAGTATACATTTCAATTTCCTAATACAAGAGTGTTTTTAGTTACCATTTTCTACTCAATTTCTAACAATTTTTTCAACTTTTTATTTTGTATTGGAGTATAGCTGATTAACAATGTTGTGATAGTTTCAGGTGAACAGCAAAGAGGCTTGGCCACACATGTGCATGTATGTACATACATGTGTACGTATCCATTCGCCCCCAGACTCCCATCCAGGCTGCCACATAACGTTGAGCAGAGTTCCTTCCACGTACTATACAGTAGGTCCTTGTTTGTTGTCCATTTTGAATATAGCAGTGTGTACATGTCCATCCCCAACTCCTCAGCTATCACTTCCCACCATCCTTATCCCGCCAGCAACCATAATTCTCAGGCTGTGAGTCTCTTTCTGTTTTAAATTTGTTGTCATAAGTTGTGGTCTTCATGCTATAGAATCTTTGAAATTTGCTGAGAATTTTGGGGCTTTGTAAATTATTTAATTTTAAAAAATTAAATAAGTTTTGAAATTTTTGTAAATATTTTTTTGTGTGTTTGAAGAGAACACATTTTCCAATTGCTGGGTGCCATGTTCTATATATGTCTATTGCCTCAAGGATAGTATTTGAATGGTATCAGCTTTTACAATACGTTCCTAATGTTCTTTGATTGTGAACTCCACTTTGACCTGTATGCTTGTTTGCAGAGCATCCCTCCTGAGTTAACTTTCCTTTGCCTGTCTGGTGGGCACTTGAGGGAATTGTCACGTGAGACTATTTTAAACTACATTTTTGGTTGGATTTTTTATTTGTTTGCTCTTTGACCACATAGGTGGCATTGATTTGGGCCCTATATTTGTTGTCAGTGAGTGTAGCTTGAGATTAGGAATTAATTCTCAGTAGAGAGGCAGAGGGAGGCATATATTGACATTGTCTCCTTCTATGGAGTGTATTTTTATTCTACATCACCCACTGAGAAAACTGGTCTCCAGAGGTCCTGGCTTTTAAGTTCGCGTATCTCCTAGGCAGATGCTGGTTTCAGCATTTACTTATCCCTGAGGATTTATGCTTTCTCATCATTTCTGACATCTGAGGAATTCCCTTACTCTCTAGCCAACTTATTCATGCATTAAAATCATGATTCTATATTTTAAATAGCAGCTTTATTTGTGCAGTACTTGGAGGGGTTTCCACATTGCTTGAAAGATAAGTCTATAATATAATTTGGGAACCAAAAAAAGTTGGAGTAATCCAGCATCAGACTATGATTTCAGGTGAAAATGGCTCTGGATTTAATTTTCCAGTTGGACTGTTCCAGAGTCCAGGAGGAAATAGTGGAGTTAAAAGGATAAATGGAAAAAGAACTAAAGCACATGGAAGATTTCTTATTATAAGCTCTTTCTTATCTGCCAAACCAGTGCAAAAATTTCTACTTCCTCTCTCTGAGTATCAGTGTCTATAATGAAATTAATGTTGCTACATCTGAGATTTGCGAAGTTTAATAAAGAAAATGCTGTATGCGAGACTACATAGAGAGAACACTCAGTAAATGTGGGGTGAAGTTGATTCTGAGCCTTCTATTATACTAGAACTTTGATAGATGCTTCTCAGAGTTTTCTGAGAGACGCAGATGATGCTAATCTCAAAAAGGGAACTTTGACTAAGTCTAGTAGAACAGTGTGTTAGTTGCTCAGTTGTGTCCAACTCTTTGCTAGTCCTTGGACTGTAGCCTGCCAGGCTCCTCTGTCTGTGGAATTCTCCAGGCAAGAATACTGGAATGGGTAGGCATTCCCTTCTCCAGGGGATCTTCCCAACCCAGGAATCAAACCTAGGTCTTCTGTGCTGCATTACCATCTGAGTCACTAGGGAATGATGAGAGGCAATTCAATGGGACAAGCATCACTTTGAAGAAAACATTCTGATGGGTGCCCTTCAAACACAGGTCTCAGATAATTTCCCCCAAATTTCCAAGGAACAAGGGCTCACGATAACTCCAAACACTTCAAGCCTGGTAGATTTCAGACATCATTATGATAACTGGATTCTGAACAAGGCTGTTCATTTGTGACAGTGGTAAATGGAAGACATTTCCTTGGATCATAGAATCAAGGATAAAATGTCCTAACTTACTGCCTTCATTCTTATTTCACTTTTTTACTGTGCATTTTTTTAATAGAGTGGGTTTTAATTGCTGAAAGGCAGAGGAAGAACTTTGGGTCATTTGGATATGCAAACTGGGAACCCCAGGATGCCTCACAATCCAGTGAAATGTAGAGGCTTAGACTTGGCTCACTCAGGGTGAATACCAATTATCTTTGACATTTACTGGATAGGGACATTCTTGCCACAGGAATGAAGTGTGTTCCAGTTTATTTTAAAAGGAGAATGCTCAATTCACTGTGATCATTGGTTTGGCAGAGTTAGTTGCCATTAAAAACTCCCCCATCTTGAATGAAACTTAAAATGACTCTGAGCCTGGATAAAGAAGGAAAACTTGACAAAGTAACTCTGGGTACTGCATTATGAGTCATAGCAGAGGAAAGACATCAAGGGCGTCTGTCACTCCCCGTCTCAAAGACTTTGAATGATGTGGAGAATGGACTCCAACTGGTCACCTGGTCACACCCATGACTTCCTCCCTGGCTCTTGGACCACTTCTCATGTTACTTAGCTAAGGCTATGGAAAAAAAAAACTGCCTTCAGCATGTATCACTTTCAGATCCTTTATATTCTGTGCACATGCACACACACACATGCACACACATATGTTGAAAAGGACAATCAAACAGAAGAATAAAGATATAATGCGGTATTTTCACCAATGGTTAGAAAATTTGCAAAGAAATAAAGTTGTGTATTGAACATGATTTGCTGGAAGAAAAGCAGAGTTCATTGAGGAAACATAGTTTGGTTTCATCTGCATTTCTTTTTGCCTCTGGGAATGTGAATATCAGTTAATAAGCTTACAATGTGCACTACACAATATTAGGTTCTTATCAAAGCCCTGTTATCTAAAATACTTACATTATTAGATACATTTGTAAGTATGTGTATTTTCCGATGATAAAAATGGGACCCAAAGATATTTTCAATTACATCTATTATTTCATTATGAATATAAGAACAACAGTTATTCTTATGATTTATTTCACTTGAATACTGGCAACAAAAAGACCCTGACTCTTAGATTATTAAGTTACACTTTCCCATCAAGAACACTTTCATAGAACTGATTAGGAGTAGTGTCAAGCAGCAGGCACTGTATCATGCATTTTGGTCTTCTGAAATGAGATGCAGTTTTTTTCTAGAAAACTTAATAAAGTTGAGCTCCCTGTGCTCAACCTCCCTGTGCAGGTTCGAATCTGCAAATCAAGCCTTGTATGTTTTATTAATTGATAAAAATTAGAGATAGTCTATGTGGAAACCAGAGAAAAACTTGCTTCCTTTTAAAAACACAAGTTAATCCATTGGGCAAGGTTTCCTATCCTGAGGCCATGAATCCCCTGAAATGTGCAAAATTTTGTGTGTGAGAAGTAGTGCATCTGTGGCGTGTGTGTGTGTGTGTGTGTGTGTGTGTGTGAAAGAGAGAGAGAGAGAGAGAGAGAGAGAGAGAGGTGCTCCTTGTTGATGTCTTTCTTTTTTCTGGGGCAAGGTCTACAGCTTTTATTAGATTCTTTAAAAAGTGCATCATTAAGGGCCCTTGCCCAAAGGTAAGAATACTTTCTCAGGTTAGTTATTTGGTTATATGAGCCTATTTTCTGCAGACAGAAGCAGATTGTGTCGTGTTTCTGAAACAACCTTTTCTAATAATATTTATCATCAAAAGTCTTAATGTTTGAGAAATTAAAATGGAACATTTTGTAGTGTTTAAGTAAGAAGTGTTCAAAAATAGCTTTGGGAGCGCCCCAGGGTTTTACAATATTCTGCAAGTATGGCCTGTTTTCCTGAGACATGAATAATTAAGATATACGGCTCTATTTGACTCGATGTCTTAAGGCTTATAATTTAGTTTTTCCACTTTGCTTCGTCGTTTGCCAAGTGTTCATATCCATAGTTCTTCAACAGTGTCTAAAATTATGAAATTCAATTATGAGGTGACTGGAACCCTAGGATAGCATTCAAATAACCACCTTCCCTCCTTCCTTTCCTTGTTTCCCTTTCCCTCCCTTTCTTCTTTTTGTTTTATTCTTTTTACTTTTTTTTGGTAGTCTAAAAATAGATGGGTGTTTTGCAGAGAACCCTGTACAATATAAATAATAACATAACAATAAAGTTTGATCACCTAAGATCTTTGTCATATTTATTGCTTATGATTTATTTCTCTAAGAAATAGGAGAAAAAAGGCTCTTACCTCATTAAGTAGGAAAAAAAATAGCTATCCTTATTAAACTAACATCTGATCTACTGTAGTCCTAACTTCCATTTGAAACCATTAATAACTTCTCTTTGGTAGAAATACTCTGAATAGCGAACCATCCCTGATTGACTGCCAGGCCATAATTCAATCACCAGTCTCTGCTGACACCATGATCCCTAGGGGTATGGCTTGAGGCTTTAGGAATGGCAGCTAAGTCCCAAGCCTGAATTACAGCTCCGTTATTCAATCTGGAGCCATGCTTTGTTATTTATAGTACATAGAAAAAGAGTGTGGACTTTTCGAAGAGGAAAACAATAAATCACACTAACAAGATGACTGGATCTAATATTAAAATGTAAACCTCTGTGATGTAGAGGTAGAAAGATTAATGAGCATATGATGTAGGGTTATTAAAGGTGTGATGGGCAGGAGAGGGAATGGATTATGGGGAAATTAAATGAAGTATTTCACTGGAAGGCAATCAAGTTCTGTAGAAGTTTTTAAATGACCAGCTAGTACAGCCCGTTCTATTACTGTAGTGACCTAACCCAAACCCACACGCCTCTCTCAGATATCCTTTCTCCTAAAATCCCTGAGTCTTGATGTCATGACATACAATCACAATGGTGTGTAAAGACAATTACGTGTTACAGCATTGCTACTGATTTTTTCTTTTAACAGTTATTGCTCTCCTGGGATGGGTAATCATGTCATTTGGGAAGGCCTGAAGCAAAGAGATAATAAAGCAATGGCTTTTTGTTTTTCACCAAATAACAAATGTACCAGGATCATTTGTCTGAGGTCATTCAAAGATGTTAATGTCAGTTTGAGGAATGAGAAGAAAAACATGTTTTCTGATGAGTTTGCTTAAGATAATATGCCAGTTAAGATGCTGATGAGCTAATATCAGAGGATCTCAGTTTATTGGTTCTTGTTTCTGTGTAATGGAATCAGTTGCTAAAACCAATTTCAGCACACACCCTTTAACCTTTGCTGTGGTGTTTTTGCAGTCCACTTAACCTGATCCCTCCTTCCCCTCTCCTTCATCATCCCTTCAATACTTTAAGTCTCACTTCCTGTCTAGCAGTTCGTAAAAGAAAAATGTCACCCCTCTAACCCTCACCCAGGCCACCCTCTCTTGCCTTCTTATCAGGCAAAGTTATTGCACCTTTGTTTAAAGTTTATCAACCTGTCAAACCCAGAAAGTCCAAATGTTCAGAAATCTGCAAGCTGATGCTCAAACAACTAAGGTATCATTTGCTTCACTGCAGAGACCTGAGGCTGAATCAGTAGAACCAGTATGAAATACAGAAAGGAAAACAAATCTGGTGTTAAAAAACCCAATCCTCCCCAAACAACAAAAAGCCTTAACTGGATATGGTTTACAAGTTTTTTGTTTTTCAAGGTATATTACCCTCACTTGAGGTCCAGTGGGTCTGGTAGAACCACGTTGTTCCATATTTGCTGTGACCACATCACTCTGGACGCTTTCCCTTCAGTTACTTGTATGGGGTATAAAATGAGCTTGACTCTCTGCTAAGTTTCACACCAAAAATGTACTGAAGCAAAATTACAGGGACTACTTTATATAGTTTCTTATGGAAGAAAAACCATTTAAAACTAAGTACACTTAAAAGTTGTTCTCTATTAAGCTGAGAACACTGAGCCTTAAAAAAAGAATTTAAAAAATTCTTTATGTAGAACTTGGTTTGCAAGTGTTAATCAGTAAATTGTTAGAGAACTAATGAGAAGCAGTTCATTTAACAAACACTTAGATCATTACTTAGAGTATTTTGTATTTTTACTTCTCTTGAGGGGAGAGAGGATCTCAGGATGGCAGAACTGAAAGGGACCTTAGGTATCTATTTGTTAGGGCTGGCATTAACAAAGTACTGCTGACTGTGTGGCTTGAATAACAGATTTTTTTAAAAAATAATCTATCATTGTTTATTTGGATTTAACAATACACATTAAAAAATAGGTTTTTTTATTGGCTGCACTGGGTCTTAGCTGCAGCATGTGGGATCTTCGTTCCCAAACCAGGGATCAAAACTGGGCCCTCTGCATTCGGAGTGCAGAGTCTTAGCCACTGGACCACCAGGGAAGTCCCCAATAATACACATTTTAAGATTTACTGCTCATCACAACTTTCTATCCTATCCATCTTCTCATGTTAATTAAAACGCTTATGACAAGTACCATAATGGATTTAAGTGTTTGAAAATAAGTGGACAATATTAAAAATTATTTCATCTTAACAGTTTAGAAGTTGGGTGGATACTATGTTTTGTTGATTCAGTGGCTTGGCAGTGTCTTAATGCACTCACTTTCTTTCCATTTTTTTGCCTTATGGTATTCATTGTCAATTACTCCCTGAAGCCAAACAAGAATTTGGGGGAAGATCCTTGGTTTTCTGGACTGACTTAGCTCAATTGTCTGCATCTTCCTCTATTATTTAGGAATGAGGAAATCTAGGTATACTTTCTTGTTTTTAATTTTTATTTTATATTGAGTGCTTAACAATATCATGATAGTTTCAGGTAGACAGCAAAGGGACTCAACCATACATATGCATGTATCCATTCTTCCCCATGGAGAAGGCAATGGCGACCCACTCCAGTACTCTTGCCTGGAGAATCCCAGAGATGGAGGAGCCTGGTAGGCTGCTGTCTATGGTGTCGCACAGAGTCAGAGACAACTGAAGCGACTTAGCAGCAGCAGCAACGTTCTTCCCCAGGGGCTTCCGTGGTGGCTCAGTGGTAACGAATCCACCTGCCAATGCAGGAGACTCGAGAGACATGAGTGTCACTCCCTGGATTGGGAAGACCCTCTGGAGAAGGCAATGGCACCCCACTCCAGTACTCTTTCCTGGGAAATCCCATGGACAGAGGAGCCTGGTGGGCTACAGTCCATGGGGTCAAAAAGAGTCAGACATGATATAGCTACTAAACAACAGCATCAACAGTTCTCCCCCAAACTCTGCTCCTGTCCAGGCTACCACATAACACTGAGCAGAGTTCCCTGCGCTGTAGGGTAGGACCTGAAGAACAGAAATTTTTTTCTCACAGCTCTGGAGGCTAGCAGTCCACAGTCAGTGTGTGGGCAGGTTTGATTCTTGTGAGGCTTCTCTCCTTGGCTTGCAGATGGCCACCTTCTTATTGTCTCAGACGGTTTTTCCCCTGACTGTCTGGGCTAATTTCTTTTTCTTATAAGGACACCAGTGAGCTTGGGTTAGGTCCCACCTCAAACACCTCATTTTTATTTAATCACTTCTCTAAAGGCCCTATCCCCACATACAGTCACATATAAGATACCAGGTGTCAGGCTTCAACATATGAATTTGGGAGGGAGGGCAAAATTCAGTCCATAAGAGTGTCATAGTCTCTTTATTTCAGACAAGAAGAAACTGAGAACCAGAGAGAGAAAGCAAACTGTCTAAGGTCACCAGCTAATTACTGGCACACCTGGATCGGGATTGGATCTCAGCCTTTGTAATTATTAAGGTCCATTGGTCAGTGTTTAAACGAAAACAAACAGAAGCTAACAGAGAAGGCTGTGAGGCGCCAGCATTGGGCAAAGAGTGGGCATTCATAAAAAACCTGTTGGATGATAGACAGCCTTTCTTTAATTAGAAATAAGAACTGTGTATAGATCTGGTGGCTTTTTAAAAGTGTGTGCATGTGTACATGCTCAGTCATGTCCAACTCTTTGTGATCCCGTGGAGGGTAGTCTGCCAGGCTCTTCTATCCACGGGATTTTCCTGACAAGAATACTGGAGTGGGTTGCCATTTCCTTCTCAAAGTGTGTGTAAAAAATACATTTATATAGCTGATTCATGATGTTGTACAACAGAAATCGACACAACATCATAAAGCAATTATATTCCAACAAAAAATAAATATAAAAAATAAGGAAAAGAATAAGGAAAAGGAAAAACACTTGCAACATCCATGTAAAAAAATATTTGGAAGGATTTAATCAGAATTAAACATTTAAAGAAGTTTTTTACCGATAAATATTTGGAAGGATTTAATCAGAATTAAACATTTAAAGAAGTTTTTTACCGATAAAGATAGATTCATTTTGTGGCAGAGATTAAAAATAATTTAAGGGAAAAACTGAAGAAAAAAATCATTCTATTGAACAGTAAAACCCTCTATTTCTTTGAAAAATAGATTTCTTAAAAACAAAATAAGATGCCAGAAAGGAATTTCTGAAGGGGTGGTTTTATTTTGCTTCTTCAGACATGAGTTATGTTAGAAGATTACGTGCTGTACATGTTTTATATTCAACACTGTGCACACATGCTAAAGATAGAAGCAAGACCAGGGCAGTTATCCCCAACAATATGAATAATAGATTCCTACTTACCCTGGAAAAGCTGTCTTCATAGGGACATTTACTTTGAGATAATTTTCTTTATTTTTAGTCACTTCGTGTACTATTAGATATGCTTTTGCTTTTTCCAGACTTCAATTTCCAGACTCAGTCTAAGTCTGGAAAGTTATTAGAACTTATTTATGTATGTTCTTTTTACCTGTTGTTTAGGGAAAGGCACATTTCCCAACTATTACTGTCTTGATGGGTCTAATTCACATATATCCTGAATGTTAGTGGGGATACATGTGAATTTCATATGTGTGTGTGTTAGTCACTCAATTGTGTCCAACTCTTTGCAACCCCAAGGATTGTAGCCCACCAGGCTGCTCTGTCCATGGGATTTCTGAGGCAAGAACACTGGAGTGGGTTGCCATTTCCCTCTCCATGGGATCTTCCTGACCCAGGGATTCAACCTGGGTCTCCCACATTGCAGGCAGATTCTTTACCATCTCAGACACCAGGGAAGCCCATATGTACATATAAAATCATATCTCCAGTAGAAATTGATTAGAATAGACTTTTAGAGCTATTTACTCTGGTTTTAATAATCATCAGCAGTAATCGAGGCTTCCCTGGTGGTTCATTGGTATAGAATCCACCTGCCAATGCAGGAGACGTGGGTTCGATCCCTGGGTTGGGAAGATCCCCTGGAGAAGGAAATGGAGGGAAAAAACTCCAGTATTCTTGTCTGGAAAATCTCATGGACAGAGGATCCTGGCAGGCATACTCCATGGGGTCATTAAGAGTCAGTCATTAGTGACTAAACAACAACAAAAAGTAGGAATCAAGAGAACGGAGTGATGGAAAGACCAAGAGCTTAAGAAGCTGACCTGTCTGAGATCTAATCCTCAGCTATGTCCTTAGGTAAATTATGAAACTCTGAACCATAATTTTCTCAATGTATAATAAATAATACCCTGAACTGAAATGAGGTAACATATACAGAATATGGCTCTAGGTGGACTCTTAATGTTTTTAACTTCCTTTTTCTTTCCATCAAGCTGATTTCTCATTCAAAGAGAGAATTCTGGTGTACTACAGGGGCACCTGGGTACAAGGTTCAAGGCTGGTGCCTTTTACTTAATAAATTCATTCATTATTATTGCTAATCCAAACCCACAGACATCCCTGTGAAATCCTGCCAGGAGTCCTCTGGAAGATGGCATTAGCATAGCATTGACAGCTAAGGGGACTGGAAATAAGCCAAAGGTCATAAATTGCTAAGTCTTTTACAAGCCAAACATGATGGAAACTATATGCCATTTTGAAGGTGATTGGAAAAGCACATGGTTTGGAGTTATTTTGATGGATTAAGTATTTTTCCTGAGTCATCTAGGTTAGAAGATTAAAATTTGATTATGAAATAACAAAATGTTTTTAGATATAGGAATAGTTGAGCGTAAATCAAATGCTCTGAGTTCATGAGAAAATAATCAAGTGAAAAAGTGATGTAGTATTCTTTTTGGTCTGATATTGAATCTAAGAAATGCTACAATGGTTTATTCTTTATAGAATAATACATTCTTACAGAATTGTTTTGGAATGCAAGCACTACCCACAGCTGATTGGTGTTTGGCAGCACACCAAAATAATGCCCATGATGAAGGAAAGTTATGAGAATGTAAACTTTTCCCCATAATGCCTTATGTCTTTTACTTCAAATCCAGATAGAGGTGGTTTTATAACTCTTCTATGGTTGAAAGACATTCCAGGATGGAAGCTCTCTGGTAGAGGAAGTTACATGATTGTCTAAAGCAAAAGGGCCTAACTTTGGAGGTCACAGATCTAGTTAAACAAACTGTGGAAGCATGCAAAGTCTGCATGACAATATGAAGCCCCCCAAATGGCTATGAGGTGCCATTCCAGGTTCTTGGTGGTTAGAGCCAGTCTCAGTAGGACTTGCCATGTGATGAGAGAAGTCCTAACTCTTGCCCCTGAGTGGTTTTTGATCCCATTCTCCATAGCTATTTAATTTACTCTTATTTTCTATAATTCTTGTTCAAGTGTAGTCTCAGCAAGTGTAGTCTCCTTTTACTAAAAAAATTTTAAAATGCTCTGAGCATGAACCCTCTTAATATCCTCCCCAGTATATCATCACCCCTCTCTCTTTCCCTCCTTCCCTCCTTTCCAATTCAACCATCTATGCTGTAGACACGAGATCTCTTCTATTTCTTCCATAACTTTGCTGGAAGATCTTTCATTTTTCACGATCCTTAACCTCTGCTTTTCTAGTGACAATTTCTACCCCTCAAATAAGCACTCTCATCTCTGCCTGCAGTTGTGCTAACAAAACTGGAAACAGGAAAACCCTCTGTGGATGCTCTGTGGAAAGTACTAGAGGGAAAAGTAAATCCAGTGACCACAGCAGAGAAGAAAGACAGGACTGTAGTTGGGTGGATATGAGAGGAAATTCCTGTCCACTTCCAAGGACCTGAGCATGCCTGAGGGTGCAGGTTAGTCCTGGGGGTAGAGTGAGCTAAGGACCAAGGGAAGGTGTTGCCCGAGTGAGACTCAGAATGAAGCCCGAGCAATGGGGAAGAATGAACACAGAAGAGCGTGAACAGCATGGAGGCCCTGCATGCCAGCCCACAAAGAAGATGAAACATCTCTGGTTGTGGATGAGGTAAATAGGTGGTGTAAATCAAAATCACCAGTAATTCTCAGATTCTGTATCTAAGCAGATTATCCACGTATGACTTAAGATATGCTGTACAACATTGTGGGCTTCCCGGGTGGCTCAGTGATAAAGAACTCACCTGCCAATGCAGGAAAAGGGGGTTCAATCCCTGTCTCAGGAAGATCCTCTGGAGAAGGAAATGACAACTCACTCCAGTATTCTTGCCTGGGAAATCCCATGGACAGAGGAGCCTGGCAGACTGCAGTCCTTGGAGTCATAAAAGTCTTAGCAACTAAACAACAACAGCATATAACATGACATCTGTGGTTCCCCAGACTTTTTGATATGTCTTTGTGGTAAGAATACTGATTTCAGATGTCCCAGTAGTACTGGGAGAGGTGTCAGACTAGGAGGAGAAGGGAAGATGGGAAAAAAGAGTGCATGGCTGAGGTCTACAAATAAGATGGATGTATGCATATTGTTACAGTTAAAAGGGATAACCAACAAGGACCTCCTGTGTAGCCCAGGGAATTCTGCTCAATATTATGTAACAACCTAAAATGGGAGGAGTTTGAAAAAGAATAAATACATATACATATGTATATATAACTGAATCACTCTGCTGTATGCCTGAAACTAACACGATATTGTCAATCAACTCTACTCCAATATTAAATAAAAAGTTAAAAAAAAAGATTTTATGCAGTTAATAACCAGAGAAAGAGAATGTCACAAATGCATGGATTGAGTGAGATTTGTCAAGTACATGACTAAAACAAAGATTCACATACTGACTCTAAAACCCTGGTTTACTTCTCAAAGAATTCTATGGAAAAAAAAAAAATGATGCACTCTGAAAGCCTTGAAGAAAGAGATGTCTCCTTACGCTTGCATAATTATGTTTTGTGAAATATCACAATCTGCCACTTAGGTAGGTAAGCATAAGACTTTCATTGTTCTTCATTTATATATGAGAAAATTGTTGGTTGGAACAATAGAGTGGTTTAATCAAGGAAGGACTGATGCTGAAGCTGAAGCTCCAATACTTTGGCCACCTCATGTGAAGAAGAGCCAACTCCTTGGAAAAGACCCTGATGCTGGGAAAGATTGAAGGCAGGAAGAGAAGGCGATGCCAGAGGATGAGATGTTTGGATGGCATCATCGACTCAATGGACATGAGTTTGAGCAAGCTCTGGGAGAGAGTGAAGGACAGGGGAGCCTGGCATGCTGCAGTCCATGGGTTTGCAGAGTCAGACATGACTGAGCAACTGAACAACAACAACAACAATCAGGGAACAAAAGAGTAGAATTGAATCTCACTTACTAGTCTAGAATTCTTCTCACTGGAGCCCAGCCTCCTCTGCTGTGGCCAAATTGTGTCATGCCTTTGACATGGTATCTGGAGAAAGCAGCCTCTCTAGAGGACCCTAGTGCTCTCTCTGCCGTAGAGTCCCAGAAGAAAGCACTCCCACCACGTGGTCCTGCTGGCTATGGAAGATCAACCTTTTTCCCTTTGCCAAGGAGTACTTAGTGTTCTAAGTCTTTATAATCTTCAATTAGATTTTAGTTATGAAGGGCTTATTAGTGCTGTTTTATGGATGTTTTTAACGCATTTTCTTAGCTGGAAGCTAGTTTAGGAGCCAGTTTGAGAAGCTTGTAAATAAGAACTACAGGGAATGGTTTTTCCCTAACGAATTCCAACCAATTGGCTTCCTAATGTCACATGAGTTTTTATCATTTCCTGGGTAGAGGTTTCTTTCTTGATCAATCTGAATCTTGTTATCTTGCAGAATAGTGCATATGACAAGAGTGCATATGGGTGTTAATTGTTGGCACAGGCTTTTGAAAGCCTGCAAACCCTGAATCATGTTCTAAGTGAATGAGGGTCGCTCTGATCCGCTCTCAGGAGCCAGCACCTTGGGGGCAGGATGAGTACCTGGATGTGTCAAAGCCCACATGCCCAGGACAGCAGGGTCTGTGGAAAGAGGGGCCCTCCACCCTCCCTTCCCAAGTCTGGAGACTGGTGACTTAAGTTTTCTTTAGAAAAACTATTCATTTTAGAACAGTTTTAGATTTACAGAAAAATTGCCCAGATAATATAGAGAGTTCCCATTACACCCCATGCCCAGTTATCCCTTTTATTCACATATTATCTGAATAAGATGAGTACATATGCTTTAATGAATGAACCAACATTAATACATTATTAATACAATTAACTAAAATGTACAGCTTGTGTAAATTTCCTTGCTTTTCCCTTCATATTCCTTTTCTGTTCCAGGATTTGATACATCCCACATTGCATTTAGTCATTTAGTTATCATATCTTCTTAGGCTCCTTTTGGCTCTGGTGACTTCTTGGACTTTCCTGATTTTTGATGACCTCAACAGTTTCAAGGAATACAGGTGAGATGTTTTGAACACTATTCCTCAATTAGGGTTTGCCTGATGTGATTCTTATGGTTGCACTGTGGTTGTGAGTGTTGGGGAGGAGACCCTTAGAGGGGATGTGCCATCCTTATCGCATCATATCAAGGGTACATACTATCAGCATCATAGTTGATCTTGATATCACCTGGTTGAGGTCATGTTGTCAGATTTCTCCACTGTCCAGTTACTTTCCCTCTGCCTTTCTGTGCTATACATCTTGGAAGGAAGTCACTTTGTGCAGCCCATGTTTGAAAGGGGAATTATGCTCCATCTCCTTGAAAGCTGTGTATCTATATACATTATTTGGAATTATTTGGTTTGTCTCTTCTTTCCCAATTTTTAAAAATCCATTCAGTCATTTATTTATATCACTAAGGACTTGTGGATCTTCACGACCCAGATAATCATGATGGTGTGATGACTAATCTAAAGCCAGACATCTTGGAATGTGAAGTCAAGTGGGCCTTGGAAAGCATCGCTATGAACAAAGCTAGTGGAGGTGATGGAATTCCAGTTGAGCTATTTCAAATCCTGAAAGATGATGCTGTGAAAGTGCTGCACTCAATATGCCAGCGGAAAACTCAGCAGTGGCCACAGGACTGGAAAAGGTCAGTTTTCATTCCAATCCCAAAAGAAAGGCAATGCCAAAGAATGCTCAAACTACCGCACAATTGCACTCATCTCACATGCTAGTAAGGTAATGCTCAAAATTCTCCAAGCCAGGCTTCAGCAATACATGAAACGTGAACTTCCAGATGTTCAAGCTGGTTTTCGAAAAGGCAGAGGAACCAGAGATCAAATTGCCAACATCCGCTGGATCATGGAAAAAGCAAGAGAGTTCCAGAAAAACATCTATTTCTGCTTTATTGACTATGCCAAAGCCTTTGACTGTGCAGATCACAAAAAACTGTGGAAAATCCTGAAAGAGATGGGAATACCAGACCACCTGACCTGCCTCTTGAGAAATCTGTATGCAGGTCAGGAAGCAACAGTTAGAACTGGACATGGAACAACAGACTGGTTCCAAATAGGAAACGGAGTATGTCAAGGCTGTATATGGTCACCCTGCTTATTTAACTTCTATGCAGAGTACATCATGAGAAACGCTGGACTGGAAGAAACACAAGCTGGAATCAAGATTGCAAAGAGAAATATCAATAACCTCAGATATGCAGATGACACCACCCTTATGGCAGAAAGGGAAGAGGAACTAAAAAGCATCTTGATGAAAGTGAAAGAGGAGAGTGAAAAAGTTGGCTTAAAGCTCAACATTCAGAAAACGAAGATCATGGCATCTGGTCCCATCACGTCATGGGAAATAGATGGGGAAACAGTGGAAACAGTGTCAAACTTTACTTTCTTGGGCTCCAAAATCACTGCAGATGGTGATTGCAGCCATGAAATTAAAAGATGCTTACTCCTTGGAAGAAAAGTTAAGACCAACCTAGATAGTATATTCAAAAGCAGAGACAGACATTACTTTGCCAACTAACGTCCGTCTAGTCAAGGCTGTGGTTTTTCCTGTGGTCATGTATCGATGTGAGAGTTGAACTGTGAAGAAAGCTGAGCACTGAAGAATTGATGCTTTTGCACTGTGGTGTTGGAGAAGACTCTTGAGAGTCCCTTGGACTGCAAGGAGATCCAACCAGTCCGTTCTGAAGGAGATCAGCCCTGGGATTTCTTTTGGAAGGAATGATGCTAAAGCTGAAACTCCAGTACATTGGCCACCTCATGCGAAGTGTTGACTCATTGGAAAAGACTCTGATGCTGGGAGGGATTGGGGGCAGGAGGAGAAGGGGACGACAGAGGATGAGGTGGATGGATGGCATCACTGACTCGATGGGGTCACTTGAGTCTGAGTGAACTCTGGGAGTTAGTGACGGACAGGGAGGCCTGGCATGCAGTGATTCATGGGGTCTCAAAGAGTCAGACATGACTGAGCAACTGGACTGAACTGATACATAGCATTGGACTTCCCCAGTTGCTCAAGGGTGAGGAATCCACCTGTAGTGCAGGAGACACAGATTGGAACCCTGGGTTGGGAAGATCCCCTGAAGGAGGAAATGGCAACCTATTCCAATATGCTTGCCTGGGAAATCCCATGGACAGAGAAGCCTGGCAGGCCACAGTTCATGGGGTCACAAAAGAGTTGGACAAAACTTAGCAACTAAAAACAACAACAAATGCATAGCATTAGGTTGTTATAGTTAATCAATATTAATATTAATAATTATTAGTTACAACTAATCATCTAAAGACTAGTTTATTCACATCTAATGATGACTAGCCATAACTAATAATTATTAATTACTGTGCTTGTGCTGAGTCTCTCCGTCATGTCTGACTCTTCGTGAAACCATGGACTGTAGCCAGCCAGGCTCCTCTATCCGTGAGGATTCTCCAGGCAAGAATACTAGAGTGAGTTGCAATGCCTTCCTCTAGGGGATCTTCCCAACCCAGGGATCGAACCCAGGTCTCCTGCATTGCAGGCAGATTTTTTATCATTTGAGCCACCAGGGAAGCCCAAGAATACTGGAGTGGGTAGCCTATTCCTTCTCCAGGGGATCTTCTCGAGCTAGGAATCGAACCAGGGTCTCCTGCATTATAGGTGGATTTTATTAATTAATATTAAGTAATAATCTTTATTAACTATAGCAACCTAATACTATGCATTTGTTGAAGGGGGCAGAGGGTGAGATGGTTGGATGGCATCACTGACTCAATGGACATGAGTTTGAGCAAACTCTGGGAGATAGTGAAGGACAGGGAGGGCTGGCGTTCTGCATTTCATGGGGTCTCAAAGAGTCGGACACAACTTAGTGCCTGAACATCAACAACAGGCATCTAGTACTTCTTTCTTTTGTTCCTCAAGTTTTGCTAGTGTTGACTACTGGTAGCTCTGTCACTTGGCTCCCTTGTCCCTTTGATATGTCTCTGTTTTATGGGTTAAAAACTTTGAGTGTTTCCTTGCTTTCTGGCATGATGAGATACTCCAGGCTCATACTGCATATTTCTGGCCCTAAAAGCAACCATTTCTCCAAGGAGCCCTGTTTCCTTTTGCTGAAGAATAGTATTAGAAACCATGATCGGGGTCCTAGGTATGCTAGTTGCTGTTGGCATGCCATTGCTGCCAGGCTTTGTCAGCTGGAGAAGTAAGGATATATATGAATGTCTACTAACCCATGTATCTTGGCAAGTCTATAGATATTCCCATAGGCAACCATTTGTTTCTAAACATAAATGTGAGTTTATACCAGTGTCTCTGACTCTAGAGCACCACGCTGAAATTTTACATATGATAGTTGTCTTGGTTCTTCTGGAAAGTTGTAGCTTTCTCCTAGTTTTAACCAGGGACTGGAGGAGGTAGGCAGGCAGGTAGCAGAAGAAATGGAAATAATTGCTGAGGCTCCACGGCCACTTGAGAAGCAGCAGAGGAAAATAGAGGCAGCCATGGTTAGAAGAAAAGGAAGAAGTATCAGCTCAACTGTGTATCACTTTCTGGGTGCTTTTTGAGGTAGGAGCAACAATTTAAGAGGCTTGTTGTACTTGCTCCAGTATTTTTGCCTAGAGAATCCTGTGGACAGAAGAGCCTGGTGGGCTGCTGTCCATAGGGTCGCACAGAGTCGGACACAACTGAAGTGACTTAGCATGCATGCATGCATTGGAGAAGGAAATGGCAACCCACTCCAGTATTCTTACCTAGAGAATCCTGCGGACAGAGGAGCCTGGTGGGCTGTCGTCTATAGGGTTGCACAGATTCAAACACAACTGAAGTGACTTAGCAGCAGCAGTACCTTGAGGGAGTTGTCAAGAGAGAGTCAGAATACCCATAGATTAGAACAGTTTAGAAGTCTGGGCTCTCTGGTCACCAAGAAAAGGTGTGACATGTTCAGTCTGCTTATCATGGCCAGGACACATAATACATCTTAGAAAGATTTCCATTAAAGTGGTTAAAAATTGTTCTCATGCTTTAAGTATTATTAGATTTGAGATTTCTGGCTTAGAATCTATATTTGCTATGAACCCAGATTGCTGAAGTCCAAGATCGCCCACTGAGATTTCTAGAAGCCCAAATTTTATAAGAAATTAAACTGCTTATAAGAGGATTTGAATTTAATGAATTTCTGGATGACGTCCCTTGAGCTGTGTTATCCTGCCCTGCTTTGCCTTGGTTCTTGGCAGCCAGAACTTCTGGTTAATCAGTTCCCCCTTGCCAGGTCTGGGGAAGTCTGCCTTTCTTTGAGCTATTCACTGCTTTCTGCTAAGTGAAGCCCAAGAAAGCTGCTCCCAGCTGGGTAGAGTGTATGAACACCTTGGACTCTCAAAAAGATTCTTTGTGGATAGGAGGTGAATGTCATCCATGCCAGCCACTTACTCCCCACTCTCCTCCCTTTCTGAGCAACCAGGTTTAGAGGTAGCAATGCTGAGAGGCAGTGAAAGAACAAGGAGACATTCTGTATCTTTCCTTCTCTCCTCTCCTTCCCTCTCCCCCTCCTCACTTCCTCTTGTCCTCACTCCCTTATTTGTTCAACAAATATATCAGGCCCTTTGCCATGTACCTGGCACTGTACTGGCCTGGAGGAGGCCACTGGAGGCATGGCCTTTGATATCTTGAAGCCTTAACTCTATTTGGAAAGCAGACAGGAAACAGTGTACCTAGCTCCTCCATTATTCCATTGTGTTAGGTGCCAATAGAAATGGGATCTCACCTATTTGGTGGGCGTGGGTTGAGGCTTGGCCATTTGGTTGAGATCTAAGGGATTCTGGTGTTCATTTTGGCTAACTATAGCCCTGAGCTAAGCACTCTGCTTGTGTTGTCCTATCTAATTCTTCTAGCAATACTTTATTTTCATTTTACGGTGAAAATCCTGAGATTCAAAAGGCTAAGGAGATTGCCCAAGGGCACAGATCAAGAAAGTGAATGTGTCAAGACTTGCTTGAGGTCAATGTGAATACACTGTGTGCTGCCCATCTCCCTGCTCGACAGGTCTCATCAAAAAGCAAGCTGGGGGTGGGGGAGGCAAGTGTTAAAACAGTGAGTAAAGGTGTCCCTATGGTTAACAATTAAGTCACCTGTTCCACTCGTTTCACCAGCTGCCACTGAACAATAGTTATTAAAAAAGGCTCACCAAAGAAATTCCTCTTTGAGCCCCCCAGGTACAGGATGGTCCTTGCCTGAGCCTTTCAGGGATGGATTAGAACACAGCAAGGTTGCCTGTCTCCATCACTGCAGTTATAACTCCACATTGAATGTGATACATCTGTAATACATTAATGTTGGTTAATCCATTTTCCTTGAGACCTTTGAATCCTCCTCTCCATCAAATGCCACTGCTGATCTTTTCCTGAGTCACCATCTCTTGCTTAGACCAATGCAATGGAGTCTTCATGGGTTTTTCTGTTCATCTCTTTTCAATCTATTTCCTGTTGCCTCTTCTGCTTAAAACCCAATAAAGACTCTCCATTGCTGACAGAGTAGAAACCAGTGTGGCCTCCTCATGGCCTGCAGAGACCTGCCCTTTCTTAGCTCCGTCTGCCATTATGCCTCTGTCCTCCCCTGCCCCACTCCCAAGACCTAACCACTCTCAGAAGTCCCTCCTCCACACCCACCTTTTACCTATTGCTCTCTGCTGTTATTCCTAGCTGATCTTCTATGCTTCCTACTCTGCACAGGCACTCCTGGATACTCAGGAACACTTCCCTCTCCCTGGGGACTGTTGAATATGGACCAGAACTGTATTACCATACATTTTTCAGCAGACTTTTTCTGAAAAGGGCCTGATAGTCAATACTTTTTGCTTTTCAGGCCACAGCATCTTTGATGCAACAATTTAGATCAGCTGTTTTAGCCTGAAAGCTGCCATAGATAATTTATAAGCAAATGAATGTGTCTATAATACTTCCCTAGTGGCTCAGAGGGTAAAGCATCTGCCTATAGTGCCGGAGACCTGGGTTCGATCCCTGGGTCAGGAAAATCCTCTGGAGAGGGAAATGGCAACCCACTCCAATACTCTTGCCTGGAAAATCCCATGGATGGAGGAGTGTAGTAGGCTACAGTCATTGGGGTCGCAAAGAGTCAGACACGACTGAGCGACTTCACTTCACTTCTTCATACAATGTTACATACAAAAATAGACAGCAGCTTGGAGGTAGCCCCCAGGCTGTGGTTTGCTGATCCCAGCGATTCCTCACTAGCTGGTGAGTTCCTCAAGTGAGAGAGCTGGTCTTGTTCATCTTTCTATGCTCACTGTCCAATATGGGCCTGGCACAGAGTGAGAGCTTAGTATACGCTGCACAGATGAGTATGTGAGTGAATAAGTTGATTGAGTCAAATCAGGTTGAAAACTGAGCATTCAGTAGTGTCAATATGAACTTTGACTGAGTGAAGCAAGCTGGAGGTAGAAACACCAAGTCTGAACAGGAGGGAATAAATTTTTTTATACATCTCAAGGGATGCAGAGATAGCACCTTTGAAAGGATCTGGATTAGTGTGGCTAAAAACTTTGGCCGTTGTCAGGCTGCCAAGGGTTAAAAGGAGCCTGATGCCTTGGGCAGTGGGATCAGTTCTCCACCATCCAAGTCTCTGTAAATAAACAGTGTTAAAACTCAAGAGGGTAGTTATTAAATGTGGATTTTGCTTCATACCTGCCACTTTCCATGGAGGAGTCTTAGTCACTGATGGGTTTGCTCCAGAGAGCCCTCAGGGTTTGCATGCGCAACCCTCTGCCTTTATGCAATTTAGGATTGGAAACTTCTGCAGCCCAGTGTTGGCCAAGCCTTGTTTATTCAGCTCAAGGTATTGCAGGGGTGACCAGTGTCTTGTGGTAGGAGAACTTGTAGGTTTTGTAAGTAATGTTTTCTAAGTTGGGGGAGGTGATCTAGAAAATTCAGCTGCTCTGAGCATCTCTTTCCCGGACAAAGCCAGATAACAAAGAAATTAGTGTGCTCCCAGGGAGAAACATCACCACTAGTTGAGTCTTTAAGGTACACTTTTTAAAAGGGCTTTTCAATGTTACAGACATCTTCTTGAGCCAGAGCAATTACAGAGTTATATTGAGTAGCATTTGGGTATTGACTTTTGATTTGGTAGGAGAGGAAAATCATGGGCACACCAGGCATTTAGAAATGTTTTCCCTTACGTAAAATGGAACAGAGGAACACAGGATGGACACTTAGATTGGAACAGGGAACAAATGATGTGCGCTTAGCTGAACTGGATTGATTTTCCTTTTTACTGAATACTTTCCTGTATTTTGTGCCATTTCAGTTCACTTTGCAATACCAGGTCCAACTTCTCCCATGGGATTTCATACCACTAAGAAAGGGAAAGCAAAGAGCCATTTTTATAAAAATCCTCAATAATAGAATAAGCCTAACACATAGATGTATTGCTTCTGTTATTTTTGGTCCAAATGTGTAGATTTTAAAAATTCCATAAATGGAACATTAAAAAATAAGACAGCAGACATTCAACCTTTCAATTGCACTCAATAAATATTTGGTGAGGGCCTCCTTCATGTGTGCCCCCAGGTATCATACTATAGACTAGGAATATAGTGATGACTGAATGTTTCCCAACTTCCAGGAGCCCAGAGTCTAACTGGGAGGTGTTCCATTTATCTATTGTTGGGTCAGCAAACTACCCTAGACTTAGTGATAAAAAGCAATAACTTTTATTTTGCTAATAATTCTGTGGCTCAGAAAATCAGACTGGGCATAGCATTTTTAAAAGGCGGACTTATAGGAGATGAACCAGAGGGAGAGGAGATTAGATGCAGGGAGAGCAGTTGTGATATTATGGCAGCTCAAAAGAGAACTCATGTCCGTTGAGTTGGTGATTCCATTCAGTCATCTCATCCTTTGAGTCTGAGTAAACTCTGGGAGATTGTGAAGGACAGGGAAGCCTGGAATGCTGCAGTCCATGGGATTGCAGAGTCGGACATGACAGAGTGAACTACAACAATAAATGAGAACTAATGAAGATTTGTACTATAGACAGAATGGAGAGGAACCTCCTTGGGGCAAGAAATAGAGGAAAGGCAAAACTATTTGTGCAAAGAAACTGGATCAGCAGGGACAGTGTTTCATATAATCTGAGGGCCACCAGGAGGGGAACCTACCAAAGTCCTCTTCTATTTATTATCATTCCAGAATTCAGCTGTTGCAGTTGGTACACTTGCATTAAGACTTGCTTGTTCTTTTAGTCCCCAAAGCAAACCCTGGTGTCTATGACTTCATCAGAACTATTTCTTTAGAACAAATAAAAATTCAAGGTAGTGTTCAACTAGCATGAAGTATTTAGAACAGCTGCCATGGAATCTGACTTTAAGCTTTATGCAAGCTAACTGTATACAAGAGGAGTTTCATTTCTAAATAGGCTCAAACTTCTTAGCACTGTATAGACATTTCCAGTAGAATAGATTAGCCATTCACTCATCCAGTAAATATTTATCCAGTGCTTACTCCATGCAAGGCACTGTTCCTGGGGATAGACAGCAGTGAGTGAAATAAATCTCCTGCTCTCGTGGATGTTTTTTGTATCCTAGGAACATGGATTTGTCAAATCTAGAAAGGCCTTGAGAATTGGATATGGAGTTTTATCAGGTTGACCTGGCATAAGGAAGGCCATCTTCTCAGTGGAATAGGTGTGCATTTTGTGACAGCTTAGACCATAGACTTGGCTGTACTTACCACTCATCATTAACTTAGGTGCTCATTAACAAAGAAGTCATTCTGAGAGCTTCAGCACAGAAGTGACAGTAGATGGCCTCCCAGGGAAGGAAAGGATCATGCTCAATAGCTGGGACCCAGAGTTGTGTTTGCCTGTTCAAATTCTGACATTTGAAGAGTATGTTAATTCACATTGTATATTTGTTTCTATCCTATTTAATTTCTATTTTTTAACACCCATTATCTGTCATGCCCTTTGCCTCTGAAATGGGTCTCCAACAATTACTTGAGGGGGAGCATTTGGGCTTCCTGGTGACTCAGACAGTAAAGACTCTGCTTGCAATGCAGGAGACCAGATTTGATCCCTGGGTCGGAAAGATCCCCTGGAGAAAGACATGGTGACTCACTTCAGTATTCTTGCCTAGAGAATTCCATGGACAGAGGAGCTTGGCAGGCTACAGTCCATGGGGTCGCAAAGAGTAGGAGTTGATTGAGCGACTGACACTTTCACTTTTTCATAATTGCTTTACAATGTTTTTTAGTTTCTGCTATACAATGAAGTGAATCAATATGTATATATACATCCCCTCCCTCTTGGACCTCCCTCCCTCCCCTACCTCCATCCCTTCCCTCTAGGTCATCACAGAATACCACGCTAGCTCCCTGTGTTATTCAGCAACTTCCCAGTAGCTACTTCGCACATGGTAGTGTATGTATGAGGAACTGGAAGACAGGAGGCATTTTGGCTGTGAAGGAATGTGTTTCCAGTTGCTGCCTTTTCTAGTAGCATCTGCAAGTGTAAAGCCAAGGCCTAGGGCCCACGTGCCACATAGAATCAGAGCAGTGCTGCTCTGCATTGTATTTGGATGGGCACTTTGAGTATTCCAAGTCTTGCCATTAATAAAAATTGGAAGGACTATATTACAAGGCCTCCCTTGTGGCTCAGGTGGTAAAGAATCTGCCTGCAATGTGGGAGACCTGGATTTGACCCCTGGGTTGGGAGGATCCCCTGGAGAAGGGCATGGCCATCCACTCCAGGATTCTTGCCTGGAGAATCGCATGGACAGAAGAGCCTGGCAGGCTATAGTCCCATAGGGTCGCACAGAGTCAGACACCGCTGAAGTCTGACACACATGCACACATCACAGGGTAAGTATCTCTCTGGGCAACCCTGACTTTCATCTATAACAAACTTACTGGTATATGTCAGAAGCCTATTTGCTGGCACTTGCATACAATTGTAGTAAACTATTTCTTGCTAACCCCGGTGACTATAAGGCCCAGAAATAATTGGAAAAGCCTTTAAGTGACTCATCAAAGAAAGGGTACGTTCTTTTTAGAGTACTAAGTGTATTTTATGACAGTCTAAACTGCTAATTCACATATGGAACACATAATAACTCTCTGTTAACCAGAGCACCTCCTTCGGCAACCAGGCAAGATAACTAATAATTTATGATACATTCTTTAAAACTCAATTTTAACTTTCCTTTGTAGACGACTTGCATTTTTAAATTTGGATCATGTTTTCATTCAGTTATGAACATTCTCCATGATTTAAATGGTTAGCAAAAATGGCCTATGGTTTATCTGAAATTCAAATAGCTGTTGTCTTTACATTTTTATTAATGTGTATTAATGTTTTCAAAGCAATTTTGCTGCTAGAATGACTGTGTGATTGTGTGTGTGTGTATGTGTGTGAGCATGCACACACATATCATCTCAGAGGCATTCTTGGCAGATAAGAACATGATCTGAGTAGCAGATATATGATCTCATTTTTTTTTCCTGGGTAGTTTGCAATTTGGATTTAGGCTCAAAGGATTAAGTGTTTTAGCCTATGATGATTTCATAGACGCCAAAGCCTAGAAAGTTTAATCTGCACACCTTAGCTATTTCATAATTTCTAACTATAGAAATTATAGAGGGTCTGTGAGCCCATTCTACTGAGATGGAAAGGAGTATGATGCTTATATTTTGGAAAGATTACTTGAGCCTTTGAAGCATTTAATGTTGCTTTAAACAGTTTGTTCCTCGACAGGAATATTTTGGAAGCAGCAGTAGCTAGAGTTTACTTTTTTATGAAATTTATTCTAACTTCATTTTTTGTGGTAGTTTTGGTTGAAAAAGACACCAAGGTTAATACCCTGTGCCTGTGTGTGTGTGTGTATGCTCAGTCGTGTGGGACTCGTTGTGACCCTATGGACTGTAGCCCACCAGGCTTCTCAGTCCATGGGATTTTCCAGGCAAAAATACCAGAGTGGATTGCCATGCCCTCCTCTAAGGGGTCTTCCCAACCCAGGGACTGAATAGATGTCTCTTGCATCTCCTGCATTGGCAGGTGGATTCTTTACTACTGTGCCGTCTGGTAAGCTCACTTTATGCATACCTATCTAAAACTGAGAAAGTGAGGATATTGTTTTTCAATTTTTTATCTACTTTTCAAAACAATATTACTTTTTAGCTGGAATCTTCAAGTTGTTATCCGACCACTGAATACTTGATCATCTAAATAAAAATGGGGTTAAGGATAGCAGAGATTGGAGGTTGGAAAACCCTCATATCTGCTGTGTCATGTTGCCTTTTCCTATTCATTTATCCTAAATATATTGGCTTAGCAGCTATTATGTGCCAGGCACTTTGGAGGGGGTGTATATCAGCTAAAATAAATAAAGACCCCTGTCTTCATGAACTTTGCTTCCTAGTAGGAGGGCAATAGCAAATAGACATATGGTTAAGTAAATTGTACAGTATACTGGAAGGTGATAAATGCTATTCAGAAATAGAAAAAGGAGAGCAGGATAAAGGAGATTCAGGAGCCTTGGAACTGGCAGAGGAGATTTGCAATATTAGGTAACCATATTAGGTCTTTCTGAGCAGTTGGCATTTAATTAAACTAGTGAGACACTAGTCATACATAAATCTGGGAAAGGAATGTACTAGGCAAGGAGACTGCCAGTGCAACTGCCCTACATCAGGAATGTGCTTGGGTTGTTGGAGGAAGACAAGGAGGCCAGTATGGCTGGAGGGTGCAGGTGATGAGGTCACAGCCATCACTGGGGTAGTCAGTCCTCTAAAACATCCAGGCTTTTGTAAGACTTGCAGCTTCTTCTCTGGGAGAAAAGGGAAACCACTGCAGACTTTTGAGTGAATAAGTGGGAGGTGCTTAGTTGCTCAGGCATATCTGACTCTTGAAAATCCTTTGGGCTGTAGCCAGTCCAGGCACCTCTGTCCATGGGATTTTCTAGGTAAGAATACTGAAGTGGGTTGCCATTTCCTCCTCCAGGGGATCTTCCCCACCCAGGGATTGAACGCATATCCCTTGTGTCTCTTGCATTGCAGACAGATTCTTTACCCCTGGAGCCATCAGGGAAGCTGATGAGTGGGATATTCCAGCTTATATTTTAAAGGAACTCCTTTGGTTGCCATGCTGAGACTGGACTGCAGAGTGTGTCAGTTTCCTAGGTTTTCTGTAACAAAGTTCCGCCAACTGGGTAGCTTAAACCAACAGCAACCATCCTCCAAAGCATCCAGGGCAGAATCCTTTCTGGCCATTCCTAGGGAGATGGCTGGTGGCTGCTGCCAGTCCTTGGTGTTCCTTGATTTTACCTGCATCATTTCAGTCTCTCTCTGATTGTCATGTGGCCTTATCTGCCATGTGCTGCTTTGTTCCTATGAGTTTTCTTCTTTCCTTATAAGGACATCAGCAGTTAGATTTGGGGCCTATCTTCCTTGGTGGTTCAGATGGTAAAAAACCTGCCTGCAATGCAGGAGGTCTAGGTTCCATCTCTGGGTGGGGAAGAGTCCCTGGAGAAGGGAATAGCTACCCACTCCAGCATCCTTGCCTAGAGAATTCCATGTACAGAGGAACCTGGCAGGCTATAGTCCATGGACTTGCAAAGAATCCAACATGACTGAGTGACTAACACTTTAACTAATCCAGCATGACCTCATCTTAATTTATATGCTAATTACCTTTTTTGGTGTCTCTAGTGGTAAAGAACCTGCCTGCCAATGCAGGAAATGCAGGGGAAGCTGGTTCAATCCCTGGATTGGGAAGATCCTATGGAGGCGGAAATGGCAACCCATTCCAGTATTGTTGCCTGGAGAATCCCATAGACAGAGGAGTCTTGTGGGCTACAGTCCAGACGGTCGTGAAGAGTTGGACATGACTGAAGTGACTGAGCATATACACAGTTACTTTTGCAAAGGCCTTAATTCCAAATAAGGTGACATTCACAGGTACAGGGAATCAGAACTCGAATGCGTATTTTAAGGAGTCACAATTGAAGCCATTACATGGGCAGAGGGGTAGAAGCAGAGAGACCAGATGGGAGGACAGATGATGAGGACCAGAGTGGGAACAGTACAGTCATGAAAAAGATCAATTTCCAAATGTGTTCTGAAGGTAGAGCTAATGAATTCCTGTCAGACTGGCTAGTGAGGTGGTGGAGAAGAATCAAGGATGATGGTATGTATCCCCCTAAATTTAAATGGTGAAATCCCAATATCAACAATAACAGCAAATGGTATTAGGAGTGCTTAGGGAAGTGCATTGGTCATGAAGGTGAAGCCCTTGTGAACGGGATTAGTGCCCTGTAACAGGGGGTCCAGGGAGACCCTTAGCCTCTTCTACCAGGTAAAGATGCCGTGAGAAGGCTCCAGCTATGAGCCAGAGAGGGCACCCTACCCAACCATGCTGGCACTGTGACCTTGGACTTGCAGTTCCCAGAATGTAAGCCATAGATTCCTGTTATTTATAATGTATCCAGTTGGTGGTGTTTTGTTACAACCATCGAAATGGACAAAGATAAATGACTCCCAGACTTTTGGCCTGAGCAACTGGAAGGAAGAAGTTGCAGTCAGCTGAGATGGAAAGATTGGTTTTGGTGAAAAGATCAGGAGTTCAGTTTTGAATTTAAGTTTGAGATGACTTTTATATGTCTAAGCAAAGGTGATTTGTATAGTGGGAATTATAATGAATCCATGTTACCTCTTGTGGCGCTTAGTAATCTATTGAATATTGACCACTGGAAAAAAAAAATCACAATTTGGTGATCAACTCCTCAAGCCAACCATGATTTCTATTGGAAACAGGCCCACGTGAAAGTGGAAGTGTTAGTTGATCAGTCTTGTCCGACCCTTTGCCATCCCATAGATTCTAGCCTGCCTGGCTCCTCTGCCCATGGAATTCTCCAGGCAAGAATACTGGAGATGGTTGCCATTCCCTTCTCCAGGGGATCTTCCCAACCCAGGGATTGAACTTGGTTCTCCTACATTGCCAGCAGATTCTTCACAGTCTGAGCCACTGGCAGGGAGATAGGACAAAATCAAAACTTTTTATCTGCTGGTCACCTTTTCCTTCAGCAAGACCTTCTAACTTTACTTGCTCTTCAAAAGCCCATATTGTTAGGTCTCTTCTCTCTGCCCAGTGACTCATGGAGTAGCATTTGAAAAATGAGGAGTTCCTAAGTCAGTTCTGGAGAATTACAGAGGAACTCTTAGGCTAGAGTCACTAAGAATTAACAGTTAATGAAAAATGTCTTTCTGTCCTCTCATCTGATCACTGTGGAAACTCCAATTCAACAATTTTCTCCTAAACTCCTCTGTGCTCACATACTGTCTTTCCCCTCAGTTTTCCTCATATAAATCAAAGCCCAGTACCATCAAGTGCTGGGTTAGAGAGCAGGGGATAGTAGTTGTGGGGCCACCCCAGGGCTACAAGGTTGCCAAATTCTGATGGGAAACTGCACTCCCTCTGGCCAGCAGTGTCTCCTTGGTAGCCCAAATTCACTAAACACATTGTAAAAGAAAAAAAAAAAAAGGGTTTAAACATGTACAGTAAAAGTTTGGTTGAAAAGTTATACTTACACTTGTCACTATTTTCTTAAAAAAAATCTTTTTCTGGAATTATAGAATTTTTTTTTTTGCCAGCTTTCCTTACTTTTTGTCCAGGATAACACTGCACTACAATTTGTAATGTCCTGGGTCCAAGCATTCTTAGTCCAAGTCTTTGACACCAGTATTTTTTGGCTCAATGTATTGTCTCATAGATGTGTAGTGGTCACTGCTTCTGATATTTACCAGTAGCATTTTAAAACCACATCTCAAGCATAAAGAAGACTAGTGCATGCCCGTGTGCTAAGTCACTTCAGTCAGGTCTGACTCTGTGACCCTATGGACTGTAGCCTGCCAGGCTTCTCTGTTCATGGGATTCTCCAGCCATGAATACTGGAGTGGGGTGCCATGCCCTCCTCCAGGGAATCTTCCCGACCCAGGGATCGAACCAAGGTCCCTTGTGTCTCCTGCACTCACAGGCAAATTCTTTACCAATAGCACCACTTGGGAAAAAGACTAGTAGAGTTGTAAATTGTTTCAGTTGTCTTTTGCCTTTATTCCAAGACTTTAATTTTAGATTTTTTTAAGAACAAGACATTGATATAAAATTATGAAACATTAATTACTTTACTTAGGAAATATTTACTAAGCAAATGTTGCTCAGATAGTGAGGCTACATGATGAACAATATGAACAAAAAAAATCTTGTTCTTGCATAACCTTCCTTCTAGAGCAGGAAGCATAAAACTAGCAAAACAAGTAAATAAAATACGTAGTGATAGCTATAGTTAAAAAAAAAAAAGATGTAGAATAAAGACATGGAGATGGACTTCCCTGGTGGTCCAGTGGTTAAGACTCTGTGCTGACAATGCAGGGGGCCAGGGTTCAATCCCTGGTTGGGGAATTAAGATCCTACATGCTATGTGGCATGGCCAAAAGATCTTTTTTAATTTTTGTTTTAAAAAAAGCATGGAGAATACTGGAGGAAGAGGGAATGTTGTAGTTTTAAAAAGGGAGATCAGAAAAAAAAATTGTTTAAAAAAGATACTTGAGTAAAGACCTTGAAGAAGGATGAGTGAGTGAGTGAGTGAAGTCACTTAGTCGTGTCTGACTCTTTGCAACCCCATGGACTGTAGCCTACCAGGCTCCTCCGTCCATGGGATTTTCCAGGCAAGAGTACTGGAGTAGGTTGCCATTTCTTTCTCCAGAGTACCTTCCTGACCCAGGGATCAAACCCAGGTTTCCCACATTGTAGGCAGACGTTTTACCATCTGAGCCACCAGGGAAGTCCTTGAAGAGGGATGAGAACCATGTAAATATGGGGGACTCAACTGATTCAAGCATCAGAACAGCAAGTGCAAAGGCCCTGAGGCAGGAGAAGCCCTGGCATGTTCAGAGAAGAGAAAAAAGGCCAGGTGGCTTAGGGTGGCAAGGAAGTAAAGGAGAGAGTAGTTAGGAGGTGAGTTTGGAGGATCAGTGGAGGCCTCCTAGGCTGTTGTGATCGTTCTGGATTTTGCTCATAGTGAGATGGAAGGCATGAAATGGTTTTTAGATAAAAAGTGACACAGGCAACATCATCTTCTGCTGTGGTGTGAACTGCCTTGAAGGTCAAGAGATCAATGGGCAACCAATAAAAAGGCTTTCGCAATGACCTGGATGAGAGATTACCAGGATGGTAGCACAGGGTGGGGACCAGTGGTTAGATTCTGATTATGTGAAAAGCAGAATCAGCAGGATTTGCTGTCGGTTTTGATTGTGGGATGTGACAGAAGGGAGTTAAGGGTGACCCTGAGGTTTGAGAGAAAAGATCAGGATTTCAACATTAGACATGAAATTTTCAGGTACTGTGAAATGAAAATGTTTACTGCCATATCAATAAACAAGAAAAGTCACAGCCATAGGTGATTTCTGGCCTCCAAATGTGAATGAAAGCTCCCAAAACTGTGATCTATTGGATGCTGCCCTCCTCCACGGTGACGGCTGTGAAGCTGGGGAAGCTTAGGAAGCAGCCATCTGCCACTCCTGAAGGTGAGCAAGGAAACAGGACTGGCCGCAGACAGCTGAGGTGCATATGAAAGGAGTGAATTCAGTGAGCCCAGAGGCTTGCACCTCCCCAAACACAGAGTGACCATTCCTTAACTTGATAACAGATGTTTGATGTTCAGACTGCCTGCTCCCTTGGTTGCAAACCTATATATATTCCAACTTCCCCTCCTGCCTCTTCAGAGCAGTTTCCTCAGAGGTACCGGGATGCTCTCTCCTGGGCTCAGAGTCCTGAATATTCCCACCAAATAAAATAAGTCTACTTTCAGCTTATGATTGTATTTTTTAGTTGACAATACCGATGAATTATCCACATGGAGAAGCTGACTAGGCAGTTTCGCATTCAGATGTGTGGCAGGGGCTGGTGACATAAATTTGGGAGTTGTTTGGGAGTTCAGATAGCATTTGACACCATGAAACTGGATGAAGTAATGGGGAGTGGGTGTGGTCAGAGGAGAGTAGTGGCTGAAGGGACAAGTTCTGGGCTTTCCAATGAGGAGGTGAATTGTTTTTACTCAAACACTTCTGACACCAAGTATGTGGAGATTTTTTCACTCCAATAACTTGTGGTGGAAAGTGAAGAAGAACTAAAGAGCCTCTTGATGAAAGTGAAAAAGGAGAGTGAAAAACTTGGCTTAAAGCTCAACATTCAGAAAACTAAGATCATGGCATCTGGTCCCATCACTTCACGGCAAATAGATGGGGGAACAGTGGAAACAGTGGTTGACTTTATTTTTCTGGGCTCCAAAATCACTGCAGATGGTGACTGCAGCCATGAAATTAAAAGACGCTTACTCCTTGGAAGGAAAGTTATGACCAACCTAGACAGCATATTAAAAAGCAGAGACATTACTTTGTCAACAAAGATCCGTCTAGTCAAGGCTATGGTTTTTCCAGTGGTCATGTATGACTGTGAGAGTTGGACTATAAAGAAAGCTGAGTGCCAAAGAACTGATGCTTTTGAACTGTGGTGTTGGAGAAGACTCTTGAGAATCCCTTGGACTGCAAGGAGATCCAATCAGCCCATCCTAAAGGAGATCAGTCTTGGTTGTTCATTGATAGGACTGATGTTGAAGCTGAAACTCCAATCCTTTGGCCACCTGATGCAAAGAGCTGACTCATTTGAAAAGACCCTGATGCTGGGAAAGATTGAAGGCAGGAGGAGAAGGGGATGACAGAGGATGAGATGGCTGGATGGCATCACCAACTCAATGGACATGGGTTTGGATGGACTCTGGGAGTTGGTGATGGACAGGGAGGCCTGGCGTGCTGCGCCAGGAGGTCACAAAGAGTCAGACACGACTGAGTGACTGAACTGAACTGAACTAATTTTCCCAATCTCCAGACACCAAATGGGTGTCTTACAATTCAATTCACTTCTGACTCTCTAAGAATTAGCATCAGACTCCACAGGTTTAATTCAGTCCCACAAGTCTGTCCTCCTCACAATTATTGGGTGCTCACGTTACCTGTATGTCTATCTGACTTGGCTAAAATTGGAGGTTCCCACAGCTCCTCCTTCTTGGGTTCAATAATTTCCTAGAAAGACTCACAGAACTCAGGAAAATATGCTAAGTGCTAGGGGCTTAACTAGTGGTAAAGAACCCATCTGCCAATGCAGGAGACAAGAGATGCAGGTTTGATCCCTGGGTTGGGAACATCCCCTGGAGGAGGAAATGGCAATTTACACCTATATTCTTGCCTGGAGAATCCCATGGACTGAGTAGCCTGTCGGGCTATAGTCCATAGGGTATCAAAGAGTTGGACATGACTAAAGCGACTTAGCCCATACAACCTCAGGAACAGCCAAATGAAAGAGATGCACAGGGCAAGGTATGGGAGGGGGTGTGTGTATGGAACTTCCGTGACCTTTCCAGATACACTACCCTCCCAGAATCTCCGCAAGCTCACCAAGGAAGCTCTCCAAACCCCATCATTTAGGGATTTTATGGAGTTTTATTTATGTAATAGATATGACTGATGAAATCCGTGGCCATTGGAGATTAGCTCAATCTCTAGCTCCTCTCACCTCCCAGGAGATTGGGAAGTGAGGCTGAGAGTGCTACCCTTTAATCAAGGCTTGTCTTTCTGAAGACCAGCCCCGGCCTGCAGCTTCCCAGGGGTTCATCAGTCATTTCATTGTCATGCAAAAGACACTCATCTCTTTGGAGATTGCAAGGCTTTTAGGAGCTGTCTGCCAGGAACCCGGAACAAAGACCCACTCCAGTCTCTGCTTCCCATTTATTACTATAGGAGGTCGTGGAGATACAGAACACCAGAAATGGAGCAGAACACTCAGAATCTTTTGGCATAAAGTGTTCCTGCTCCACTGTGTCTGTTCATTACTGTCTATATTGGTCTGATTTTATTTTTCAGATGATTGAGGCTATTATCTCAAATAATAAATAAATACCATGAATGGGAGGTTATAGATTAGATGTAAGAGGATCCCTTTTTTGAGTGGGAGCATGGGATAAATGACCACACACTGATGGGGAGTTGGGATCCCATGGATTCTGGTTCCAGCAATAGTAGGTTACAGCTGTGCAAACCTGGATGGGTCACTGCACCTCTCTGAGCCTGAGTTTTTCCATCTGTCAAAAGAAGTAGGAGAACCAGGTGATCTCTCGGGTTCCCTCTGCTCTTGTATTCTTTGAAGCTCCTGCAGTTTTATGAGTTTTCACCTTGTTGAAGATACTAGAGCTGAGAGAATGTGATAAAGTCACTGACCACAAGCTGACTGCCTAAAGGCTGAAACCAAAAAACCTATCATTGGAAGAGCTGTTGATCTTGGATAAAAGGTCAGAGTGAGTATAAACTGTGGGAGAAATGATCTGGGTGACTGCAGAGAGGTGGGTAGCAGAGGGCATGGTTTTCTGTCTTTGTATGGGAATATCATTTGCATGTTTTAATGGAGTTTCCAGATCATTGATGAGAAAGTGGAGATCTGCACAGAGCAGGCAGGTTGTCGTGGGACTTGTGAACTCCCCTCGTTTTCCTCAGAGTCAGATCAGCACCTGGTTGCTCCCACCCACACCTCTCCAAGTCAAGCAGGAGACGGCGATGTCTGGATGGGCATGTTTCCAAGGGTCTGGCTCGTTCTCTGCTGGGTCCCTGGTGTTTAGTGTAATGCCAGGTACATCAGAGCCATTCTGTACACACTTATGGAATGAATGAATGTTAAATGAACTCCCCAGTCTCACAGAGGTGCAGGAAAAAGTTCATCAACTCAATATGACAGGTGAAGGATCCTCTCACATTTCGGCACCTGTTGGGCTGGGAATCCTTGCCCTTAATAAATTTGCTTAACAGCCCTTGGGGAAGTCACCATGAGTGATGTCAGGAGCACTGAGCTGAGAGTCTGGATCCCTGGATCCTACGGCTGGCTCAGCCATCCCAGGATGTGTGACTCAGAGACTAGACGAGGTACGTAGCATCTAGAAACCTTGGTTTCCTCCAAGGAAACATTAAAGAACAGTACCAAATAATAGTTTGTGAAATCCTTTGATTTTCTATTTCTTCCCTATTCTTTGTGAAGAAATGGCCCTCACTGGAATTCAGATGCAAGTTTCCTTCTGATAATAAATACTCTATTTGGTCCAGTTCCTTTCCTCGTAATAGAACTAAAATAAATCATTTTGGATTTCAAGTTTTTGAAAGAGGTGTAATGAGTCAAAAATTGTATATATAATTTGTCTTTATAATGTGTTGACTTTCTTCTGTGTTTACATATGAAATCTAGCACTTTCAAATGATGACTGTTCCGTGAAGCATTTTCTTTTCCTCCCAACCAGCAGAGACCTTTCCCATAGCACAGATGGTGTCTTCACAGCTCTTTCTATCCTATTTTTCCTTCCATAATGGATTCTTAGGATCACTGGGTAATCTCCTGATGGTGTATGCAGCGCAGTGCTAATATTTGTTGGGTTAAATTTTACAAGTTAATTACTCATAATGTGCATTTACACCGAAAGCTATTCAACACAGTATGGGAAAGGTGTGTGCATGCCTGCTAAGTCACTACAGTCATGTTCAACTCTGTACAACTCTATGTACTGTGGCCAGCCAGGCTCCTCTGTCCATGGGATTCTCCAGGCAAGAATACTAAAGTGGATTGCCTTGCCTTCCTCCAGGAGCTCTTCCCTACTCAGAATCAAACCCAGGTCGCCTGCACTGCAGGTGGTCTCTTTACTGACTGAGTCACTAGGGAAGCCCCAGTGGGAAAGGAACCTAAGGTAAAAATACAAAGTTTTTAACAGAAAAGCAAATTATAATATGTTACCTAGTTTTTTTAAAAAATTGAAACTATTTCAATGAAGCAATCAATTAAATGTTACCAGCTTCCTATGCCCTTGTAGTGAAGGAACTATTTCTAATGAAGAGAAACAAAGAAAGTAAATAGATACTTAATTCAAAGAGTAAAGACCTACTGTATAGCACAGGAAACTATATTAGTATCTTGTAATAATCTGTAATATCTATAATGGAAAAGAATCTAAATATATATATAAATTCAGATACATACATATATGTATGTATATGTGTGTGTGTGTGTGTGTGTGTGTGTGAAAGTGAAAGTGTTAGTCACTCAGTTGTGCCTGGTTCTTTGCGACCCCATGGACTGTAGCCCATCAGGCTCCTATGTCCATGGGATTCTTCAGTCAAGTATACTGGATTGGGTCACCATGCCCTCCTCCAGGAGATCTTTCTGACTCAGGGATCGAACCCACATCTCTTATGTCTCCAGCATTGGCAGGCAGGTTCTTTACCACTAGCACCACCTGGGAAACCCTGCGTACAAGCCTATAGGCTCCCAAATCCTCAGGGGCAGGGCAGTTATGGACGACCTAGTCTTAGGAAATGAGGTCACATTAGATTTGTAGGAGCTCAATCCCCATCTCACCCCTAGTCTCTATACAAAGAGCGGTTCCACATTAAGCCTGGTCCAAATGTGTCAGCAACCAGCTCACCTGAGACATCAACCTGTGGTTGGTGTAGACTATAATGGTTGTACAGCCATTGTATATGTATAGTTCAGTTCAGTTCAGTCACTCAGTCATGTCCAACTCTTTTCGATTCCATGGACTGCAGCACACAGGCCTCCCTGTCCATCATCAGCTCCCCAAGTTTACTCAGACTCATGTCCATTGAGTTGGTGCCTTATAGCCACTGAGGACCTGAACACAGTCCTCACTTACCAACCACCCCTGTTCCCAGTGCTTCTCTGGTGGCTCAGATGGTAAAGAATCTGCCTGCAGTTCGGGAGAACTGGGTTTGATTCCTGAGCTAGGAAGATCCTCTGAAGGAGGGAAAGGCTACCCACTCCAGTATTATAGCCTGAAGAATTCCACGGACAGAGGAGCCTGGCAGGCTGTATATAGTCCATGGGGTCTCAAAGAGTTGGACACAACTGAGCGACTTTCACGTACCACCAGTTCCCAGACCATCATAGCCTGGTCCGCAACCTTCCCTGAAATGACAGCTGAAAACTCAAAACTATGATTGGCATCGTGCCCACAAGCCCTTAGACCAGCTCCAGGGCTTATCCTGAGTGTTCTTTCCTCTTTTCTTTAATCCGAGAAACCCCCCTGGGTCGTGCCAGGCGCTCAGTTAGGTGTTGTGGAGAGGAAGATGAATAAAAGTCAAGTTTTTCAGGGTCTACTGGGGAAGGCCAACATATAGATAGGTAAGAGCAATGAAGAGAAGCAACGAGGAGTTTCAAAGGTGGCCCAGAGAAGGGGAAAATTCATTCTATTTGGGATTCTTCCACAGCGTGGGGTACTGCGGGAGGAGGCAGCTCAGAGCTGGGGTTGGTACAATCCGCAGAGATCCCCAACGTGGGGCCAGAAGCTTGGTCAGTGACTCCAGGCCCAGGGCTGCTCTGCGGAAGGACACGGGGCAGGGTGCAGCGCATTCAAGGACCTACAATCAGACGGCTTGTTAAATCAGAAGGTGAGGGCGTTCGGTGAGGTGAGGAAGGGGCTGTGGGTGCTGGGAGGTGGTGCTGGCAATGGGCCAAGCACACCTTTACCGTCTTAGAGTTTACTGTCAAAGGGAAGCCAGAAGTTGTCCTGGTAATACTGGGAAAGTGGAAGTAAGATCATCAGATCAGATCCTGCTCCCAAAAGCCCTGCCTCAGGGCCCAAGCCCAGTCTCCAGGCCCTACAGGCCTGCCTGATCTGCCCCTTTCCTTGCCCCTCTCCTTCCCTCTGCTTCTTGTCCACAGAGCTCTAGACCCGCCTGCTGCTGTGCTGGTCCTCCCATGAGCCTAGACACGCGTGGCCTCTGTGTCTTCGGGACCTGCTGCCTTGTTTCCTGGGAGCCTCCTCTCAGCTCTCTTCAGGGCTCAGTGCCCCACTTTCTTCCAGCCTTTGCCCAAATGCCGCCTTCTCAGTGATGACTCCCCCGTCCTTCTTCCCCACTTAACACTGCAGCTCCCTTGTGGCACTTTTTCATCTGCCTTCCCAGTCCAGCCCTGTGCTTCTCCATAGCACTCATAACTGCCTGATCACTTAGTCATTTTTCTTATCGCTTGTCTCTCCCATGAAAACACATACTCCACAGGATGAGAGTTTGTGGATGTCTTTTCACTGCTGTAGCCTGACTTCTGCAACAGTGTGGACACTTCATAGACACCCAATCCCAATTTGTTACCTGAACGAATACACATCTTTGAGGCCAAACCAGGAGATTGGATGTTGTCCTGAGATCACTGGAAACCGTCAAAGCCCTGTACCTGGGCAGGAGCAAGAAGGATTTGCTTATTTGTAGATTATGTTGAAGATTGCCTGGCTTCTCTTGTTTGAAATAGAGGCAAGTCAGGGGTTGGGAAAATATTGCAACCAGTTCAGTTCAGTTCAGTTCAGTCGCTCATTCGTGTCCAGCTCTTTGCGACCCCATGATTCTCAGCAGGCCAGGCCTCCCTGTCCATCACCAACTCCCGCAGTTCACTCAGACTCACATTCATCGAGTCGGTGATGCCATCCAGCCATCTCATCCTCTGTCGTCCCCTTCTCCTCCTGCCCTCAATCTCCCCCAGCATCAGAGTCTTTTCCAATGAGTCAGTTCTTCGCATCAGGTGGCCAAAGTACTGGAGCTTCAGCTTTAGCATCATTCCTTCCAAAGAAATCCCAGGGCTGATCTCCTTCAGAATTGCAACCAACTGGGATTTAAATCGGAGAAGGCAATGGCACCCCACTCCAGTACTTTTGCCTGGAAAATCCCATGGACAGAGGAGCCTGGTAGGCTGCAGTCCATGGGGTCGCGAAGAGTCGGACACGACTGAGCAACTTCACTTTCACTTTTCACTTTCATGCATTGGAGAAGGAAATGGCAACCCAGTCCAGTGTTCTTGCCTGGAGAATCCCAGGGATGGGGAAGCCTGGTGGGCTGCCGTCTATGGGGTCGCACAAAGTTGGCACGACTGAAGCGACTTAGCAGCAGCAGCAGCAGGGATTTAAATAAAAGAGAGAAAGAAGAGCAGTGGGCATGGCTAAAGAGAGCATGATGGCTTTGAAAGATGCTGAAAGTGGAATTGGTTGTATTTGATGGCTGATACGCAGGATGAGGGAGGGGAAGGGAAAAGTACAAGGTAACTCCCAGGGTCTTGAATCAAGAGAGGAAAAGTGGGAGCAACAGGAGCAGAATGGAAGTGATGGAAAATGAGGTAAAAATATACTTTCTAAAAATTAAAAAGAAAATTTTATTGGGGTATAGTTGACTTACAGTGTTTCTGTTAGTTTCAGGTATATAGCAAAGTGAATCAGTTGTACATATACATGTAATCCACGCTTTTTTAGATTCTTTCCAGGGTCCTATGTAGGTAATGAAACAGTCACCGTCAGTGATGTTGTGTTGGGCACTGCCATGAGCAGAGTGGTGAGTGTGTGCCAAAGACTGAGGTTCTCATTTTAAAGTTTTAATGAATCAAAGAATAAATTGTGTTCATTCATTCACGATTTCATCAGACTCGTAACCATTCATCATTGCAGGTGCTGTGGGTTCAGAGGTAAAGGAAATTTACTCAACTCAGCCTAGAGACAAGTATGTAAACAACAAAACAATAAACACAACCCAATAATATTATTGTAGAGACATCAATAAAGAGCAAAGAGAGCAGAGAGGACCCTACTAGGTGTTCAGTGAATGCTATTTGAATGAGTAACTTACTCTGCAGGATTTGGAGAGGAAATCAAGACTCTGGAAAATGGAAAAACTGGTGATGAGGTGGGGTGGGAATTGGGGTGAGGGGATGGGGCAGAGGATGGAATTTCAGTCAGAGGAAAGAATGCGAGCAGGGACTCTCCTGATGGTCCAGTGGCTAAGACTCTGAGCTCCCAATCCAGGCGGTCTGAGTTCGATCCTTGGTCAGGGAACCAGACTGCATGGTGCAACTAAAGATCCTGCATGCTGCAACAAAGATCGAAAATCCCACATGTCACAGGTAAGACAGAACACAACAAAATAAATTGATTAATTTAAAACTTTTCAAAAAAGCATGCGAGCAAAGGCAAATTATTTGATATGACTAGGCACAAGGCATGTGGGTGGGGAGGAAAGTAGCTGAAGGTGTCAGGGCCAGATTGGGAGACATTTGAATGCCAGAGTATTTTAGCTTCATCCTGTGGCTGAGCATAATGGACTGTTTTGGAGAAGGCGAGTGATATTTGACTAGTAGCGTTTTGAAGTTGGTTTGGATAATACTGCAGAGGACGGTTGCAGAGGGAGAGACTGAGGGAGCAGGGTGCAGGTTGGGGGGATGATCACAGCAGTCCAGGAGGGAGACAACAGATGCTCAGTTAGTTAGTGTGAGTGACTTAGTTGAGCTGACTCTTTGTGACCCCCGTGAACTGTATGTAGCCCGCCAGGCTCCTCTGTCCATGGAATTCTCCAGGCAAGAATACAGAGTGGGAAGCCATTCCTTTCTCCAGGGAACCCGGGTCTCCTGCGCTGCAGGCAGATTCTTTATAGTCTGAGCCACCAGAGAAGTCCCACAGTGGCTTGAATAAGTGTTATTATGTAGCAGAGGGGATGAAAGCAAGACGTAGTTTATTGGTGGGACTGATCAGACTTACAGGCTAATTTAGGCTTCTCAGAGAGAAAAAGAAGCCTGGGATGAATCAAAATTTGTTGTTTAAGGAGGTGAGTGGATGATGATTTCCTTAGCCAAGAGGATGAGCAGATTTGAAGGAGGAGGGGAATCAATGAGGAAGACAAATTGTGTTTCAGATGCCTGCTCTTGGGACAGGATACACTGGTGAGTGTGGTAAATCTAAGTCTCTTTCCCAGCAGGTCATCCAGGGTGTTAGGCTGGCACTTGTGGCTTCAGCAGGGCTAGGCTAGTAGCAAGAGGACCTTTAGTCCAAAGAAATAGTTGGGAGACCAGTGATGAGTGATGTTATTAATCAAGATTCATGGATCAGGATTAGGTCATTATGAGAACAGTGGTCCAAAGTGGGTCATCCAAACAGTGGTGGCTCTGGGCTGATAGCAGGGGCAGAGATCAAAGTCAGGATGGCGGGAGGGAAGTAAGGCTGAGTGAGGAAGTGTGGCTGAGGTCCAGTGTGACCTCCAAAGCTCCTTGAGATGGGAGGGCTGGACCTAAGGGTCACAAGTAGAGTGGAAATTTTGAGCAGCTTCTTTTAGCAGAAACTTGCTAAAGAAATAGAACTTCTTTCAGGGAAACATCCAATCTGACTTTGTTTATTTGTTTTGCCAAGTTTGCTTACTAACGCATCCTTTTGTAATTCACACTGTAGCTTGGACGATTTCCTGCCAAAGATCAACTTGGGTCTTCTTTCTGAACATAGAGGAAACTGTCAAAAAATGAGGTCCATGTTCAATTCAAAGAGTGACTTCTCCTCTTGGCAGATTTCTTTTACACGTCATGATCTGAGTGATAGGAATGGGAAAGCCATTGAATTTCAATTCTACCCCAATGGACGTTGCTCAGTAAGTATTTACTTACTGAGGGCTAGACAGGAGCTTAGCAATAGGGATGCAGCAATGAGGAAGATGTAAGTGATCTTTCCCTCAAGGAGCTTGCAGAAAAGATGGGTGATGGCTGAGTGCTGAAAAGGAGAAGTGTAGAGGGTGCAGGGTTTGACAGTCCAGGGACTGGGGATGACTTCCTGAGGAAAGCAGTGTTTATAGGCCCAGGGCTGCAGAACAAAGAGATGCTAGCCAGGGCAAGGTGGCGCGAGGAGAAACAATGGAGGAGGGGTAGATTTGGTCCAAGAAGATCTGAAGGAGGCAAAGATTAGGGACATAAGAGAACTAGAAAAAGTCCTTATGGCTGGAGCAGAGAGTGAGGAGGAGAAGGGAGCAAGGTAAGGCTTCAGAGGTGAGCATGGACCATGTGGGTCTTGTACATTGCACCAAAAGTTCATTTTTATTCAACGGGTCATTCATAGTGGCTGGTGGTCCAGAAGAAAGTGATAAGAACTGGCATCTTTTTTCCATGTGGGCTGTGTTTGCAGACTGTATTCTCCCAGGTGAGCAATATCTCATGGTGGGTCAGTGGGTCGGCGGGTCACAGGTGGGTCATAGCAATACTTCTTTTCTTAGAGATGGAGTCATTGCAAACATGAGGGGGAAAATGTCAGCTGGAAAGGCTTGGAAGCTTTTTTCTAATCTTTTTAGTTAGGACAGAATTGTGTTAGTAGTTCCTCTACATTTTGTGTTAATCTCATCAAGGATGACTGCTCAAAGTTTATTGTCAACAACCGCTTTAATAGAATTGGAAGCATCCCTCCCCAATTGTAGGAACAAGGATCACATTGCACCAGTTTTATTGATGTGTGCTGAGGTCTTGAGACAGCGGTACTAGGGTGTCCAGGTGCAGTAGGTCATGACTGTTGTTCGGGAACTTTCTGGATTGACAGTTCCACAATCGGGAGTCTTCTCTTCCTTGGCCATCCTCTGAAGCCGCATGTGCAGTTCACCAGTAAAGCAACGTGTTACTTTACACTGAAGAGGGAAGGTGGGGTGTGGATACGGTGGGGTTTCAAAAGTGCTAATATTTAATGAAAACAAATAATTGAAACTTTGATACATTAAACACATGGGGGCAAATATAGGTTTTCTGGTATTATCATTTCCCAGAACAGTACACTATTATTTTGCAAATCTTTGACACTGAATTTAACTACAAGTATTATGCATGCATGCATGCTCAGTTGCTTCAGTCGTGTCTGATTCTTTGTGACCCTTTGGGCTGTAGCCCACTAGGCTCTTCAGTCCATCGGATTCTCCAGGCAAGGATACTGAAGTCGATTGCCATGCCTCTTCTAGGGGATAAATCAAACCTGCCATCTCCTGCATTGCAGGTGGACTCTTCACCAACTGGACCACAAGGGAAGCCTCAATTGTATCATATATTCTATATATTCTTTTTAAAGAGATATTTTGATGTGGATCATTTTTAAAGCCTTCATTGAATTTGTTATAGTATTGCTTCTGTTTTGTGTTTTAGTTTTTTGGCTGTGAGGCATATGGGAATTTAGCTCCCCAACCAGGGTTTGAACCACATCCCATACACTGGAAAGGGAAGTCTTAACCCCTGAACCACCAGAGAAGTCCCTGTTCTATACATTTTTATGTTCAATGATATATAATTCTTTCGGGTAGCTATGTCTTCATTTTGTCATCTTTTAAAAAACTTTTTCTTTTACTTCTAGCATCACTACTTCTTGCTATGTTTTTTAATTCTATAATTAGGTGTTTTTGTGTTCTTAGTGGGTAGAAACTTATTCTACAGATTATAAAACTATGGTCTGTCTAGGTGAATAATGTCCTCTCCAGGAGATAAAATTACATAAAGGACTGTCTCCTCCAGGGCCAAGTTGTAAGGCTTGGTGCGTATAGGCTGGATTCCACTTGTCAACTCAGCAGGTGCCTTTGTGCAGTGCACCAACTGTGCAACAGACATAGAGACCGGCATCATTATTGTCTTCATCTTCAGGATCCTTGTGGTTTATTTCACTCAAAATGCTTGTTAAACAAGGCACTATGTTAGCAATTCTGAGGGATGTGAAGATGGGTGGATTTCAGGTGCTGCCCTGAAGAAGTTTACAGTCTAGTACTGAAAGTAAGAGAAACACATACACGGACAATGATATTAATTCCCCCTCTCACTTTGTGTGTGTGTGTGTGTGTGTGTGTGTGTGTGTGTGTGTGTATGCAAAGCCTCATCCTAAATAATGTATGTGAAGCTGCTCAGTAAGAACCTCCACAATAAAATGACGTTAAATTTAAATTAGGGCATTTTTAAATTAAAAAAGCATGATCACATATAAGAAGGAGGACTAACATAAACAGTGACCATAGAGGTTAACTTAGAGCTTCAAGTTCTGAGTTTCCTGGCATCCAAAGTGAAAAAGTCAAACAGGTCCAAGTACAGAATTCTCAATATCAGAGATTAAGTCTGCCCTGAATTGACTAGGATAGGCTAGGTCATGCTGGCTTCAAATCTCAGAGGTGGTCGTGCATGCTAAGTCAGTTCAGTCATGTATGACCCTTTGTGAACCCATGAACTGTGGCCCCCCAGGGTCCTCTGTCAATAGGATTCTCCAGGCAAGAATACTGAAGTGGGTTTCCATGCCTTTCTCCAGCAGGTCTTCCTGACCCAGGGATCAAACCTATGTCTCTTTTGTCTCCCACAATGGTAGGCCAATTCTTTACCACTATGTTAAAAAGCAAAGATATTACTTTGCCGTTTAGTCAAAGGCTATGGTTTTTCCTGTGGTCATGTATGGATGTGAGAGTTGGACTGTGAAGAAGGCTGAGCATTGAAAAATTGATGCTTTTGAACTGTGGTGTTGGAGAAGACTCTTGAGAGTCCCTTGGACTGCAAGGAGATCCAGCCAGTCCATTCTAAAGGAGATCAGTTCTGGGTGTTCCTTGGAAGGACAGATGCTAAAGCTGAAACTCCAGTACTTTGGCCACCTCATGCAAAGAGTTGACTCATTGGAAAAGACTGATGCTGGGAGGGATTGGGGGCAGGAGGAGAAGGGGACGACAGAGGATGAGATGGCTGGATGGCATCACCAACTTGATGAACATGAGTCTGAGTGAACTCTGGGAGTTGGTGATGGACAGGGAGGCCTGGCGTGCTGCGATTCATGGGGTCGCAAAGAGTGGGACATGACTGAGCAAATGAACTGAACTGAACTGAGTGCCACCTGGGAAGCTCCTCAGACATGTACATCACAGCAAATACTTATTTCTTATCCCATGACTAGGCAGCAGGTAAAACAGCTCTCTAGGACAAGGTACCATGGTGACTTCTGAGTCCAGGCCAACTCCGTCTTGTGGATTACCATTGCAAACCAAGGTCTCTGTGTATTTGCTGTGGGAGGGAGGTCGAGAATGAGTAGAAAACATGTCACACCTGCTCACAGCTCACTGGCCAGGACAAGGTGTGTGACAAGGAAAGAGTATAAGGGGCCAAGAAATGTAATGGACCACTTCTGCCACACACACAGGCTGTGAAAACCTCTTCATAAAGTGGAATTCTCAAAGAATGCTTTCACATGGGACTTTATACAAGGCAGAACCTCAGAGGAATGATTCAGAGAGAAAGATGATAGTTCTGTTTATATATTCAAGGTGATCAGTGGAGATTTCACTGGAGGAGGCTGGAAATAAAGTAGGTTTCAAAGGATGAAGGGAACTCTGGAAGATGTGGAAGAAATCAGGTAGGAAGAAGGTCATTACCCGCAGAGAAAATGGCAGATGGTCCTCGTTCTCTCCTGCAAATATTAAATGGTCTAGTTCACCTGATGTTTGAAGCGGGGGTGGGGATCACATTGCTTGGGCGACGGTGCAGAGACTGGTGGTATTTGCGTTTATTTCAGGAGCTATTCGGTGGCAGGAAGCTCTTGCTGTTGTCATTTCAGCGTCTTCTGTTCTGTGGAGCTGCTGCATGCTCTCCAAAAACCTTTAATCGTGTTTCAAGCGATTAAAAAAACCCCACAGAAGTCACACAATTTTTTTTTCTCTTCCCTGCAGACACATACCTTAGCGCAAGAGATGTGTCCTTAAATATTTCCTCAGGAAAAATTAATGAAGTGAATTTAAACAGACATTCTTTCAAGTCGTTCCAAATGAACTCATTTCATAGCCTTTATCATGGCTTCCCTGCCATTGGGGAAATTTATTTAAGTTATTAAAAAAAAATTCCCTAAAATTCTCAGCTGAAAAATTGGCTTCTGTTTTTTCTACAAAGCTAACTCACCTGATTTGTCAGAACAGCTTGAAAATGAAGTGCTAACTGGTGGGTTTTATTGAAAGGAAACCGAGTGGAACAACATATGTATTTTCTTAGGAAACTCAAAAAGCTCACAGTCATGTGGTGTTCCTGCGGGTGAATTCTTTGTTATGAATTACAACCTGCTTACTGATGAGTTGTTAATAAAAAGTAGGCCTGCCGGGCCATTATATTTTTCCACACAGTACACACAGTTTAGTTCTCTTTTTCTTTTTTTTTAAGTTTTCATTAATGCACTGAGTGTGAATAAATCTGTTTCTAATTTGTGATTGTTTTCCCTTCATCTGGACAATAATTTATTGCCAAATCTCACACTTGTCTATGACTACCATCCCCCGCCAACAGGAATGTTTTAATTTTTCTTTCTCCCCCTTCCTTTCTTGCTCCCTCCTCCACTGCCTTGTTTTAAACTAAGGGAACGTGAGACCCAAAACGTTGCAGGATGGCAGGGTTCTTGTCGGTGGAGGTCACGTCCAAATATCTGGACTCACGGGAAGCCGGAGGTAACCCAGGCGCTGGTGGACCCGTCCACGTTCATCGTAAGACCCGCCAGCTGGAGTTGTTTGGAGCTGAGAAAATAAGCTCAGGGAAAACTGTTGAGGCAAACTAGAAACAGATGGTAACCTGAGGTGGCGGGACAACTTTATTTAGCGTGGCAGTTCGACTTTATTTATTTATTTTACACGCGCATCTGGTCGCGCTGGGGCGCCGCTGTGCATACTCATTATTAGGCTGTTAATAGTGGATCTGATTTGCCAAGGAATATTAGCAATTAAGTTCACTATGTATTCAAGTCGATTCATATTTTAGTGGGCCTTTGTGAGGCATGTTAGTGGTTAGGGTTTTATGTGGAAAGGGCGTAGGAGCTGCCGTTTGAAGTTCTAGTGGCGTGGAAAATGTGTATCTACCAATTTAGGATCTTAAAGTGGTCCCACCATCCCAGAACACAGCCAAGTTGTCCATAAACGGCCAGCGGGATGCTAATGCATTGCTGTGGATGCAGCCTTGATTTTAGAAATATTCGGGGTTGCTCCTTTGTGGATAGGTGGAGGCTAGGTCCTCCCTTATTTTCACTGGAGGTTTGAGAACGCATCTAGGGATGGGTTTGGGCCACTTAATTCATTGGCCCATGTCTCCTTTCTCCATCAATAGCCCCATCAATACTTAAAATTAAAAACATCGTTTTGTGACGGGAGAGGCAATGTGAGATGGAAACTAGATTTTGCAAAAACAAAATAATAAACTCAGTTTGTTTTTCCTTTTAGTTCCTAGTGGGTGTAATTTTCACCCTTCTGAGTTGGGTCTGGGTCTTAAATTTCTAAAAAAAATTGTGATTACTCCAGTGGCTTCCATTGAGTTGGCAGGACTTGGTCTTTGGGACAGGTGGATTCTTGCCTGATTTATAGCTAATTTTGCAGAATTGGGAAGCTTGGCTAATTTAAACTGTCACCTGAAAATCTGATGAGTCTTTCATTACCCAGCAGATGCAGTTTTCCCAGCCACTGGGGGTTCACTCCCAATGTGTGCAGAAACTACTCTATCTGCTCCAAGTGTACTGGTTGTTCTGATTCTTGAATTAAATCCACATGGAAGCTGGCACAGGGGACATTGCATAAGTGAGCAGGGCTACCAGTAATGTAGTCACTGCTCACCTATGAGCTCCAGAACCTATAAGTAATGAAAATGTTATCAAAGTAAAATTATCTAAGTAAGTGTGTCCTAGTAGTGAGAGTGTGTGTGCAGACGTGAACTAGACTCTTTTAGGTATGTGTGATGATGTGAAAAGGACCTTCTTCTTTTTTTGGCCACACCGCACAGCATGTGGGATCTTAGTTCCTCAATAGAGGATCGAAGCATACCCCACTGCAGTAGAAGCACCCCCACTGTACCATGAGGGAAGTCCCAAAGGAAAGTGAAAGTCACTCAGTCGTATCCGAGTCTTTGTGACCCCATTATAGAGTCCATGGAATTCTCCAGGCCAGAATTCTCGAGTGGGAAGCCTTTCCCTTCTCCAGGGCATCTTCCCAACCCAGAGATCGAACCCAAGTCTCCTGCATCGCAGGCAGATTCTTTACCTGCTGAGCCACAAGGGAAGTCGCAAAGGAGTACCTTCTAAGTATCTTTGGCGTGTGTGCTAAGCTGTTTCAGTCATGTCCGACTCTTTGTGACCCTATGGATTGTAGCCTGCCAGGCTCCTCTGTCCATGGAATTCTCCAGGCAAAATAGTGGAGTGGGTAGCCATGCCTTCATCCAGGGGATCTGACCCCTATCGAACCTGTGTTTCTTATGTCTCCTGCATTGGCAGGCCAGTTCTTTACTAGTGCCACCTGGGAAGCCCAAATACCCTGTGTCTCTCAGCACTTTTATAAATAGGTGCAGGCACTGCTTTGATCTGAACTTACAGGGTGTGGGCTGCCATTGCAAAGCTGGATGCTGCTGGGGAGTAATTAGCATGACATGCAGGCATGTCACCCCTCTGGGAGACTGTTTGCCTCTGCTGGTACCCAGCAGACAGTGCTGTCATCACTAAGCTGGCTCTGCCCCATGGCAGCATCACAGATGAGTGCCAGTTAAGTCATAGAGTGTGGGATAAGAGAGCAGAGAGGAGACACAGGAAGGAGCTAGGAACTTTCAACCCAGGACATTGATGTCAGAGTGTCATAGAATGTTTTCAATCCAGGACAGTAGACAGCTACACAAATTACATCCATTTTCACTCAACCAGAAATCCCTGGATGGGGAAGATCCCCTGGAGAAGGGAAATGGCAACTCACTTCAGTATTCTTGCCTGGAGAGTCCCATGGAAGGAGGAGCCTGATGGGCTACAGTCCATGGAATCCTGAAGAGTTGGACGCGATAGAGCAACTTTCATTCAGCATCTGTGTAATCAGACCCACTACCGATGCACTTTCTTTTTTTTTTTCAGATGCACTTTCTTTTCTCTAGACATTGTAGTTCTAAATAAACAAGGACTGTATCATGACTGATTACAACCAAACGTCATGTTCATTGCATGAAGAATACCCTGTGCCTGGTGGGCTGACACACCTCTCACATCTCCAAACACTGCAAAAGAAAGAGTTTAGGCTTTGGAATCAAACTGACTGACTGTATGATGATAAACAGATTACTTAAACTCTCTGAGCCTCCTAGAGGAACTCATCTAAAAATATTCCCATCCTATTTCTTGTGCGGATTAAACAAGATACTGAATGGAAAACACATAAAGATAATAAGTTAAGCAAACAGGCAAGAAAATCAGCTTCCTCCCTCCCTTGTTCTTCTGTGGAAAATGCTTGTTAAGGATTTAAGATTAGATCATATTTTCTTCTGCTAACATGTCGCCACATGTGGAATCTTCACGACTCTTTAAGCCAGAGTTAGTCACAACTGGTCAAGGGAGAAAATTTTCTTCAGCCACCAGAGCACAAAGAAGCCTGTTGGAACAAGAATCCATGTCCTCTGAAGTCAACATGTCCTGATAATGGGGTTAAATGAATCCAGCCTTTTAAAGGTTATGAAAAAATTAAATTGAGTAGTAAGCTATTGTAGGCACAGAGATGATTGTTAAAACCTCATATACCCTTGAAAGACAGAACATTACAGATGACATAGGTTAAGCAAAGAAAGGATGGAAGCCGCCAAGAAGCCTCTTGATTAGAGGTTCAAATCAAATGAAGGAGGAACACATCAATCACCTCTGCTTTTGAGCAGAAGGAGGGACTGGTTTCGAAAGCCATGCTTCCAACTAAACTTCTGCCTCCTTCAGTCCCTTCCCTGGAGGATAATGTAGAGAATCTGCTTTCTCACCAAAGGCAACCTGCACTGGAAAAATCCTCCGCAGACACAATTACATATATTAAAAAATTGGTGCCTATGTGTTTGTGTGTGCATGTTACACCACACTTAATTCTTAACTTTGGCTCTGATTTTTAGGACTCAAGCCCAGAAACAATAGAAGCCTAGAACCTTACCATAGGATTTCTTTCGTCTTTTTTTTTTTTTTTAAGCTTCTTAAAAAAAAATCCTGATCCCTTGAGTTCAAAGCGCTCATGTGTCCCCTAGCTCCTGAGAGACCTTCTCTGGCCAGGCCTCTTGTTGATTAATTGAGTCAAATCCTCCTACACAGCCTACTTGTTTGGCAGGATGGATCGGCTGGTATCTGGCTTCCTCACACTGGGGACTCTTCACATCCTCCAGTTCTGATCCTTGGGTGGCTTCTCTCTCTGAGCAGGATCATCTCTGTGCATGCATTCATGTGAAAATCCAACATTTCACTATCTCTCTCATCTTCTCCAGAGGGAGTTCAGGCTTCCTGTTCTGTGTTTTTCACAAGTCTGGATATTTTCAGCTCCCACCATACAATTTTACACATTCCTTGGTCTGGATATCAGTTGTGGATCTGGGAACATAATGACGCATCTGAACACATTTCTCAGATGAATAAAGCTGATAAAACTCCCAGAGTTTCCATCATGTCTTCACCGAAGGAAACTGCTGCTACCCTAAGTGTCCCCAGCCTCCTCCCCTTGGTTCAGAGAGGGTTGAAGAATGAGATGTGGGTGAGGCGAGTCATGTAGAGTCTCTCAGTAGGATTGGAACTATTTTCTCTTCCTTGTGGGGTTATGTAATGGGCTCAGTCCTCGGAGCTGATGAACAGGCGATTGGGAAACATTCCACCAACTTCTAAACCTGGCCTGGGGCCAGCTATCTTCTCACGGTCTGCCTTGCTGTCACCAGAAATGGGCATGGTTGGCAATGCGGGTGGTACCCAGGATGGTTGGCTTTTCCTCTTTGTCATTAAGGTGGGAGGTGATGGTGGCAGCCATCCTGCCCGCACTGGCCTGGGTCAGTCTGGCAGGTCCACGTTGTGTTGAGTGGATCCAAACACATTGTGAGGAACAGGAGGAGTGACTGGGAAAGGTTAACACTGTTCTGTAGACTTTGGTGCAGGTTGGAAGTCAAAACAAACCTTGAAGAAATAACTGGACACATTATTTCCAGAGGTCTTTTCAGACCAGGATTTTTTCACCACCCTTCTTCCCCTTGAGATTTCAGACATGTGATTTTCTACACACCGTGTTTCTTCTCTTGCCGCTATTACACGTATGACTCCTATTGGGCTTGTATCACCCTATTCTTAAAAAAAGGTAATACACGGCAAAATGTTATTTTCAGGGAACTAGGAGGAGAGGGCGTCAGAGGATGAGATGATTGGATAGCATCACCAATTCAATGAACGTGAACTTGGGTGAACTTCGGGAGACAATGAAGGAGAGGGAAGCCTAGCGTGCTGCAGTTCGTGGGGTCGCAGAGAGTCAGACACGACTGAGCGACTGAACAACAATAACAACAAAAGCATTTTAGGGGGAAATCTAGAATTAGTAAGTTCTCTGAAATAATAAACTCTCTGTTATAAGCTCTGTTATGATGTCCATTTAAAATGGTATGTTGAAGTCCTAAACCCTAGTACCTTGGAATGTGACTGTATTTGGACATAGGTCATTTAAGGTATAATTAAGGTTAAATGAGGCCGTGGGGTGAGCTCTAATCCAGTATGACTGATGTCCTTCTGGAAGAGGGAATTCAGACACAGACAAGCGCAGAGGGAAGACCTTGTGAAAACACAGAGAAAGGCCATCCGCTAGCCAGGGCTAGAGGCCTCAGTGGAAACCAACCTTGCTGACATCCTGGGACTTCCAGCCTCCAGATGGTGAGAAGTAAATCCCTGTTGTTTAATCCACTCAGTCTGGGGTATTTTGTTATGAGAGCTCTAGCAGACTAATACACTCTCCTCGAGAATAACAAAACTTTTAATGTGGGGCTTCCCTGGTGGCTTGGGGTCTTCTTGTGGCAGCCGTCACCAGGGCAGTCAAGGTGTCAGCAGGGCTGCACCTGATGGAGGTTTCCCTGGAGTGGAGGACCCCTTGCAAAGCAGCTCACTCACCAGGCTGGCAAGCTGGTGCTGGCTGTCGGGGGGAGGCTTCAGCTCCTGTCCACCTGGGCCCCTCCCAGGACTGCTAGAGCATCCTCATGCTGTGGGTGGGTCTCCATGGGTGCAGTCCAAGAGGGTGAGTCAGGCAGAGGCCATCCCTGTCTTGACCCAGCCTGGGACCACCCCAGGCTGGGTCACTTGTCCCATCTTCTCCAGCAGCACTCAGTCTGGCCTATATTGAAGGGGAAGGGAGTTAGACTCCACCTTCTGAAGAGAGGAGGATCAAAGGATCTGTGGCTATTTGAAAATCACTACAGCAACTTCAGCTCAATCCTGCAGGGAAGCTCTGAAGATAAAGCAGTTTAACTATGCCCCCGCCAAACCCCTGACACCCCAGCTCCAGACTGGTTTCCACAGGGGACAAGGGAGCTGGAGCAATTTTGCTCTTTTACCTGTCCCATCTTTGTATACAGGGCTGCCTGAAGTGAGCGGGGCTTTAATTCCCAGGCTCCCAAAGGCAGGGCCTGAGAAGGGCCCTTGGAGGAAGGAGGCAGGTGCTGGCTGTGAGACTGAAGCCATCTGCAGCAGGCACGGCAGAGGGACCTAAGGGATGAGAGGCAGCACGTTCATGAGGTCTTCCTCCCCTTTCTTGTGTGACTTCATCTCTGAGCAGAATCCACTGTTGTCTCAGAGAGCCTGGGAGCAGACGTCGGAAAACTACATAGTGAAATCAAATAGCAAAATAGAACCAGGCAGATGCTTGCCCAAAAGAGAGAAGGGGAAGGAGATGGCTGGACACCAAGGGTTATTAATAATACTTTGTACTTTGATGGTGTCTTTCATCTGAGCCTCCAACAGCTTCACGGCCATTTAAGTAATCCAGGGAGTTATTTTCATGGATAGAACCTTTAAATCCAACAGGTCTTTTGAAAGTTTGGTGCTTTGAATGTTTTACTCTTTCTGGATTGTTCTCGAGGGAAAAATGATCTTGACTTATAAATCGTATGGAGGTTTGTAAAAGTCAGTTATTTTTTAAAACAATAGATAGTTGCACTGCCTTTGGCAATATTCTGTGGAATTCACAGGGTGTTTCTTTTTGTTGTTGTTATCTGTCTCAAGCTGTCTTCATGAAATTATTTAAGTAAGTGATAGAACATTTCTGTTCAGCAGGGAAAACATATCTGAAGAGCCTGCCTGAAATTTGAGTAACCATGGTTCCAGCCTTCTAACCATCTGTTAATCCTTCTTCATGAGATGCCAAATGACTAGTTCCAGAGGTCTATTCTACTTCTTCTCTGCCATATACTGTGCGGTCCCCAACCTTTTTGGCATCAGGAACCAGTTTCATGGAAGACAATTTTTCCAGGGACCAGGGAGTGGGGAGGATGGTTTGAGGATGATTCAAGCACATTACATTTATAGTGCAGTTCATTTCTATTATTATTACATCAGCTCCACCTCGGATCATTAGGCATTAGGTCCTGGAGGCTGGGGACCCCTTGGCAACCCACTCCAGTATTCTTGCCTGGAAAATCCCATGGACACAGGGAGCCTGACAGGCTACAGTCCATAGGGTCACAAACAGACGTGACTGTAGCCATTTGGAGTGTGTGCGCGCGCGTACACACACACACACACACACACACACACACACACACACACACACACACACTTTACAGCTAGAGAAGGAACAGGGCTGCATCAGTGAGGTGGCCCCTGCATCAAGAATGGGTCATCTCTAAGCTAATTTTTGGCTGCTGGCTAAGAAAGGAGTCTATTAGCCAGTTTGTCTTGGAGAGTCTTCACTGGACAAGAGAAGCACAAGAGACCCACCTGAACGTGGAACCAGAAGCAGGTTCCTTGATTAGAGACAGGCAGCACCAGGCACGCTGCGGCTACACTCACCTCCTGTGTGCACGCCTGAGGTGCGATGGGAAAGAGGCTCGGGCTGCATCTCATTACCTTGTCACGTCTCTTCTCCCAAAGTGGACGAGGATGTATTTTGCCTACTAACTGGTCACTGATAGTTTCATCACCGCTTGTTTCAGTCCTGAAATGAAAAGGGCTGTAGCAGAACAAAGCCCAGATGAGGAAGAGAAAAGAGTTCCGCTGTCAGAACTGGAACCACAGCAAAGGGCGTGTCCCCGAGGGGCCCCCGGGTTCACCTGCGGACCCCTGCAGTGCCCGCTGTGTTTCTCTCGCGTCTACTCTTGTGAGGAGTGTCGCTAGGTCCCTTAGGCCTACAGGCTGCACTAATAAGGGATGTATTTGCAGCTGTCCGGAGGCTGGTTGCTGCCGCGACAGTCTTTGACTGCTGTTTTCTTTTTTTAAATTGGGAAGCTGAAGTTTTCCTTTTCTAGCCATGCCCAGGCCGTTGTAGTTACCAAACTGCTTCCACTAGGTGGCAGCACAGAGCGCACGGCCGCAGCGCTCTCTATCCACACTGGGCACCTCAAGACGGCTTCTCATCCCCTTAGCAAGGGTCCGCTCTGTCTCTCCCTTCAGGAGCTTGTGCCTTTGCAGACCGTTTCAGTGGTGGGTCCAACTTCCTCCCAAATGGTCTACTTTTTTTTTTTTTTTAAAGAAAAGAGAGAATATTTTCTGCCCCACCTTTATTTTGGGATGAGGCAGGCATTTACAATTCCGTTTGTAATCTCATGTCCCGTTTCCCTTTATACTATGTGGAACTGTGTGAAAATGCATGATTCTCTCTGGAGGAAGGGATTCAACTCACCCTTTGATCCTTTCTTTCTTTTAGAGGTTTTTCTCCTACCCTGAGGTTGACTCCTACCCCACCACATTTTGCCAAACAGGAGGAAGGAGTTAAAGGGGAGTGATTGACAAGGTCCTGGCCCGCCAGGGACTGAATGGCTCCTGAGAGTCCTGAGGAACCAAAATAAATACAAACCCACTTCGTTTGTATTCTGTGAGCTTTGCTCTAGTTTTCCGTCTTGTTGCCTTGACATCTAGTTCCAGCGTGCTTCTGGAAGATGGCCTGTACAATTTAATGTTGGTTGGTCAGCAATTCTGGGCAAATTAAAAAAAACCCAAGTGTTGCTGACTTGCTAATTTATTCCTCACAGCTGTGCTTCAGAGCTCCTGTCTCATTTCTCCAAGTCTCCCCAACTCCTGCACCCCCACACCTCCCCAGGCTGCTGAGCAGACAGCACTTTCTGGACTCGTCTGAGTTCACTGTCCCCATTTCAACACCCACTGCCTCTCTAGCTTTGTCATTGCCTGGGCCCACTCCCCACCACCTCCATCCAAGGAGGCCCGTTAGATCTTTCTGAGGAAGGAGGTTTGCAGATCTGTGTTCTCACTCCTCCCCATCTCTTGCTTGCTCCCTCTCTCACCCCAACCATCCCCAAACCCTCTTCTCATCTGCTTTCAGTGACTCTCTCACGAGCCTTCTATTCTCCTCTTCCAGGTATCTTGTGCCCTGCCCCTTACCTTTGAAAGGGAGACCCTTCCTAGTCAGTCTACACATCACCCAGAACTCTCACCTATCCTTCTAAGTTCTGTCAAACTTTCTATTTGATGCACTCAGGCGTCCCCATTTCCAGCCTTCTTCTAGCTGCCAAGCTCCAATTCTGCTTTAAAGGTCTCCTGGGAATTCCACATCTCTATCCCAATATCACTATAAAGCAGATAGATCTAAAGTCAGACTTGTTTCTTCTATGGATCAGAAAATAGTCAACCTCGTCCTTCCTGTGCCAACTGTAATGCCATCTTTGTTAATGACCTGAAAACTGTGGTGATGCCTGTGCCTTCTCCATCTCCCCTCCCCACTCTCATCCAATCCACCAGCAAGCGTGTCAACACTGCCCTCTTTTGTTCATTTATAAGCTGTGGTGTTTCAGAAAGAGCCTTTCCACTTGGAATCAGAGGGTGGGGTTGACACCTTGTGTCACCCATGGCACCCTGGGTAAGATTTGCAATCCTATCCTGATGTCATTGAACAAACAAACAAACAAAAATCACTGCATCCAGAGATTATATAGTCCATCCCTGTCAGTCATGAATAAGAAAATCAAGTCCATGAAGTGAGTTACCTAAGGTCTCTGAGCTGAAACCTAGCCTGAGGGGTTTAGACCACCAGGCCAAGGCTCTTTCTTTTGACTCACTGGGTCTTCAGGAAGTTCCCATCAAAATGGAAACGTGGCTGTTAGTGCCTGAAAGCTTCACTAACACCATCCACCCACTCCCTGACCCTGCCCACCTCCCAACCACCCAGACTGAAATAAAAGAAAAGCCAGTTCTGAAGGAGACAAAGACGAGGAATCGAGTCCAAAAAGGGCTGCCTGCATGTCTGGGTTCCCGGCATCTCTTCAACCTTCTTTCCATCAGAGTACCCTGGATTTCTTTTGGGGACACATACTTGTCCTCCTCTCCACTACCACAGGTTGGGGAGTCCTAACCCCATCCTTACCCCTAGGGGCAAGCCTGATTGGCCACAGTCAGCTTGCATGTTTAATCCTCCAGGCCAATGATGGATGCCTTGATTGGGGGACGCCCCTGACCTGTCGGTGTGTGTTGGCTTGTCAGTGTGTGGAGCTCAAGGCTTTTGCTGGGTCTGCTGAGAACTAGATGTGACCCGCAGAGCTCTTGGCATTCATCCTGCACTCACGAGGGGAAAATCTGTCGAAGAGCAAGCCAGGATGGAGAAAGGAGGGCTGAGAAAGAGAAGGAGAAATCACATCCCAGTGATATCACTTAAGCCCCTGGATTAAGCTTTGCCTCAAACCAGCCCTACCCCTGAATATTTTATGAGCCAATAAGTAAATCCTTTTTTTTTTTTTTCCAAAAAATCTGGTGTAAGTGAAGGTTTCTGATACTTATAATCTAAAAATCTCTGGTTGATATACTCTGGGAAGAGTAAAATTATCTCTATAGAATTCGATGAGGAATGCACCAACCACCACCGAGAGGGCAGTCAAACCAATTTTCTCCCATCCAAATGAAACTGAAATTGTTAGTTGCTCACTTGTGTCTGACTGTTTGTGACCCCATGGCATGTAGCCTGCCAGGCTCCTCTGTCCATGGAAATCTCCAGGCAACACTACTGGAGTGGGTTGCCATTCCCTTAAATCAGCTGCTAGTCCATCTCCATAGCCCAAGGCTGGGCCATGCTCTTAGATCACTGCTACTGGACTGCTCTCAGACACAGAGTCCCCTGAGAAGGATCCTTGCCTGTTCCTCTGGTGGCTGGGAGGATCTAACATAGCCTAGCAGCTGGTGATCCTCTATGATTTTTATGGGCTGTTGGAGAAAGTAGCTAAGGAAGAATGGCAGTTCAACAGTGGAAGGTTCACAACTTGCAAATGGGAAAAGCTGTGCTCCTGGGGAGTCAAGTTAAAGTTTTGAAGAATTAACTCATGTAATGAAAGAATAGGGAAACAAAATGAGGAATGAACTCTGATAAGTTCACTCTGAGTTTCACAATTTAGAATTTATGTTTGATCTCAGTCCAGAATGTTAAAGGTTAAAAACGTCCCAAACATACGCAGAAAGATAGCAGGCAGTAGAGAGAAGGGCTGGTATCTCCTAGCAGGCAGATTCATGGCTGGTTGCTTTTGGTGATGTGTGCAGATTTTGCAAGGGAGATCTCTTGTAACCATGAATCTCTTTGCTGTCTGGTGGTCTTTCATGGCAGTACTTGAGGAATGATACAAAAGTCTCCACTACATTTATAATAGGCTGAGACTTGAACCACATGTTCTAGCAACCATATGAACCCTGAGGAATCAATTGCTGGGTGAAGTTGGGCATGTATTTAAAACATATGAGGGGATGTTTTATGTCTCACTAGACTCCAGTACTCTTGCCTGGAAAATTCCATGGACAGAGGAGCCTGGTAGGCTGCAGTCCATGGGGTCGTGAAGAGTCAGACACGACTGAGCGACTTCACTTTCACTTTTCACTTTCCTGCATTGGAGAAGGAAATGGCAACCCACTCCAGTGTTCTTGCCTGGAGAATCCCAGGGATGGGGAAGCCTGGTGGGCTGCCATCTGTGGGGTCGCACAGAGTCAGACACGACTGAAGCGACGTAGCAGCAGCAGCAGCAGCAGCAGACTAATTTTACTTACATGGAGGCTTCATCTCTCCCTTACCTCTGGGGTTTAAGAAGAAAGTCTACCTCCTGTACATATAAGGTAGCCAGGCATTTGTTGTAATCCTGTTGTAGTCATTAGGGCTGTTTGCCAATATTTGGGGCTCCCGGGCACATTCGAGGATTGCACGTTCCATCTGACCTGTTTTGGCTAATGAAACTAGAGTGGAAATAATGTAGCTGAAGCATTAAAATCCAGAACTCAGTTTGCATGTTTTTTTAATCTCTGGCATAGTAACAATCAACGGTTGGAATGGTGGCCGCTGAGTTCGTCTGAGTCCCTGAGTAACTGATCAGCAGTATGATGCCATCCCTCCATCTAACGCCAGTCAACTGTAGCCTAAGCAAGTTATGAAAAGAAAGTGAAGTCACTCAGTCCTGTCCAACTCTTTGCAACCCCGTGGACTATAGCCTACCAGGCTTCTCTCTCCGTGGGATTCTCTAGGCAAGAATACTGGAGTGGGTTACCATTTCCTTCTCCAGGGGATCTTCCCAACCCAGGGATCGAACCTGGGTCTCCCGCATCAGAGGCAGATGCTTTAACCTCTGAGCCACCAGGGAAGCCAAGCAAGTTATATGTAACTAAGCAAGTTATAATACATTATAAGGCATTGAAATTCTGGGTTGTCTGTTACTAGAACAGAACCAAATCCATCCTGATGTATATAAAATGAAAAATATTCTAGTAAATTTTCTTGAAATTGGGATGAATTCTATGTGCCTCTTCACCTTTGGTGGCTCACCTTCTTGACAAATGATGTGAAGAAAAATTATAGAAGGTAGCACTTAAAATATTAACTAAAAACTTTGCAATGTTTAATAGTTTACTTTCTTTAACTGTGATAAACGATTTCTTATTAGTACTATTCATAACATACAGATATAGATATATTCATGGTTTTTATGTAATTATAATTATATTGGCTGTGCTTTGGGGGATTCAACTGTCTTATTTAAGATTATTGACAAATACTTGCCATAAGTTTACATTAATCTTCCCTGTTATGGAAATGCAAAATTAAATTAATTTGAATCCTGTTAGTTTCCTTTGGCAGTGAGTTACAGAAAGACTCAACTCAAACTAGCTTAAGTTATAACAAAGTTGAATATTTCACAGCTATGGGATATTTCATATATAATGGAAGTTGAGGCTTTGGGTTGATTGACTTAGTGGCTCAGTGCTGTTATCCTGTCAAGGACTCAGGCTTTCCATTTCTCTAGGGAGCTCCTCTTGCTGTTGAATTCCCCTCTGGTATATCCAAGATGGCAGCAGCTGTGCCAGGGACCATATCCAGCACAGTGCCCAGAGTTAGAAGATAAATAATTTCTTCCTGTTTGGAAGATGAACTTTTTCTTAGGAGGAGGATGCCTTTCTCCCAAAACTCTTAAGAAAATGTTTTCTCTTGTCGTAGTGGCCAGAATCAAGTCGTATGGCAATTCACAAGCCCACGATGGCCTGGGGGTAGAATTACTATTGTCAACGGAGACCACAGTGCTCCCTATGGACTAGCCATAATTAGATAACCGATCTTTTATTTTTGGCTGTTTAGGCTGTTTCTTGTTTCACTTGCTGGAAACAATCTGGTATATATCATTTCTACTCTCTCACTCATTTCATGTTTTCCTAAAGATGGAAGGGCCGAGTCAAAGTGAATAAATGTATTTATCATTCTTTCTATTACTAAGATATTCAACTCGATAAGGATTGTACCTAAATACAGTGCCATCAATCTTGGGAATAATACTGTTTTCTCTCTAACACATGCTATAGAGTAATAACTGATTGGTTTGAGTTACAATTCCTTAATTACCAGTGAGGCTGAACATTTTTCCAGAGTTTGTTTACTCTCTTTGGAATGAGATCCCTCAGAAGGTAGCCTCTCTGGCACAAAGGTTGGAAACGCTGAAGTCTCAATCCCCCAAGTAAACTTGGCATCTGGTTCTCTCTCTGACCCGGCAACGCTAGAAGTAGAACTGACTCAACATACAGTAAACTCAGATCATCCAGAGACTCACACTATCCAGTTGGAACCCACCGGGGACCCTTAGCAGGGAAATGTCACCCAGGCATTAGGCCAAATGAAAGGAATTGCAGCTCTTGGAACAGAATCTTTGGAGAGCACTTAAACACAAATTATTTTTATGACTACATGAAATTATTGAGTTAGAGGCATCAAAAAATTTTAAATGATATCCACATTTTAAAAACTTCGAAGAATGACCTTATTCTTAATAGAACATCTCTCAAGAAAACATAAAGGGATATAAAACTATAGCTAGGCCTGGGTTTGGATTTAGGAGCAGACTCCTCTGCCTTCGCTGAAACAGAATACTCTGTGGTGGTGATTTAGTGTTGAAGGGCCCAGCTGTCTATTTCACCAGTTTCCTGTTTCCTAAATATCTTGACCAAACACTACTGTCGGCTTCAAAGATGTTCCTGTTGTTGTTTTCTCTAGGGTGCTAGAGAGGCTCTGAGGGGGCCTATGAATTCCTTGACATTTTCTGGAAAATGTTGTGGGCTTGATCATTCTCCCCCTACCCCGCCACAAGAGCAGACCCCTGTCTTTCAGGAAAAAGGGCCCACAGTCATCCCACCTGTACTTTTCATTCATTTTTGTTTTTCCTACAGCTCCCCTTCACCTTCTTCTACTCTCCAGTTTGCTTCCTTATTTTTCACTCAATTTCCCTGAAAAACCAGGGTTTTGGTTTGGGCTTCTCTCCTTAGGGTATCATCTCTCTGATAATTTAAACACTTTTTGTGGCCCTTTTTCTTCATATGAGATGGTCTGGGAACAGGATTTTGTGGTTAAGAGGTTACACTGAATGTGTAATTTTTTTTTAAAAAAGTATTAAAACATATTCAAGAATATAGGACATTATTTATGGATTCTTTGTTTTAGAAGTTGCTTCAGGATCTTTTGTTGTCTTGTGTCAACAATAAAGGGGCTTCCCAGGTGGCTCAGTGGTAAAGAATCCACCTGCCAATGCAGGAGACATGGGTTCAATCCGGGGTCAGGAAGATCCTCTGGAGAAGGAAATGGCAACTCACTCCAGTATTCTTGCCTGGAAAATCCCATGGACAGAGGAGCTTGGCTGACTATAGTCCATAGGGGTCACAAAGAGTTGGACGCAACTGAGCACGCCGCAGACTGATCAACACTGTAAACATTAATTTTCACTCTAACAGTAAACAAAGGGTCATCTATGCTTTCTGGAGTCGCCTTTGAGCTCTTTGAATTGGAAAAGTGCACCAAAATTATGGACGGCCTCCAAACCCTAACAAGAGGTAGACCCATCTTAGTGGTCCCTTGGTCAGCTCAGCTGCATCCTCTGGCTTAAAAATTAGATTATTACATGCATGTTTCTTGATTAGCCCTAAAAATATTCCATGTATGTAAAGATATTCCACATACATAAAGAAACTTTTCAACTTTCCTCTGATCCATTTAGTGAAGCCCAGTTAACACTCTTTCCAGTTACCACATCAATCCTTTTTTTTCCATTAAGAGAGTTGAAAATTCTAGTTCAGAGACTCTAGGATTTTTGATAGTTGTTCCAATACTGGAACCTCAGGAGTACATTTTTTCTCTCTTCTGATAGAAAATTGCAGAGAATAATATCAAGTTTAAAATTAGATCTTGTGTTTTAGAAACAAGCAGATATTCACTTCAGTTCAGTTGCTCAGTCGTGTCTGACTTTTTGCAACCCCATGGACTGCAGCATGCCAGGCTTCCCTGTCCATTACCAACTCCCAGAGCTTACTCAAACTTATGTCCATTGAGTCAGTGATGCCATCCATCCATCTCGTCCTCCGTTGTTCCCTTCTCCTCCTGCCTTCAATCTTCCCCAGCATCAGGGTCTTTTCAAATGAGTCAGTTCTTCACATCAGGTGGCCAAAGTATTGGAGTTTCAGCTTCAGCATCAGTCTTTCCAATGAATATTCAGGACTGATTTTCTTTAGGATGGACTGGTTGGATCTCCTTGTAGTCCAAGGGACTCTCAAGAGTCTTCTCCAACACCACAGTTCAAAAGCATCAATTCTTCAGCGCTCAGCTTTCTTTATAGTAGATATTTAGTGGAAAAGTAATCTAAGAAAAACAGCTCTCTGTCAAAAAATAGAGTCAGAAACACAAGGGCTATAATAAAATCTGAAAGATGAACTGGATTTCCATGAACATCAGCAAAGTACAGTGTGTGGGGGGATATCTATCTCTTTTATTACTTTTTTAATTTAAAAAAAAAAGTAAAAAAAATTTTTTCTAGTTTTTTGGCTGTGCTGCATTGCATGTGGGATCTTAGTTCCTCCACCAGGGATCAGATCCATGCCCCCTGCATTGAAAGCACAGAGACTTAACCACTGGACTGCCAGGGAAGTCCCTACTTCTTTTAAAGATAGAAATCTTTATATCTTTATATATTTTCTTTTACGCATCATTCATAAGACAGAAAGGCTCAGTGTAGTTGCCAGATAGACAACATATGATCCCTAACAGGGGACCCCATCTGGGTGAAATATGGCGATGCAACCAAGGGGCAGGGGCTTCTATATTTTATGTAGTGTTTGAGAACGTCCTGGGCAGAGACTTGTGCAGAGATGGGTTGTGGATTCTGAAATGCTGTGACTTGATTGCTGGATGCTGCTGAGAGACCAGGGTGGGGCCCACTCTTTTAGAGATGTTTGCGAAGATGAGTTTTTTGTGGCGGTGGTGGTTGGTGACATAATCCTGTGCTCTGATCCCTGCTTGTACCGAGGACTGGGGAGACCACCCCCGACCTGGAGTTTGGGGGTGTGGGAAGAGCTAATCATCACCCTTAGAGCACACTCACTGATCACATCTAGTTGAGGAGCGCAGCAAACCAAATGTGTGTGTGTGTGTGTGTGTGTGTATGCACACACATGCAATTTAATTCCATAATGCAAGGTAGGGATTATTTGGTAATAAAAATGTACATTTGCAATTTTATTTCTGGAATCCATATTTCTACACCGGCCAAGGGACTCTGAATTTAATTATTTTCTCTCCACATTCACATTTGTTTGCCCTGTTTCTATTTAATAGATTTAATGGTCTTTTGCTGGTATTTGCTTTTCAATATTTTTCTTTCCTTTGAATTCTTTCTGATCATCATTTATTTCTCTCTTCTTTCCTTTCTCTCTCTTCTTCTACACCTTTTTTCAACTTTCTTCTGATCAATTTAGTGAAGCCCAGTTTCACATTCTCTCCAACCACCATGTTGATGCAGGATCTTTTTTTTTTTTTTAACCCATTAAAAAAGTTGAAAGCTCTGTTTAAAAATCCATCTCCCTGTAGTTAGTTGCCAAGAGTGGCTCTGGTGAATGGCTGAACTGAGTTCTTTCTAGAAAGATATGCTGTGCTTTGTAGCTTAGGCATGTCCAACTCTTTGTGACGCCATGGACTGTAGCCCACCAGGTTCCTCTATCCATGGGAATTCTCTAGGCAAGAATACTGGAGTGGGTTGCCATGCCCTCCTGCAGGGGATCTTCCCCACCCAAGGATCGAACCTAGGTCTCCTGCATTGCAGGCAGATCCTTTACCATCTGAGATAACAAGATAGATATGTTTTAAGCTGCTGGGAAGGTGCTTATAGTATGCACTAGGGCTATAGCAAAGGCATTTGCAAAGACAAGACATTAATAAATATCCTTGGCACAATTTTCTGTTTACAACTTTTGAGATCTGAGAGGGGTTAAAAACGAAGAGACTATAAACCTATGATGGGATGCTGGTAAGTAAAGGTGTGATCAGACCCTGAAATGTTAAGGCACTTAGGGGCCAATGCATAAAGAATGAGACTATGAAGAAAAATTCTAGAAATTTCTCCACGTGGTGAATGCAGCAAACAATGGGAAATTTGCTTCCACACAAGCCTGTATAAGATTGTGTTTATAGCTGTGAATGTAAACAAGGAAGCCAAGCACAGGGCTCACAGCTTGCAGGCGACATCATGTTTTTGTTACAGTGACTGAAAACTATGCATAAAAATTGGAAGATTATTTGGTATTTAAATACCAATGTGAACTTAGTTACAGACCTCTAAAGATTTAATTTTATAATTCCTCTTAACTCCAGCATCTTGTAGCAGGTATTTACTCTTTAACCACCCATGCCTAATTTTTGACCTATTGGGCCTTGTACTGACTCAATAAAGTAAAGAGATATTTAGGTCAAACCAGAAAGATATCACAACAGTCCTAGGCTATTATGTGCCCAAAGGGAGAAGGCTGATTCTGACAGCAGGGATTATAAATGTTTTAAAGTAATTAAAACCTGATTTGCCCGACTTGATGCATGCCGTTTTCAAAATGTCTAATTGTTTGCACAATTTAAAATAAGGGGGGGAAACATGGCAACTTTACAGAGCCAAGAGGGAGTTGTTTAAAATGGTTCAAGTTCTGTTTAGATTCACTGAGGGGTATTTGAAAGAGCTCAGAGGCTGCGAGAAAGGATATTTTTCCAGATGATTAAATGCAAATATGGTTTAAAAATGCTTAAGAAAATGATTTCAGAATAAGTAGGAAAGAAAAAACGATGGGGGGAGGGCACACAGAGGTGAAGAAGGGGATTGTTTGGGAGGGATTCGGCTGTGACCCAGTCTTGACGTCCTGGGATCTGAAGCGTCTTTGTTCTGCGGGATGGGGGAGGCGGGGCTGGCAGGAAGGAAGACAGGAGGATGCTGAGGCAGCACTGGGGCCTTCGGGAAAGCCTCGCCAAGTTCCCAGAATGGATTCTCATCACTTTCCTCTCCAGGCTGGTGGGCACTGCCTACTTTCCCCAGGATGCCTGAGGTTTCCGGGTTCACTCGTGTGTACAGACCCCTGAGCAAGTACAAAGGACCCTCTCTAACCCCCACGCGTCTCCTTTCCAGTATTTGATACTAAAACCAACACCACAATGCCCACACCAAAGAACCTACTAGAAACCACAGTTCTGCTACATCCTTCCCTCCTAAATTCTATCACTTTGAATTTGGCTTATGTTGGGATTGTATTATGGATGAGGTAAGCAGAGACTTAAGTCTGGGCCTTCTATAGCTGATGGCTCAGCCACGTTGCATGCTGGATTCTGGTGGGTAAGCTGGGAGACAACAAAGACATTTTTGGCGTAAAAGAGTCACACTGCAGGGATATGACAGCAGCACTCCCAAAGACTGGAAGCAGGAATGTCTGTTAGTGGACACTGAGGCAACTGTTCTCCGCGGCGTGTCAGCTGCGACTGAGGTGAGACCTGGTGCCATGTCTGTTTCCACCTCAATGTTTCTGCTTTGCATCTAACATAAGTTCAGAAAGGGAACACGAACCCTGAATTGGAGGAAGTTTCAGGAGCTTCAAGGAATTCTGTTTCCCGTGGGTTTAAATCGTCTACATGCTGACAAGAATGTTTTATCAAGACAAGAGTTTTCTTTCAGTCCTGAGTTTTCATCCAACTTACAGAGATTCCGGAGTGGAATTGTATTTAGCAGTTGGCAAGGGAGAAAAGGCAAAGGGGAGGACTTCTAAAGGCTTCTTGGACATCAAATGGCTATTTCACAACAACTTTGTGATGAGTTAAGTGTAAATGAATCAGAAACATACGGACCAAATTTCCTTTGAAATTCACATGGGTTTAAGAAATTAAGGCAAAAACGTTCTTGGCAAAGAGAATTTTGGGATTTGCCAAATTCAAGCCATTTGAGAGAGTTGGTCCATTCTTTGTGGACCCAGAATGCTGCCGGGCTCCATCTCTGTTTGTTCCTCTTCTCCATCCAATGGTCAAATTATCCTGAGACTGGAAAGCTTAAGTCTGACTGGAGGTTGGGCACACAGGAAGTCCTCTGGTGCTTTCCTGGTTGGTTGGGAAGGACCAGCATCATGCTTTGGAGCCAGCGGTGAGAACGGAGCTTGATTTTAGCGTCAGAGGGTCCAGCTGTTTGGATCCTGTCCTCACGGGTGCTGCATCGGGGGGAGAGGTGTTCTCATCATGGCTGCATCTGGAAACTGTGTCTTTGGGGAGAGATTTTTCAACTCTTTTAGGAAGGATTTGTCTACTCAGTGGAGAGCATGCAATTCTGGAGGCAGATAGAAATGTTGGGCAGGAGAACTGACTTCTTTCTCTAGACTTGGTACTGTTCCTTCTGCCAAATAGTGAGCATCCTTGAGGCAGAGACTCAGTGTTGGTGTTATTTGTGTTTTGCACACAGACTTTTCTGTGAGAGATGTCTGCAGTGCTTGTCATACCAAGCTGAGAATGAATTACAGAGGAAGTGGTTTACAAAATTGCAAAGCTTTTTTTTTTTTTTTTCAGTGAAAATCAAAATGTCATCAGAGGAAATGGTCATTTTAGCAACATTTTGGGACTTGGAAATCACTTACTTGTGAAGAGGTTTTCACTGCAGTGGAGTGTGTTCAAGTAGAATTTAACCTATAAAGAAGGGAAAGGGACTTGAGAGTGGCACTTTTTGTAAGAGGAACAGAGTGAGGGAGGGTGGGTAAGAAGTATAATATCCAGCAGGGAAGGGGCAGTTAAGGGGGCGGGGCGGGGGAGGGCGGGGACAATGAAGAGAGAAGCAGCAAGTCTGGGATTCAGAAAGGTTAGAGGATCAACCTGTCCTGTTTCATGAACCACAGGAAGGGAACCATCTTCTGCCAGCATCTCACCTACTGTGCAAGGAAAGCTGACCCCCTTCTTGTGTCCCAGGCTTAGCATGTTTCCCCAGAGCTGGTTCCTGAAATGAGATAAGCCAGATGAGCCCATTCTCTTCTCCAGGCCATGAATATATGGTCCATCCTAGGTGCTCAATAAAATGTTGTCAAATGAATGAAGGTTCTGTTTTGTGGATGGCAGTTAGCTAATGCTAAAGGAGGAAAAGGCAAAGATGACTGAGGATGAATGATCCCAGAGGGAGGCAACAGAACCCCAAAGAGTCAGAGAGTCCTAAAACAATGCAGAAAGGCCGTCATGTAGATGGAAGAGATGCAAAGGACTGATGGAAGATGAGACGCTACTCAATTTAGCTGTCTAGGAGAGTCTCCTAACTTTTCCAAGGAAGATTTCAGAAAAGAGAGAGAGAGACAAAAAAAGAACCAAGAGGAGAGAGTTTATGTTGGGGAAGTAGGGGCAGGGGATGTAGATACTGCTGGATTTCTTCCACTCGTGTCATCCTTTGATTCATTTCGGCTCTTGTGATGAGCCAGGGCTTGGAGGAAGCAAACATTGTCTCCAGGAAGCATGTGGTCTTGTAAGAAAAAAAGGACATGCTCCCAAGCAATGATCACAAGCTGATGAAGAGAAACTATAGAAGGGCTGCACAAACTGCTCAAGTTTGAGAGAAATGGAGGTTCCTTAGGCCAGCCCAAGGAAGAAGGTGATGTTCAGGCGGCATCCTGTGCCCTGCCTCATTATACCCCCAAGAGAGCTCTCAGTCTCCCAGCCTTCCCCAGTTTGCCCCAGCTTCCCAGCCTGGCTGTGCCACTCCTGCCACGGTTCTGCTTGCCTCAGAATTCAGTTTCCCTTCCAATCCCAAAGCAGATGCTAAGCAAAACCAAACTCAAGCCTGGGGTCAGGGCCACAGGATGTCTTGTTTGAAGGAAGGCTGCCTGTCAGGGAGGACAGAGGGCTGGTGAGGTGGAGGGTCCTGGGGTGTGGGTGCGTACCCACTTCATGCCCCATCTTCTCAGATGCCATAGGGTTTCTGAACATCTGTGTCTACCGTGAATGTATGCAAGCTGTTTCCATTTCCTTAGCAAAGGCCCTAAGATACTAGTTTTCATTAGTTCAGGTGTTTGCCTCCTCCTGCTGTTTATTTTTGAAGATAGAGACAATCTGCTGTATATTTTCTTGACTGCTTCGAGGTCACTAGATTCCAAGGGTTCAGGGCCCCCCTTTTTTTCAGTATCTGTCCAATATTAAGTCCTCTGAGGTGGCCTGGGCCCTCTCCAACCTCTCTCTGTTCCTTCCCTAGGTCTTATCCACTCAACTGCCCATCCTCCATCCAGTTTGAAAGGATTTGGGCCTCAAGACCCATCCTAGGAGTTGTGTGGAGCCACAGAGCAGGATATGACAGACTCCCCTCAAGGAACATCAGCGCTTCCCAGAATTCTGCTTAGTTTCCTTGACGATTACTGACCTCTTGGGCCCCTGCCATTCACGACTGCTTGCTTTTTCCATACGTGATCCTGTAGAAAAGAACAGAATTTCTGTAAAAAGAATTAAGCTGGGAAAGAAAAGACATTCTGGCAAAATCTGAAACATAAGCGATATTTATATTTTAGGAACATGTTCCAGCACTAAAGTCACTTTAGTACTTGGAGAACATTAAAATATGTAATGCAGTCAACAACTTGTTTTGCTCATAAATTGACCATATTTGATACTCAGTACCAAATCTAATTTATTCAGAAATAATTTGAAACTAGCTAGATTGAACTTACTTTTCAATGTTTTACATTTTTCTACACAATAAATTTTGAGTCGATGAGCTCTGTGGTATTTAACAGCTCTATTTTTTGCCATTGCATGAGCTGGCAAAAAAAAAAAAGAAAAAAGAAAAAACCTGGAGGATGACAGCCCCAGACAGGCTAGAATGATTCTTAGGGAAATGCAAAAATAACAATTACGGAAAAACAAGGTTGCTTTTCCCTCCGTGTTTTCTCCTGGGACATTCTTTTTTACAGTGCTTTCCTTTCCTGTTGGGGGAGAATTTCTAAGGAGTCTCCTCAAACTTCGTGCTGAATCAGCCCCTGATGGGCAGGTTGCTCTCTGCCACTCTGGATCTAACTTGTGCTTTCTTCCCTGACCCTCTGCTCTCTCTAATTCTCTTTCCACATGGCTTATTTGAAGTATTTGAAGAAAGTAGTGTGGGCTTACATTGTTTCCGTTTCACAGCTGGTCTCCTCTGTTGGCTGAGCTATTCCGTGTGTAGACAGACATCTCTGAGTAACTCAGGAGGAACACCTGTGATCTGTTAGCAAGGAGGCTCCTCTGGGGCCAGCCTGTGGGCCTTCGTCAGTCAGGATTCCCACTGAGTAAGGAAGGGTGTGTTTAAGAGGTTTAGATGGTTGGTTGTTAGGATAGTTCCTCCATGACCGGTTGACAGAGTCCCTGAGAGGCGGATCTACTTTTCTCATCTGGGTAATTCAGTGTTTACCTGTGTACCCTGCACCATAGTAGACACACAGTATTTGATGTTGTTCAAATGAACGCACGTAGAGTTTAAATCTAAAGTGCCTTTAGAAATAGAGTCCTTACATGTCTATGTATATTATATGTTATCTTGGATTTGGAAAATATTGCTATGGGATACTTGAAAGTGAAAGTGTTAGTTGCTCAGTCCTGTCTGACTCTTTGTGACCCCATGGACTGTAGCCCGCCAGGCTCCTCTGTCCATGGAATTCTTGAGGCAGGAATACTGGAGTGGGTTGCCATGCCCTTCTCCAGGGGATCTTCCCAACCCAGAAATCGAACCCAGGTCTCCCAAATTACAGGCAGATTCTTTACTGTCTGAGCTACCAGGGAAGCCCATGGGGGTACTTATGCCAACTCAGTGGTTACAAGCCCAGTAAACTGCTGCCATTGTATTTTAAATGAAATAATGATACAAAGTATTAGCTGTCATACTTAAATAATCTACGAGGAGAATTTGAACTTTTTGGAGATTAATGTGGACATAAAACATAATCTTGAAGACGTGCTTACTTAGCAAATTTTAGTGTTGCCAAAAAAAAAAAACCTTTTTAATCAAGAATTTCCAGGGTTATATATATATTTTTAATAAAATATTATGTTTTGTTCATCCAGGACCCCAAGAGGAAGATGTAAGACAGAACTAAACATGCAGGGATTTTATTAAGGGAAATGGTCTGTGTGAGAGAAAATAGAGAGGGGGCTGCGAGGCCACAGACAACTGATCCTAAATGAAGACAGAGGAGGAGATGCTTGGGTGGAGCATCTTTGACTGCTGTGCTGTCTAAAGACATTCCAGCACGACCGCCCAGAGACTTTGAGCCAAAGTCAGCTGTCAGAAGCATCCTGGGTCTCTCAGGAATGAGATTGGCTTTGCAATTCCGCAGGGCAGTCATTGGCTGGAAGCAGCTGTGGGAGGTGTGGTCAATTACAGGGTCCCCCTGTAATGAAAGGTCACATTCTCATGGTGGTCACATCTATATTTGATTCATCTGAAACACACAAGAATAGCACTATGTGAGGAAACATCTTTCTCTTTACATTGGGAGTCAGATTTATTGAAAATCCTGGGAAACTGTCCAGGATTTCCAGCGAATAAGGTATATAATTTTATATGTTTCAAGTGAACATTCTAGCAATAATGTCAATAGAATAGTATACCACACTGGCATTGATTTCCAAATCCTATCCCCTCCTCTTGTCCTTGTAATAGAATCCCTGACTTATAGCTAAGTCCGTATCAGTCCAGAATAAAGATCAGTTTCCCAGTCTGCCTCACAGATGTGAATGTGACAAGTTTGTGACTGACAGAAGTGGAAGAGCTGTGCGACTCACGGGATGAGCATGAATGGAAATGGTATACACTTCTTGTTGGCTAGAATACAAATGTGATGGTTGGAGTCTGAGCAACTATATTAAACCCTTAGGTAGAAATCTCATGCTGAAAAATGACAGGCTAACAGTGTGGAAAGAGGCTGGAGTCCTGATTCATGGGCTACCATACCAGCCCTCATTGCCCACCTCTAGACCTCTATTTCGAGTAAAGGTAATAGACTTCTATCTTTTAAACGTCACTCTTATTCTTGGCTTTCTAGCACTCAGAACTAAACCTAATTTTACTAATATAGGCAGCTCTTTCTGAAATAGGGACCAGAGAGACTGAAAGTAACATGTTCCTTATGACAGAACTAATAAGTAGTGAAGTTGGATTTTTACCTGGTTCTCCCGACTTTTAGGTTGGATGCCTTTGGAATTAACTTTGAAGTGTAACTAAATTAAATTTCACTGTGCCACAGTTATCCAGGCATTGCTGAACACATCAAGATAGGTCCCTCTGAGCCTAAGCTTCTTTCTAGATGGAGGAAAACATTGCTACCAACATTACAGGGTTTCTGAATTATTTTGATTAGATAATAATGACTGTGTATGCATCTATTATACTATCTATCTATTTTTAAAATTCCAAGTCCTCAGAATGAAGTCATTTTGTCATCAGCAATTTACTGACTTCAGACTTGAAGTCAGTAAAAAAAGCTTACCTTCCTTTATACAAGGTGCAACTGACCCCAAGAAGCTCCAGGCAAAGTCTAACCAGATTATTAAGGGGTAGACCAGACCGTAAGGGAGGAGAAGAAGACTTTATCACTTCAATAGACAATATATGATATTTTTCACTTCAATAGACAATATATGATATTTGTCACTAATTGTTTCCGTAGCTTATTATGTCTGTGGCATTGTAAGCTTCTTAGAATCCGGAGTCATGTCTCACACTTTTAAGTGCGCTGTATTTACCGTGCAGGGGCTTCTTCCCAGGTGGCACTACTGGTAAAGAGCCTGCCTGCCAACGCAGAAGACGTAAGAGACGCAAGTTCGATCCCTCGATCAGGAAGATCCCCTGGAGAGGTAAATGGCAACCCACTCCAGTATTCTTGCCTGGATAACCCCACGGACAGAGGAACCTGTCCATAGTGTCGCAAAGACGCGGACACGACTGAAGCAACTTGGCATGCAGCAGGCACAGTGAATATTTATTGGTTAATTGGTTGGTTGCTTGATAATAACCATGAATATTATTACTCCTTGCAGTTAAAAAGATGTGAGAGCCATGAACGCTACCATTTTTAAAACATGATGTTCTTCTAAATTCTTGATCCCACTTTTATCTTTTCTGACAGAAATAAAAGCAAAATAGATACTGATTGCTTAAATCACCAAGTTTGGAGTTCATTTCTTTAGGTTTTTGAACCAAACTCCCCTTTTTGTGTGTTTTATTTTAACTCATAAACTTGACTCTTTCTCTAAAACATGGGGAAAATGACAAAACCTTTTATTCTGAAATTAATTCAGAATAAATTATGTAGCTTGTTTGTACAGATTTTCAGTTCAGAATCATGTTTATGTGAATCTGTAATATTCCATTTAATGCGAATGATTAAACCTAGTGAAGTAATGGAAATTTTGTTATGGAATATTTGGTGCTATTATAATTCTAATGGAATGAATTAATAAGCAAGAAGTCATAGGATCATAATCTCACTACAGCTTGAACAATGACTTTGAATCTCAGGTCACTCTCTGAAGTAAGAGACTCACTTCAAAAGACAAGGGTCTAAGCTCCCTTCTTTATATATTTATATAAAATAAAGATAACCCTGCCCTGCCAATTGCAAATGAGATCATATTGCATGAATGTGTTTGATTGTTATATTACATTCCATTCCACAAGGTAATCGCAAATGTAGAAAATTGTTCCAGAAACAAAACATAAAAAATGAATCGCATAGATGAGCTAATTCACATAAAAGTCCCTTTAAATGTAGCCACATGAGTTATTATTAAATATTTGAACAATAAATCTCAGGAACTGTATATAGACAGGACAATGGCTATAGTGCTAAGATATTTAATAATGTCAAGAAATACTTTAAATTTCTGAAGCTTGCACTTATTTGAACGGCTGGAAGGATGCATTTGAGGGATTACTGACACTATTTTGAGCAGTTCTAAGGATGTTCATAGTTACAAAGTGACCTTTCCTGCAACATTGCACAGTTAGCAACATTTCCAGGTTATGACAGGAAGAGGCAGCAGCCATATCATGGGTTCAAATCTCAGCTTAGCCACTAACTAAGAATAGAACTTGGTACAAGTCACTTAACTGTCTTGACCTGAATGTTAGTTTCATTCTTGGCAAAATTAAAGATTTAGATTTGCCCTTTCAAGTTGACATTCACCTTCCAACTGGAATACCCTACATCTACTGCAGTGTATACAACACAGAATTAAAATATAAGAAATATGACTCCAACACAAACAGTTGCTCATGGAGCTGAAATTTTGATGCATTTGTTTGGTGGAAACACTACACAGGGGAAATATTTAGTGGGGGAAAAGCTGACATCACATTTGGGCTGGGGGCTGACTTGTAAAACAGAGGAACGGTGGGTGCAGAGATTATGTTCCTTAACTGTGAAAGTTTGGAGTCACAAATTCTGTGTGCACGTGACTCAGATGAAATATGAAACAATTATTAGATATTTTCTAACTACCCAGGGGTTTGTAATTGTGTTTGACAAAACACATGGTTGACATCACATTTTTCAATTTTTATCCAGATGTTAGGTGTCATATGAGCCCAGCCAAAGGCGGTCCATACTTCACAAAGGCAATTGTAAGTGATGAAAAAAAAAATCAGTTCTTTTAGTTGCCACAGAGAACGTTAAAACACCAAATTATTGACTCAGGCTTGACTTTAGTATGGTTGAGTTCAGCCAAACTGAACTGTATTTTATGGCCTAACGGGGTGATTATTGGTTCAGCTCCATTTCTTTGCTGTTTATGCTATCAGCCTGCTTTTTATTTTTATTTTTTTAAATATGCCCCATCCCCTTCACTTTCAGCAGACAACCTCATTCTATGGTTTAGGGCTCTTTCAGCAAATGAAAAAAAAAACCAGCTCAAGTTGACTTCAGCAAATTGGAATTTACTGGTTAAACTCACTGAAAAGTCCAGGAAAAGATGGAGGTTCAAATAAAGCTCAGAGATAAACCTCAGTCTCTGAAACAGAGACTTGTTTTTCTCACCTTCTCTCTCACCTCCATTCCTTCTGGTTTGTCTCTATAGTCAGAGTGTCTTTTCCCACCACAGGAACAAAATAACTCCTATGGTCTCTGCTTGAAACCCTGTGGGAAATGTTTATCTGCCTCTTAATTGTTTTAATTTTTTTGCCATAGCAAATGTCCCATCCAATCATCCAATTAGCTCCAGTTGTAACACATGCCTAGACCTGTCTATAGGTGGCAGAAAGTGGTGCTCAGATTTGCTGAGGCCATGATCACGTGCTTCGCTTAAGCATCAGACGCTGGAGAATGGAAAGGGGTGGTCTCCAAGGGAAGTCAAGATTCCCTTACCCAAAGAAGGGGGCATGGATGCTAGGCAATTAAGCCCATGTGTCCTCTGCGCTTGGAACCTACTTCATTGAGACAAGGGGACCCTCTTTCAACTTCCCAGTTCACATCCTCTTGCTTGTTGTGGTCTTAGAAGAATAAAATCCTCCTCTTGTTCACAGTTGTCCTGTCTCCTTCCATCTGGTCAAGGATCTGACATCATCAGTCACAGTTACTATTTCATGTATCTTTACTTTCTCCCTCTCTGCTGGTTCTTGCCTTAGTGTATAAAGCTGCTCAGGTCTATCTTATAACACACACACACACAGAGTCTCTCTCTCTCTCTCTCTCTCTCTCTCTCACACACACACACACACACACACACACACACACTCACACACACACTCACCTCATTATTTTGCCCCATCTCCCTTTTTAATTAGCATCTAATATGTTGCCTCTCCTTTTTCTAAGGGTTTGTTCCTCCTAAAAGTATGTCTGTGCTCTTTGTCTTTCCTTTTTTTTAATGTACCTCTCACTCTCAACCCGCTGTGGGTACACACCTATGACACCAGCTGTTAGTGTTACTAAAGGTTCGTTTGTGAAGAAAGACCCCGTTGAATTTTAAGGAAGAAATGTTTTTCTCCCAGCTTTATTGAGATATAATTGACATACAGCACTGTGTAAGATTAAGATGTTCAACATAATAATTTGATTTACATACTTCATGAAGTAATTATCACCATAATTTTAGTGGATGTCTATCACCTCATATGGACTTCCCTGCGGTCCAGTTGGTAAAGAATCTGCCTGTAATGTGGCAGACCTGGGTTTGATCCCTGGGTTGGGAAGATACCCTGGAGAAGGGAAAGACTACCCACTCCAGTGTTCTGGCCTAGAGAATTCCATGGACTCTATAGTCCATGGGGTCGAAAAGAGTCAGACATGACTGAGTGACTTTCACTTCCACTTTCCTTTCACTTTCATCATTTCCTATAGGAACAAAATTAAAGAAATAGAAAAATATTTTCTGGTGACAAGAACTCTTAGGATTTACTCTTTTAACAGTTTTCATGTTTAATGTACAGCAGTTATCTTTATCCTTTATGTATATTACATTCATAGCACTTATCTATGTTATAACTGGAAGTTTGGACCTGTTGACTACCTCCATCTAGTTACCCCTTCCTCCCTTCCCCACCCCTAGCCTCTAGGAACCACAAATCTGATCTGCTTTTCTATGAGTTTGTTTGTTTTTGAAATGTAATTGACCTGTAACATTGCTAGTTCCTATTGTACAACATGTGTGCGTTCGTGCGCAGTCACCTCAGTCATGCCCAGCTCTGTGACCCTGGCTCCTCTGTGCATGGGGATTCTCCAGGCAAGAATACTGGAGTGGGTTGCCAGGGGATCTTCCCAGCCCAGGGACTGAACCTAGGTCTCTTGCATTGCAGATGGATTCTTTACCATCTGAGGCACCTGGGAAGCCCCCAGGGATTAAATCCATTTCTATTAAGTCTATTATGTCTCTTGCATTGACAACATTTAGGTTGCTTAGGTTAAGGCACTTAGATTGATTCCATATCTTGGTTATTGTAAATAATTCTGTCCTGAACATAAAGGTACATATATCTTTCCTGATTAATGTGTTTGTTTTCTTCTGATAAATATCCAAGAGTGGCATTTCTGGATCATATGCTAGTGCATGTATGAGGGTATGAGAGTGTAGTCAAGTTTAATTCTTTTGCGTGTAGCTGTCCAGTTTTCCCAAGGTTATTTAATAAGAGGCTTTATTTTTAAACCCCATTGTATATTTTTGCCTTCTTTGTTGCTGATTTAATCACCCATGTAAATGTGGGTGAGATGAGTTTTAAAATAGGAAATTAGAAGCTTTTGGTTTAGGGAGCAGAGTTTAAGGAAGTGGCTGCTAGCTTCACAAAATTGTAGTAAAATACAACCCCAAACCCTACTGCTTGCAGCACTGAGGTAACTGCTTTGGGAAGATGTACAGAAGCCTCTGGTAACCATCCAGAGTCACCAAGCACATAACTTCAGGGATCACATACTCTTCTCTCCTGCCTTCAAGTAAGCAACTTTTATTGACAGAATTGAATGGAAACAGTACCATCAAGGGAGTTGGAAAGATGTATTTTCTAGACTTTGGGCCCTGCCGTATGAGGAAGGGCTCAGAAGTGAGATGCTAGTCCTGAGTGTTAATAGACAGTCTCTGGCACATTGTAAGACTGTGCTTGAGCTAATTCTTGCTTACACTGTGATCTTCCCTTGGTCGTCACTACTCTCCTCACTCTAGTGACCTGCAGGCTGCTGATGACTTAGTCTATAGCTCCAAGGATTTCTCTCTGAATTTCATGTTTGTACAAGTCTCTATAAGGCCTTTTTTATCTGATTCACCCATAAGGACCACAAACCCAACTAGCTTGAGAATCAAATCTATGTATTTGCTTCCAAACTTCCTCTTCCTCCAAATTCTCTGCCTCCTTTAAGCGCATATTCACTCACTCAATCTAATTTTTAAAACCTTTCCTGTCTTCCCCATCCCTACTGTACTGTCCTGGCTCAGAAACTCTGCATCTTTCCCTGGGCCATTGCAGTCTCCCACCTGCGCTTCCTTCTCCCAACCTCACCCATCTTAAATCTGTTCTTCAAAGCTGAAGGGATTAATCTAAAACATTAATCTGCATTGATTCATTTTTTTTTTTTTTTTGCTCAGAACACTTGATTGACTATAAGGCTAGAAAAAGGAAATATCAGATAATTCTCAATAATTCATCAAAGTAGACTGATGGGCTATCATGGAAGACAAAATGAAGATGAAAATTGGAACAGGGAGAGAAAAAATTGTATTCCAAATGCTTTGATTCTAGTTACCCAGAATGAATGTTCCAGTGTATTGAGTGAGGTTTAAGAAGAGGAAAATCTGATGAAGAATCCAATCTCTTATCTCCTTGTTTTTAATATGGAGTTTATTAAACAGTCTGCTTATATTTGCAAGCTTTGTGTTGATTTCTCATGTATTCCTAGTTTCTTTCTTATTTTCAGTATGTGGACTTCAACATGTGAACTCTTTAGACACCAGGTAGAATTCTTTTCTAGGAGAATTTTTCCCTTGATTCTGTTTTATGTAGCAGGGTTGTATTTCCCCTTAGTCTCTCTTGTCTTTCTGACCATCTTCTTCCCATGGACCATATTCTGGGCTTCCCACGTGGTGTTAGTGGTAAAGAATCTTCCTGCCAATGCAGCAGATGCCAGAGATGAGGGTTGGATCCCTGGGTTGGGAAAATCCCCTGGAGGAAACGGCTACCCACTCCCATATTCTTACCTGGAAAATTCTATGGACAGAGGAGACTGGTGGCTTTACAGTCTATGGGATTGCAAAGAGTCAGACATGACTGGAGTGACTGAACATGCAGTCACAAGCTGAATCACAGCCCTCACTGATGGTGATGTTCTGACTGCTTCCTTCATCTGAGTTAGTCTGGATCTGTGAGGAGAAAAGGTACAAGTAATACTGTCTAAATGCCACTCGGAGAGGTGCAGAGGGGAAAAATACTGGTAAAGTAACCTTCTCTCTTGAAAGTAGACGTGTTTCCACAGACATGTAACATCTGGATGCCAAAACTGGGCAGTGATCTCCGGGGCCATCAATCCTGCCCTGTTTTCTAGAGAGGAGACTTCCTTCAGTGTTGGAAGCTTGTCATGGACCTAGGGCTGCTTCCTTACTGTTTCTCTGCACATCTTAGCTCTCTCTCTGTCTGCTTTCTATCACATTTCATATCACACTATCACATTTCATATCACACTATCATATTTCATATCACACTATCATATTTCATATCACACTATCATATTTCATATCACACTCTCATCTCCCTCATCATTTATCATTTGCTCCTTCTTATTCTCCAACCCCACCATGCAATGGGTTACCTGTTGTGGATTCTTTAAATTCTAACTCCATACTGGCATTTGAGTCATTATGGAGAATGATATAGGAAACAAGAGAAAATGTTTTTAAGATTTTAAGCAAAACTGCTGATAAATTTTTATACTATCTTAGGGAGTCAATCTTCTGCTGACAGATTAATATTTTCCCTCTAATAGTGGAAATATTGCCCATAAGCAAAACTACAGTCCCCTATATATAGCAACTTATTAGCATATTTGGTTTGAGCTTAATTATGTGATAAGTACAATCTCTCCCCACTTGAAAAGAAAACAGGGAAGGGAAAAGTGGACCTTTAATGATGTTGACAATGATGATATTTACTTGTTTGCAAGACCTTTCCTGAATGTTAGAGTTCTTAACCCCTCCAGAGAAAATCAGTGTGGTATGTAGTGCTTAAGACCACAGTTTCTGGAGTCAGACTGTTTAGGTTCAAGTCAGCTTTTCCAGTTACCACCTGCGGTGAATTTGATAAGTTTTTAAATCTGCCATTGCTCCATCTATAAAATGAGAATACTGGTAGTTCGTAGGGCTGTTGTGAGAATTATGTAAGTTGATAGGAAAATAGTACTTAAATCCCTTCCTGGGATATGAGACTTTATATATGACACACTATAAAAATGTATAATTGAAGACCAGAGTAAGAGCTCTTTTAAAATTACCTTATTTATAGTTTTAGGGCATTTTGGGGGTTGGAACTTCCTCCAGTGGCCTTTTCCTGTCCAAAAGTGAAGTTTATACTTGTTCTATACTGTCGACGCTAGGAGATTCTTAGTAATCTGCACTTTTAAAGAAATGTTTTATGAAGTACTCTATCAGTTTGGAAATTATTAGATATTCCTCCTAGAAGTCAAAGACCACATTCAAAGCCAATTATATGCATGTTTCCTAAAACCGTTAATGTGCTAATCTGTTAGTTTCTTGATCTAGGCAAAATGCCCCAGTATTGCACAAGAGCAACACACCACCATTCCTGAAGATTTCGCATAAATATTACCCACTGTGCTTCACATTTCCAAGTATTATCCTCCAGCGAAAGTCAACAAGCTGGAACTGGCATTGGGAAGAGTAGAATGATTTCACCTCAAATTACAACCCTAAATCCTTCTAATAAGGAAACGTTGGCTGATTAGACTATTAATTCTTTTACTCTAGAAGTTTGATTCTGATTTTTAACAATGAAACCATGACTTGTGAGACACATTTTCTACTTTTCCCTTGGAAAAGATTGCAAAATATTTCTAGAGTTCATAGATAGTTCTGTTGAATGTTAGGCAAAGGGAGAAGCCATCTTTTAGCCACTGAGAGCGTATGTTTGTTGTGACAGAAGAATGAGACAGAAACAGTACCAGAGAACAGGGTGGAAAGCTGCTTTGATTATACTCTGGGAGGACTGTGAGGTGGAAGGATGAATCCAGCAGGACAGGGAACCATATATCTTCCCTCTCATGGTTGTGTCTTATTTTACTGTTACAAGCTCTCATGATTTTCCCTTCTTAGTACAGTTCTGAACTTCTGACCTTAGCTGAAATTAGGAGATTCGCAAACATTCATGTTTTGTACAGTTTCTAAGATTTTAGGTTCTGGTGCACGCATGCTCAGTCACTCAGTCGTGTCTGACTCTGCCACCCCATGTGTTCATGGGATTTTCTAGGCAAGAATACTGGAGTGTGTTGTCAATTCCTACTCAAAGGGATCTTCCTAATCCAGGGCTTGGAACCCAAGTCTCCTGCTTCTTCTGCCTTGGCCTGCAGATTCGTTACCACTGAACCACCTGGGGAGCCTTTTCCTTTCCGTTCCCAGTCTTGAATAAATGGTTACAATTGTATGTGCTCAAGTTTTTCCTTTCCTTCTTTCTCCACTCCTTCCTCCCTTCCTTCCTTCTCTTTTTCTTTTCATTTTTGGTTTGGCTTTACTTATTTTATCCCAAGCGACTCGCCTCTTAAAAATAATAATGATAATTCAAGAATAACTGGGTTTACAGGTTTTCAGAGGAGCACGATGCTACATGTTATTTTTGAGGGTTAACAATCAAATCATAGGTTGGGCATTTAGACATGTCCACACGCCCATTCTTGGCCACAAAAATCCCTTTTGCTTCAGATGCACTATAGTGCTCTATAATCTGCAACTGGGCATAATTGATAGGCTTGCATTTTGCCTCAGGGCTTAGTCACAAGATAGCTTTTCTTGCTCTCTACCCAGGAGGAAGTCTCTGTATTCCTTTAGGCCTCTAGTGGCTAAACTCTTTCACTCTTTTGCCAATAGCATCTGCTCCTCTGTGAGAGAGAAAGTCACCAACTTTTAGAAAAAAGAGTTAAATCTATCATTTATGGCGTGTTGACCCTCTAGAAAGTGCTTTATATAAATTATCTTAGAATTAGGGGTTATTGATTCTATCTCTGCCTTATATTTGGCATAACAAATATAAGGGTGACCTGGTAGATGAATAAAAGTTATTTACAAGCTATTAAATAATTGATGGGCTTCCCTGGTGGTTCAGAGGTAAATTATCCACCTGCCAGTACAAGGGACTTGGGTTTGATCCCTGGAGCGGAAGATCCCCTAGAGAAGGAAATGGCAACCCACTCCAGTATTCATGTCTCAAGGTTCCTTACCAGGTAATGAAGGTGTTTATTCATCTTTGCAGATGTTCAATCAATGTTGAATGGTTGGAAGATGGACAAAAAAAGAATAAGTGAACAAATGATCCACTCTGAAGTTACAGGAGAAGAATTATGCTATATTTTCTCTGCAAAGCATTGTAGAATGGGGGTTTCCACTTTAACGGAAATGTCATCTTTTGTGTGTTTACAAATCTATACTAAATATTTTAGATGTGCTGAATACATCCACAAAGATATTCAGTCTGTCCACTTCTGCAGCCTCATTTTACATCTTAGTGTTTCCATGCCAGCCTGCTCTGGAAGCTTCCCCTGTGCCAGGCTTAGACCCTCCACAGGGCATTTGCACCTGCTTGTCCCCACCTAGCAATTTCATCCCTTTCTTCCTTGTGATGTTAGCTTCCACAAATCCTCAGAACTGCCCCCGCCCCAACTAGTGCTCATTTCCTCAGGGAAAGCTTTTCTGATTCCATTTACTAATAGTAATGAAAATAACAGTGAGTGTCAACCATAATAGTTAGCATTTATTGAGATCATACTCTATGACAGGTACTGTTACGAGCACTTACATTGATCATCTCATATAATCCCCTACAACAGGGAGACAGGGGCCATTGTTAACCTCATTTAAAGATTAAAAAAAAAGTAACACAACATTGTAAATCAACTACACCTCAATAAAAACAATAAGAAAAAGATTCACTTGTCGGTGGGCATTTAGGCTGCTTCTATGTCTTGGCTGGAGAAGGGAATGGCAATCTGCTCCAGTATTCTTGCCTAGAGAATTCTATGGACAGAAGCCTGGTGGGCTACAGTCCATGGGGTTGCAAAGAGTTGGACATGACTGAGTGACTCTCTCTCTCTCTCTCTCTCATGCTCACACACACACACAGATGCCTTGGCTATTGTAACTAGTGTTGCTGTGAACATTGGGGTCCACGAATCTTTTTGAATTAGAGTTTTCTCCGGATATATGCTCAGGAGTGGGATTGCTGGATCATGTGGTAACACTATTTTTCGTTTTTAAAGGAACCTCCACATTATTCTCCTAAATGTCCATCAATAGATGAATGGATAAAGAAGATGTGGTATGTATATATATGTACACAACATATATACATGTATATATGTGTATATACATGTATATTTATATAAACATATATATATAGTGGAATATCACTCAGCCACAAAAAGAATGAAATTCTGCTGTTTGCAGCAACTTGGATGGACCTAGAGGTGATCATACTAAGTAAACTAAGTCAGACAGAGAAAGACATATATGATATCACTTAATATATGGAATCTTTAAAAAATGGTACAAATGAACTTATTTACAAAACAGAAATAGACTCACAGACATAGAAAACAAACTTACAGATTCCAAAGGGCAGGAAGAGATAAATTAAGAATTTAGAATTGACAGATTACATGACTATATACCAAATGGATAAACAATGAGGACCTACTGTATAGCTGCCAGTGCCGCCAAGTTGCTTCAGTCATGTCCAACTCTGTATAGCAGGGGAAACTATATTAGGTATCTTATAATAGCCTATAATGGAAAAGAATCTGAAAAAGAATCTATATATGCATACATATGTATGTATAACTGAATTACTTTGCTGTATACTTGAAACACTATAAATCAACTATACTTCAAAAAAATTAAAAATAGATAAAAATAAGAAAATGAAGTTCAGAGTAATTAGGCAGCATATCAAAACTAACAGATGAAGCACACCAAGTTTTCAGTCATGCGTCCTCTTCAGAATTATTATCCCAAGTGCAATTCAATATTCATTTGCATGAGTTGTTGATTAATGTCCCTGTAATCCAGCAGATTGTAAGCTCAGTAGCATCACTATATCTCTGTTTCTTTTACAGAGCCAGATGCTGTTTAGATAATCAGTAACCACTTGTTGAATGAAAGTATTCTTTTGTTTGATCCAATACTTCAGGCTGGTATCGATCCAGGCAGTGTTACTATTTCTCTATAACTGTCAGAAGGAAGTTTTAATAGCAGGTATTAGCATGGACCTCTTTTGTTCGAGTTCTATTTCTCACCTTGCCATCTGCCATGATAGTTGATGTATACTGATGTCCAGACGACTGGTCTCAGAGAGACATCCCTGTTAACCACATACCTGCTCTGGCTACGAAGGATGTTATTTCAGCCCCAACAGCCTGATATCTGTTTAGTGATACAGTGAATTGCTGCATATAATCCTGAAACAATATACATTTTTGAAAAAACTGTTCCGCAGTATGTTTGCCTTTTGGCCCAGTGGCAGTGTTATGTCAGTCTTCGGGAATGTGTCTTTTGTATCCAAAAGCAAATTTAGCTTACAGAAATGTTATCAGCAGTTCACCAAGAGGTTTAATTGTATGCTTTGAATGGCAGAAGAGGGGAAACCCTAAAAATTCAGGTTAAATCTGTTAAGCTGAACATCCTGGGTTTGGTTGGCCGCCAAAATACATCATGATAAGAGTTTCAAAAGCTAATAATGGAGGAGATTAAATTGGTGTCCATTACAAATTTGTGGAAACTATTTCTTTGCATTAAGACTTAACAGCTGAACTGAATGAAATATTCACCCTTCAATTTTTGTGTTTCATTTAGCTGTAATTGCTGTTTGGGCCCATGGATCCAATTTTCTTCATGGTGTCTTGACACCATTGTTTCATCAAAAAATGTGTAAATTCTATGTAGCAGACTCTATGTGAGATCCTTCCCTTGGATATGGGAACTGTGTACTGGAAAAACGGGATACCGAATAAACTGTTTGAACTTATAAATTATTTGTGGGTGGTGATTTTCACTGAAAATGAGATTTTGCTGCTTCTTGACTACTCGTTGATGAATCACTTTGTTGGCTCTGTCTCTACCTATCCACTGGGTCTAAGTTCTGTGGCCAATTAAGTGCATAGGTGGTCTAGACACGCACATTTTCCCAGCTGTATACAGTTAATCTGATGAGTTTAGTTTCTCTTGGCACTTTACTATTTATCTTTAAAAATGTAGAGTATAATACATGCTCATCTAATTGCAGAAGTGTTAGAAATGTAGCAGCATTCTCAGAATTTCAAATAATATTCTAGAAATCAGGGATTTCACACACGTTGATTGGACTAGCATTTTCTAGGAGTTACATAAAGAATCTGCCTGCAATGCAGGAGACCCAATTTCGATCCTGGGGGAAGATCCCTTGGAATAAGAAATGGCAACCCAGTCCAGAATTCTTGCCTGGATAATCCCCATGGACAGAAGAGCCTGGTGGGCTACAGTCCAGAGGGTTGCAAAGGGTAGGACACGACTGAGCATCTAACACATTCAGTTTCACTTTTCAGGAGACAGTGGTAAAGAACCCATTAGTGGTAAAGAACTAGCTAGTGATAAAGAACCCATCTGCCAATGCAGGAGACATAAAGAGTTATGGGTTTGATCCCTGGGCCGGAAAGATCCCCTGGAGGAGGGCATGGCAACCCACTCCAGTGTTCTTCCCTAGAGAATACCATGGACAGATGAAGCCTGGCAGGCTACAGTCCAGGTTGTTCAGCGTTGGATATGATTGAAGCGACTTAGCACGCATGCACAGAAGTTATATACATCTATGCTGCTTCTAAGTCGCTTCAGTCATGTCCGACTCTGTGCGACCCCATAGACGGCAACCCATCAGGCTCCCCCATCCCTGGGATTTTCCAGGCAAGAACACTGGAGTGGGTTGCCATTTTCTCTCCAATGCATGAAAGTGAAAGTGAAAAGTGAAAATGAAGTCGATCAGTCATGTCGGACTCTTAGCCACCCCATGGACTGCAGCCTACCAGGCTCCTCAGTCCATGGGATTTTCCAGGCAAGAATACTGGAGTGGGGTGCCATCGCCTTCTCCATATATACATCTATAGCTGGAGTCTATTCCTTATAGACCTTATAAGCAATAATTTGAAGTAATCTTAGGTTAATCACTTTCATCTCCTGTTTTCAAAGTATAATGTATAATTTCTAAAACACCTTCCTGCCAGTGTTGAGTTGAGGTAATGTGTGGATAGTATTCAATTTTTTGCCACCTTAAAGTTATTTTATTAGCTCCTCCCTGGAAACCACCAGTGGTATCCTCACTATCTTATATACTATATTATAAAGTAACACATAATTTTCCCCCTTGGATGAATCAAAAGCCTATTTCACTATAACTCCAGTAAAAATGCAAAAAACCTTGATGTTTGAACTAGTCTTGTGACATATTTCTCAAGTAAAGATATGCTTTCCATTTAATCTGATTAAATATTTTATTAAGTCTCAAAGACTAACACTTAAATAACTAAATAGCTTACAGACACCCATATCATTTCAGGGACTCCAGATTGGGGGTGGCTGAGCTAGGTGGAAAAGTGTGAACATGTGTCAGTGAGTGCAGAGTTTCTTTAAATTCTCAATTCCTAACATAAGTGTGTTTTGAGTTATCTCTAGCCTGGAGGTGAGAAGGAAATATTACTGGGATGTAAGTTCCTCTCTGGGAGAAATCATTTACCTTTGAAAACAAGGGCCCCAAAGAGTAGCTGGTGTAGAGTGGGCCCTTTTGCAATGAGAATAAATGTTGCGGAATCAGAGGGGTAAGGTGTGGTGACAAGGTAGACAGGACATTTGGTGGGATAGTCAGAGTGAGTCATTGAAAGTTTCCACTGCTCTCTGCTTTCCACTTGACACCTGTTGTTGTAAGAGCAGCACCCTGGGGCCAGCCACGAAATTATGAGGTCTTTCTGTCAAGAACACGGTGTCAGAATCTTTTTTCTTCATTCTGGTGTTCTTCTGGCATGGGATTAAATTCTGATGTCATCAGTTATTGGTTATGTGAATTTGAATGAGTTTTATAAGCTCTCTCTTCCTCAGTTTTCCAGCTGAAAAATGGGAATAGCTACTTCTCAGACTTAAAGTCAGATAATAAATGTTGAAAGTCTGTCACATTATAGACATGTAACAAATATCAAGCCCTTTCCCCACTCTTACCAATAAATTACATGGAATAGACCAAGCTATTAGTCACAAATATTTCTTTCTAGTCTCTAAGGTAAGACTGATATCTTCAAAGAAAAGGATGGTTTTGTCATCTTACTTGGAGTAGCTGTAAATGACTAAGTCTCCAGAAAAGCTAAAATAACTTCACTGAAAAACAAAGCAGATTTTTTTTTTTAAAGCTCCTTGTACTACAGTTCAATCCAAACTTTGGCAAGTGCTGAGATGTTTTAGATCTCAGAAGAGCCAGTGACAGTCACCACCTCCTGCACAATAGCAGTAAGCCACCATCCTGCACCAATCCTACGTATAGTCTGCTTCAAGGTGGAGAGAGAAGGTGGCCACATGCTGAGCTCAGCCAGGTCCAGAAGGATCCCCCATCGAAGGACCAGGGAAAGAGGGAGGAGGCCCCTCTGACACAGGCCTCCCATTCACAAAGTGAAGAGAGGGACATTTTACTACAATGCTGGGGAGATGCCAAAAACAAACAGAAACAAGAAATAAACACAAGGTTTCTTAGGCAAACAAGCCCTGTCTGGTTAGCACATGGTTGCACACAGAAAACAACTCTCCCCCCTTCCTGCCCCTTCCACTGAGCCAGCGGCTTCAGTGTCATCGCTCTGCAGAAGCCTCGCTGACTCAGAGAAGGGAAGAATGTGGCCAGCGAGGAGGAACAGATTTTCTACAAGCTGAGCAAACATGGCTTTGACGTCAGGGAGGGAGTCTGTGCACGGGTAACAAAGGAGACGTGCGCACATGGGGATTTTGTGGTACCTGGGCGGCTGTCCAGAGCACTAAATCCTGGAGCTGAGAAACCCTTTGAAGACCCTTCACAACGCTGGGGAATTTCAAAGACTATCATCATAACTCAGAAAACCCTCCAAATGTCATTTCACCTTGTTCTTCTGCCTATCCCCCATTGTGCTGGCTGTCCTCGGTGACAGAGCGCAGCCCAGCCGGGCCACGCAGCGGGGAGGGGGCGGGCTGCTGCAGGTGTGCATGTATGGATCACCTGCTGCTAACCCGTCAGGTCCCTGCTTTCCTGTGGTTCTGGCTTCCTCATGACAGAAGAGGAGGGTGGCCTCCGCTCCGAACTAACTGAATCTTTCAGAAGGAGAGTTCTAACTATTGAGTAAAATATTCTTAACTGTTTGGGTGGACCGGTAAACTGCACCTACTCCTCTTTGGTGGATGGAATCTTTCTCATTTCCTTGTATGTGAATAAGTGGCTCTTGTAGTCCTTATAACCTATTTTAAAAATGAAGAATACATAAGGCAGTTCTATTTGCAGTTTTTAAGGAATCTCCATACTGTTCTCCATAGTGGCTGTATTAGTTTGCATTCCCACCAATAGAGTAAGAGGGTTCCCTTTTCTCCACACCCTCTCCAGCATTTATTGCTTGTAGACTTTTGGATGGCAGCCATTCTGACTGGCATGAAATGGTACCTCATTGTGGTTTTGATTTGCATTTCTCTGATAGTGAGTGATGTTGAGCATCTTTTCATGTGTTTGTTAGCCATCTGTATGTCTTCTTTGGAGAAATGTCTGTTTAGTTCTTTGGCCCATTTTTTGATTGGGTCATTTATTTTCTGGAATTGAGCTGCAGGAGTTGCTTGTATATTTTTGAGATTAGTTGTTTGTCAGTTGCTTCATTTGCTATTATTGTCTCCCATTCTGAAGGCTGTCTTTTCACCTTGCTTATAGTTTCTTTTGTTGTGCAGAAGCTTTTAAGTTTAATTAGGTCCCATTTGTTTATTTTTGCTTTTATTTCCAATATTCTGGGAGGTGGGTCATAGAGGATCCTGCTGTGATTTACAAGATTATCGTTACCATCTGTCTAATTCCATATATATGCATTAGTATACTATATTGGTGTTTTACTTTCTGGCTTACTTCACTCTATATAATAGGCTCCAGTTTCATCCACCTCATTAGAACTGATTCAGATGTATTCTTTTTAATGGCTGAGTAATACTCCATTGTGTATATATACCACAGCTTTCTTATCCATTCATCTGCTGATGGACATCTAGGTTGCTTCCATGTCCTGGCTATTATAAACAGTGCTGCAATTAACATTGGGGTACACATTTCTCTTTCAATTCTGGTTTCCTCGGTGTGTATACCCAGCAGTGCGAGACAGCAAAAGAGACAGAGATGTATAGAACAGTCTTTTGGACTCTGTGGGAGAAGGAGAGGGTGGGATGGTTTGGGAGAATGGTATTGAAACATGTATAATACCATATATGAAATGAATCACCAGTCCAGGTTCGATGCATGGCACTGGATGCTTAGGGCTGGTGCACTGGGACGACCCAGAGGGATGGTACGGGAGGGAGGAGGGAGGTTCAGGATGGGGAAAACGTGTATCCCTGTGGCAGATTCACGTTGATGTATGGCAAAACAAATACAATATTGTAAAGTAATTAACCTCCAATTAAAATAAATTTATATTTAAAAAAAGAAAAGGCAAAAATAAAAATGAAGAATACATAGCAGGAGGCGTTGGGAGGAATAAAGACATCTTTGGGGTTCTCTTGTTATATGAGTAACTTCGGCAAATGGCAGCTTTGATTCTCACTCTAATTCTGCCTTCCCTCCATGGGTTTTCAGCACAGCTCCTCTGAATTCTGAGGGAAATCCAATATCTACATGGTGACTTTCAACCCTGTCCTGCCTTATTCAGTTCCCTTGTTTTTAATCATTAAGTGGTGAGTATACAATGACACTGCACATCTGTTTCTGGTCTGGGAAGATCAGTGAGGATGGGGGTGATTGAGAGCTACATTAGGTGAAGCAATTACAAAGAAATGTTAAAAAGTGGAAGTGTACCATTTCCCATTTTATCTAATACATCCAACATCTGGAAAAGGATGACGTGGAGCTCAGTAGATATGGTGGAGTGGGGGTGGTGACTTTGGGTGATGCATTAAATTTGAGCAAATGGCACACTTTGCAATAACCTCGCTGCAAAGATCACCTGCTGAGAGATGTGTCTATAAGTGATGGCAAAAGCCATTGGCACTTGATAGTAGAATTTGCCCCCATGTGACTTTGAATATGTGATTGCTGCTCTATGTTTTGTCTTTTAAAACAATCTGGTACTTAATCAACATTTGGCACTCTTCTTTGATGACAGTCTTCTATATGGGATTCCAGCTATCTAAAAAGCTCTAGGTAATTTTTTTAAAAGCTCCAGACCTGTTTCTAACAAGTAGCTTAAGCGCTAGCAGAAACTGGCATATTAATATTAAACCCAATGGAAATGCAATTTTTAGTTTGAAGAATAAACATATGTTGGGAATTGCGAGAGTCAAAGTCCTCCAAGCAAGGTTAAGTTGCTCTTTAATACTTTGAGTGAACATATTTAGAAGTCTGGGGATTTACAATTGGCCAGAGGACTATAACTTTCTCTTTTTCTGATTTGGTGCGTGTAAATTTGTAGCGCAAGTGTTTCATTTCTCTAGACATTTGCATTTAATTTGCTGCTGATTGTAATGTGAAAAAAAGAAAAAAAAATTTTAAAGGTAAGGAAATCGTGCTCCAGAATGAATGCATTATGTTTTGAGGACAACTCTAACATTTTCTGTTGCATGTTGTAACAATGCCATAATCTCAGGGAAATGTGTGCAAAACTCCTCTCAGCACCTTTTTTTTTCTTCTAAAATAAACAACTTTTTACTGAAGCATAGTTGATTTACAATGTTGTGTTCGTTTCAGGTGTACTGCACAATGATTCAGTTTTACATGTATATATATATATGTACATATATATGTATATTCCTTTCAGTTTCTTTTCCATGATAGGTTATTACAACAAAGCATGTCTTTTGAAATTTAAAAAAAGAGTATTTCTAAAGAATCTGAGTCGTCAAAGAGCCCAATTATGCCTTATAAAATAATATTTGATCCTCATTTGTGTCTTATTTCATTACTTAAAAGGACAGTTTATCACTTTCAACCTTGATTGTCGCAATCCTGTTCTAGGTCACTGCTGGCTTCCCCATGACAAGAGAGACAGGGTGCATGCTTTTCTTTTTAATCTCTCATTTCTATGTTTGCTGAGTGTTTTCCTTTAAAACAAACAAACAAACAAACCTTTCCACTTTCAAGGAGTTAAAATCAAAAAGGGAAGGAAAGGAAATAATTAGAAGAAAGTCATCTAATGCTGCAGTGGGATTTAGATTTAGTCGGGCTTCCCAGGTGGCGCTAGTAGTAAAGAACCTGCCTGCCAATGCAGGACATAATAGACGTGGGTTCTATCACTGGGTCAGGGAAGATCCCCTGGAAGAGGGCAGGGCCACTCACTCAAGTATTCTTGCCTGGGAAGTCCCATGGACACGGGAGCCTGGCAGGCTACAGTCCATGGGGTCGCAAAGAGTCAGATGAGACTGTAGCGACTTAGCACACATGTATTTACAATTTGTCTGACTTTGGGAAAATGTGGGAATTCTTATACATTGGAGATCTGACTCCACAAGGAGGTTTTCTTCAGCTATTAGGACCAGTCCCTTGGAGCGGAATCTGGCAGCCACTAAGAGCAGAAGTGGTTGAACTTGAGGCCTCGCCTCTAGTTTAATCAAGCACACATGGTGGAAATAGGGAATTAAGTCTCTCAGGCACAGCGAGCTCACAGGGTCCTGACAGACCTGGTCTGGACTCCACTGGCCCCAGCAGGAATCCCCCAGACACGCTGTCCACAGACATCTATCATGGGGTGAGGATAAAAATAGAGGGAAAGAGGATACATTTTTGTTGTTGCTGTTTACAGAATCCAACTCTTTGGTCTTCAAAGGTCTTAGCCTCATGGAGTTGTAGGTTGTTGTCTTCCACTGATTTCCCCCTAAAGAATGTGAAGAAGGGGAATATCACAAACATCCCCTGCTTCAGCATTGTTTGATTTTTTTTTCAAAAATTAATAAAAACAGTTCCTAGCAGCTGGTTGAAACAATTCTGCTCTTCACAAAAGCCTTTGCAGATGACATTGAATGTTAAGAAAATAATTCTTTCAATTAGTGTGTGGCCAGTGCACCTGTGAACTGGAATCATCCAAGAAAACAGATCCATGAATGTTGGGGAGAACAATTCAGGAATTCATCCGCTTTGCCTTTTTCTTTTTACCACATTTGCACAGATGTTAATCCCAGGGTGCAAATGCTGGAAGGGCCACCTGCCTATAATCCCAGAAGCATGAGAAATAGTAGTTCCAATCAGGAAAATGATTCATTTCCAACTGTCTGCCATCAGCATCATTTCTCTTTGTTTTTAGATTTTTTTAAATATATATATATTCTTTCTCAAACTGTGATAGCTCCTTCATTGGTCCTGGTATAGAATTGGCTGTCAGGTACAATGACAATAAACCAAGCCCTTATTCTTCAAAATCAAGTATTGATCACTCTATGTGCATAGCATTGTGCTTGGTATTAGGGATATAAATGTGAATGAGACCTAACCCCTGCCTTGGAAAGACTTATAATTTTTGCTGGAATCTGTTTTCCTTCTCCACTTCAGTAATAAAGTGTATCATCTTCCTATGCTTTTCAGGGTTCCAATTTTAGCTATGGGAGTAAACAGTGGTTTTACCATGTGTATCAGTTATTGAATTGCTGTGTAATGGAGCACCTCAAAGTAACAGTTTAAAGCTGTAACCATTTTTTAATGCTCACAAGTTCATGGGTCAGCTGAGTCATTCTGCAGACGTGGGCCAGTTCAGGTGATTCTGGCAGGACTTACTCAGTCACCTGTCTTCAGTTGGTAGCTCAGCGGGGACTGGCTCAGTCTAGGATGGTCTCACTTACTTATCCAGTGATTGGGTGGCTCTTGGCTGGAAAGATGAGGGTGACTGGGCCACTTTGTCTTTCATCATCCAGAAGGCTGCTGCTGCTGCTAAGTCACTTCAGTCATGTCTGACTCTCTGCGACCCCATAGACGGCAGCCCACCAGGCTCCCGTCCCTGGGATTCTCCAGGAAAGAACACTGGAGTGGGTTACCATTTCCTTCTCCAATGCATGAAAGTGAAAAGTGAAAGTCAGGTCCCTCAGTCGTGTCCAAGTCTTCGTAGCCAATGGTAATTCAGAGTGATGAGAAGATTCTGAGGAAGCCAGGGACAGCATGCAAGGGTGTTGGAGGCCTAGGCTTGCAATTGGTACAAGGTCCCTTCTGCTGTGTTTAATTGGCCAAAGCAAGTCACAAGACCATTCCAGACTCAAAAGGCAGGGAAACAGACTCCATCTTTTATGAAGAGCTGGAAAGTCATGGTGTAAAGAATTCGGATGCAGGGCAGAGTGAAGAATGGGGCCATTTTGGCAACCACATCCTTCTTATTCTTTAGAAACTGTCCAAGAGTAACCTTGTATCTTATCCTTGTATCTTATCTTATCCAAGACTCAGAATTTCTCTGAGAATCCCTGGATCTACCTTACTATTTATGTGTCATAATATCTGAGTGATATTATAAATTAGGAAGAAAAGAGGGGGTGTTGCATAAGAACTTCTCCAATTCTTTAATACATTAGTGTGCCTGTGAGTGACTTTTGCTAGCCTGGCGTGCATGCTCAGTTGTGTTCAACTTGTCATGATGCTATGGACTGTAGCTCATCAGACTCCTCTGTCCATGAAATTTTCCAGGCAAGAATACTGGAGTGGGTTGCCATTTCCTTCTCTAGAGGATCTTCCTGACCCAGGGATTTAACCCACATCTCCTTCATCATTTGTATTGGCAGGCAGGATTTGATATTTTTTCAAGGGATCACGTGTGTTTCAAGGAACAGTTTGTAGAAAATGGATGCTTCAGGATGTATTTTCAGTCCTGGACATTCATTTATCTATAAAAGACCAATAGTGGCAAAAACCAACTTCTAGACCAAAGGGAAAGAATGCTAAAAGTAAAACAACAAAAGTAAGGGAAGAGCCTTTGGATGCTTGGAGTCTCTTCAGACTTTCCTGGTGAGGGAGGTCCCCAGAGGGTAATGCCTCTGTGTGTGTCATCACAGCCTTAGAACTGCCAGCGTCCTTGGAGAGTAGCTGACGAGAAGGTTCAGACCCTTCTCTCCCATGTGGCTTGCCCAGTGTCACACTGCCACTAAGTGTCACCACTCAGACGGTACAGCTTCAGTTTATGCCCAGAGTGGTTGCAGTGGTAGATGGCATTCTTGTCCTTGTGAAGCTTACAATAATGTCAGTGTCCACATTCATATCAATTACTCACCCAAACAACTTGCCCAAAGCCATTTAACAAGAGATAAAGAATTTGATGATAAAAGCTATGCTTCTTCCACCAAGGTTTTGCAACTACTCTAACACATATTTGGGACAGGTATATACTTATCTAGAGACTGTATTCCCTTGCCTGGGTTTCTGTGGGCCTCTAATCATTTTGCTATTTACACTGATTTTGCTTCTATGCCAGTATTTCCATGTGCATCTGCTCCTAAAATATGCTGTATCTTGAGAGCAAGAGCCGTGTCTATTGCTTCTCATTTTCCTTTCTTTGCTTGGCCCTAGTAGTTGTTCAGGGCACCTCGAATGACTGATGGCCCTTGCTGATCAATATGATCATTTATTTTATAGACTATTCATTACAAAATTACATATTTACAAATGAAAGACATACTTATTATTAAGGTGTTGTTTCTTTGATAACAAGAAGTCCTCCTATTAACCGTTTTGCAACAGGAGTTGTTCTTTTCATTTTTATGTTCAAAAGCAGATAATCCTGGGCTAAGTAGATAAGGTTTATTTCCAATAATCTTAGAAAGTTAGAATCAGCTTCAAATAATGCTGGCTCTTGATGGCAAATGTTTGCTTGGGCTGAAAATAATAGACATAGAAATTTGGGGCAAATGAATGTTTTAAGGACATGCTGTATTTACTGACTGTAAGATATTCTTGTCCCATTCTTTATTTATTTATTGAGTTGGCCAGAAAGTTCATTCATGTTTTTCCTTATGCTATTACATAGAAACTCAAACGAATTTTTGGTCAACTCAATATGCATGCATGTATGTATATATGTAGGTATGTATGTAGGTATATTGGAGAAGGAAATGGCAACCCACTCCAGTGTTCTTGCCAGGAGAATCTCAGGGATGGAGGAGCCTGGTGGGCTGCTGTCTATGGGGTCGCACAGAGTCAGACATAACTGAAAAGACTTAGCACCAGCAGCAGCATGTAGGTATATAGGTAGATATTCTGAAGACAGAAACCCTCACATTGTGCTGAAGAACCTCATGGGTCAGGAAGGTCTTTGGATAGAACTTTCCTTTCTGAGCCTGTTCTACAGTCAGAGATAAAATCTGCCCTTTCTGGCTGGAAACCCAGCCCACAGGCTACAACCTGGAAGGCATTGGTGGTTTCCCTTTGGAAAAAGAATGTTTCTTCTGTCTCTTTTCCATGTTAGAGGAATGGGGCATGCAGGGGTGTGCTTTTTTTGCCTGATAACACTTCAGAGCAGAAGTTCATTCTTACACACGTCTCCGCTCACCTGAGTAACAGAGTTGGGGCTCATTCCAGGCAATTCCTCTGGCTTCTCTATGGGGCTGACCAGGATGCTTGTGATCAGCATGCTGAGACAACCGCCAGGCACATCTCAGTGTGTGTTACGTATCTGCATGTGTTTTGTGCATTGAAGATGAAGGATCTGTATCATCACCAGAGCATCCAGCAAAACACAAACATCTCCAGGGAAAACTGTATCTTCTTCTCTAAAGTTTTCTTCATCATTCACACAACCTATGCAGGAGCTCACTAATTCTTCACATCTGAAGTTCGGGCAGTGGTCCTGGGGTCTTCTTGTTAATATTTTATGCTGGAAATGTCATTATAAACTGAAGACAGATGATACCACCCAAACACCACCATGTGTCTCTCATTTAGCCTCTTGCCATAGCATAGCAATTACAATCGATGGCCCAGCTCCTTCTCAGAAATGCCAGACCTGGCCTTGTGGTGGTGGTGGCGGTTGGGGGGGGGGGGCGCGGGGCGGTTGCTGAGGGAAGGGTGGAGAGGGAGGAGCGTCCTTGCCTCAGGGACAGGGCATAAAATGAATGACAAGCAATTTTCAACAGGAGTAAAGAAAAAAGTCACCTCTCTCAGACTAAATCACCGAGCTCCAATCAGGGACCTTGATGACAAGTGAAATTAAATAAAACATGAGTGATGAAACACTGTAATATGTTTACGGTGAGCTAGTCCAGACAGCTGATAATTAACTGTTGCCCAAACAGTAACTTGGCAGTACATGACTGTAACTGGGACACAGAGCAGTAGTTGACTGAAAGTGCAACTAAAGATCTTTGCATCTTTGAAGAAGTACGTGAACTTCAACGAGGAAAGGATAGAGGGAAGCCACGGACATCTCCAGGGCATCGGCTGCCTGTGGGTCTGGATTTTGACAAGTGTTGGTTTTCGTCTTGCACATTCTTGTCCACCGTGGTAATACTGTTTATGTGGTACAGTCCCCAAGCAAATGTCTCCGTGTGTTTTTTCCTGGGCTACCACCCACAGAACCTACAAAGTCAGAAAACAAATAAATGCAGATGTGCACCATCTAAATGAGTTAAAAAAACATGTTTTTATTATCCGCCTAGTTCCCTACACTTAGAATAGTTTTAGCTTTTTTAAAAAAAACTTTTTACTTTATATATGAGTATAGTCGATTAACAATGGTGTGATTGATTCAAGGGGACAGCAAAGGGACTTGGCCATACATATATATGGATACATATACATGTATCCATTCTCCCCTAAATTCCTCTCCCATTCAGGCTGCCACATAACATTGAGCAGAGTTCTCTGTGCTATACAGTAGGTCCTTGTTGGTTATCTATTTTGAATATAGCAGTGTGTACATGGTCATTCCAAACTCCTAACTATCCCTTTCCCCTGGCCTTCCCCTCCTGGTAACCATAGGTTCTTTCTCTAAGTCTGTGAATAAAATAGTTTTGGTTTGAATACTCTTCAGTCCCCTGTGGTTTTTTTTCGTTGTTGTTGTTTCTTTGTGGGTTATTTTCTTTTCTTTTTTTTTGCAAAATTGGGAGCAACCCTGCAGAGAGGAAAGATAGCATTTAGAAAAGGAAACAATTCATCAAAAGAACTTAAACAAAATTCACATATAAAGAGAAACCAAGAAACTGAAAGGAGGCCTTGAAAATTCCCTGACTGCTTATAGTCTCAGCTTCCTCATCTGTGAAGTAAGATCGGATTACCCAGTGGTCCACTCGACTCTGCTGCTTCATAAACTCTTATTAGAATCGTATTTAAAGAATGTGTGGAAGCTAAGGCCAAACACATGTGATTGAAATGTGATTCAGAGGTAGAAGAAATGATCACACACTATTACCCCTAATACAAACTTCTCCCGTGGTTCTTATGGTGTGTACATAGAGGGGATGGAGCCACACCCTTGAGGACCAGAATGAGGTTGACCAGAGTCTTCAGCTGATGACACAGTAATAAGTATTGGATTATGTATGCCCTTGTCTCTCTTTTTTTAGATTATATTATTTTCTGCCTTCATCCCAATCCTCTCCAACCCATTCATGCATATGCCCTTGCAATCCAAATTCCATTTATTTCTGTTAAATGTGTTTCCTCTTGTCATCTCCTATTTGACCACTTCCAATTTGCCTTGATTCATGGATCTAACATTCCAGGTTCCTATGCAATATTGCTCTTTACAGCATCGAACCTTGCTTCTATTAACAGTCCCATCCACAACTGGGTGTTGCTTTTGCTTTGGCTCCATCCCTTCATTCTTTCTGGAGTTATTTCTCCACTGATCTCAAATAGCATATTCAGCACCTACCGACCTGGAGAGTTTATCTTTCAGTGTCCTATCTTTTTGCCTTTTCATACTGTTTGTGGGGTTCTCAAGGCAAGAGTACTGAAGTGGTTTGCCATTGCCTTCTCCAGTGGACCACATTCTGTCAGACCTCTCCACCATGATCCGTCCTTCTTGGGTGGCCCCACACAGATAGCTTAGTTTCACTAAGTTAGACAAGGCTGTGGTCCGTGTGATCAGACTGGCCTGTTGTCTGTGATTGTGGTTCTAGTTTGTCTGCCCTCTGATGCCCTCTCTCAGTGCCTACCGTCTTAGTTGGGTTTCTCTTACCTTGGATGTGGGGTATCTCTTCACGATTGCTCCAGCAAAGTGCAGCCTCCTCTCCTTACCTCGGACATGGGGTAGCTTCTCTCGGCCACTGCCCCTGGCCTCGGGCCTGGGGTAGCTCCTCCTTGATGAAAGTGAAAGAGGAGAGTGAAAAAGGTGGCTTAAAGCTCAACATTCAGAAAACTAAGATCATGGCATCTGGCCCCATCACTTCATGGCAAATAGATAGGGAAACAGTGGAAACAGTGGCTGAGTTTATTTTTCTGGACTCCAAAATCACTGCAGATAGTACTTGCAGCCATGAAATTAAAAGATGCTTGCACCTTGGAAGGAAAGTTAGGACCAACCTAGACAGCAAGTTAAAAAGCAGAGACATTACTTTGTCAACAAAGGTCCATCTAGTCAAGGCTATGATTTTTCCAGTGGTCATGTATGGATGTGAGAGTTGGACTATAAAGAAAGCTGAGTGGGGAAGAATTGATGCTTTTGAACTGTGGTGTTGGAGAAGACTCTTGAGAGTCCCTTGGACTGCAAGGAGATCCAACCAGTCCATTCTGAAGATCGACCCTGGGATTTCTTTGGAGGGAATGATGCTAAAGCTGAAACTCCAGTACTTTGGCCACCTCATGTGAAGAGCTGACTCATTTGAAAAGACCCTGATGCTGGGAAAGATTGAGGGCAGGAGGAGAAGGGGACGACAGAGGCTGAGATAGTTGGATGGCATCACCGACTCAATGGACATGGTTTTGGGTGGACTCGGGAGATGGTGATGAACAGGGAGGCCTGGTGTGCTGCAGTTCATGGGGTCGCAAAGAGTCAGACATGACTGAGCAACTGAACTGAACTGAAATGTGTTTCCTTGAGCAACATAGCAAGAATAGCAAAGAAAGATAAGGAAGCCTTCCTCAGTGATCAGTGCAAAGAAAATAGAGGAAAGCAATAGAATGGGAAAGACTAGAGACCACTTCAAGAAAATTAGAGATACCAAGGGAACATTTCACACAAAGATGGGCACAATAAAGGACAGAAATGGTATAGATCTAACAGAAGCAGAAGATATTAAGAAGAGGTGGGAAAAATATACAGAAGAACTATACAAAAAAGATCTTCATGACCCAGATAACCACGATGGTGTGATCACTCTCCTAGAGCCAGACATCCTGAAATGCAAAGTCAAGTGGGGCTTAGAAAGCACCACTACATACAAAGCTAGTGGAGGTGATAGAATTTCAGTTGAGCTATTTCAAATCCTAAAAGATGATGCTGTGAAAGTGCTGCACTCAGTATGCCAGCAAATTTGGAAAACTCAGCAGTGGCCACAGGACTGGAAAAGGTCAGTTTTCATTCCAATCCCAAAGAAAGGCAATGCCAAAGAATGCTCAAACTATCGCACAATTGCACTCATCTCACACGCTAGCAAAGTAATGCTCAAAATTCTCCAAGCCAGGCTTCAACAGTACATGAACCATAAATCTCCAGATGTTCAAGCTGGTTTTAGAAAAGGCAGAGGAACCAGAGATCAAATCACCAACATCCATTGGGTCACAGAAAAGAGAGAAAGTTCCAGAAAAACATCTACTTCTGCTTTATGGACTATGCCAAAGCCTTTGACTGTGTGGATCACAATAAACTGTGGTTAATTCTGAAAGAGATGGGAATACTAGACCACCTTACCTGCCTTCTGAGAAATCTGTATGCAGGTCAAGAAGTAACAGTTAGAACTGGACATGGAACAGCAGACTGGTACCAAATCGGGAAAGGAATGCATCAAGGCTGTATATTGTCACCCTGCTTATTTAACTTATATGCAGAGTACATCATGCAAAAGGCCAGGCTGGATGAAGCACAAGCTAGAATCAAGAATGCTGGGAGAAATATTAATGACCTCAGATATGCAGATGACACCACCCTTATGGCAGATAGCAAAGAACTAAAGAGCCTCTTGATGAAAGTGAAAGAAGAGAGTGAAAAAGTTGGCTTAAAACTCAACATTCAGAAAACAAAGATCATGGCATCCGGTCCCATCACTTCATGGCAAATAGATGGGGAAACAATGGAAGCAGTGACAGACTTTATTTTGGGGGCTCCAGAATTACTGCAGATGGTGACTACAGCCATGAATTAAAAGACACTTATTCCTTGGAAGAAAAGCTATGACCAACCTAGACAGCATATTAAAAAGCAGAGACATTACTTTGCCAACAAAAGTCCATCTAGTCAAAACTATGGCTTTTCCAGTAGCTGTGTTTGAATGTGAGAGGTGGACTATAAAGAAAGCTGAGCAATGAAGAATTGATGCTTTTGAACTGTGGTGTTGGAGAAGACTCTTGAGAGTCCCTTGGACTGCAAGGAGATCCAACTATTCCATCCTAAAGATCAGTCCTGTATCTTCATTGGAAGGACGGATGCTGAAGCAGAAACTCCAAATCTTTGGCCACCTGATTCGAAGAACTGACTCATTGGAAAAGACTCTGATGCTGGCAAAGATTGAAGGCAGGAGCAGAAGGGGATGACAGAGGATGAGGTGGTTGGATGGCATCACCAGTTCAATGGACCTGAGTTTGAGTAAGCTCCAGGAGTTGGTGATGGACAGGGAAGCCTGGCATGCTGCAGTCTATGGGGTCATAAAGAGTCGGATACAACTGAGCAACTGAACTGAACAATATAATATTTTTAGGAGTGGCAATACTCATATTCGATAAAATAGACTTTAAAACAAAGGCTGTAAAAAGAGATAAAGTAGGCCACTATATAATGATCAAAGGATCAATCCAAGAAGAAGATATAACATTTATAAATGTATATGCACCCAATATAGGAGCACCGCAATATGTAAGACAAATGCTAACAAGTATGAAAGGGGAAATTAACGATAACAAAATAATAGCGGGAGACTTTAATACCCCACTCACACCTATGGACAGATCAACTAAACAGAAAATTAACAAAGGAACGCAAACTTTAAATGATGCATTAGACCAGTTAGACCTAATTGATATCTATAGGACATTTCACCCCAAAACAATGACTTTCACCTTTTTCTCAAGTGCTCATGGAAGCTTCTCCAGGATAGATCACATCCTGGGCCATAAATCTAAACTTGATAAATTCAAAAAAATCGAAATCATTCCAAGCATCTTTTCTGACCATAATGCATTAAGATTAGATCTCAATTACAGGAGAAATACTATTAAAAATTCCAACATATGGAGGTTGAACAACACACTTCTGAATAACCAACAAATCACAGAAGAAATCAAAAAAGAAATCAAAATGTGCATAGAAACTAATGAAAATGAAAACACAACAACCCAAAACCTGTGGGACACTATAAAAGCAGTGCTAAGAGGAAAGTTCATAACACTACAGGCATACCTCAAGAAACAAGAAAAAAGTCAAATAAATAACCTAACTCTACAACTAAAGCAACTAGAAAAGGAAGAATTGGAGAACCCCAGAGTTAGTAGAAGGAAAGAAATCTTAAAAATTAGGGCAGAAATAAATGCAAAAGAAACAAAAGAGACCATAGTAAAAATCAACAAAGCCAAAAGCTGGTTCTTTGAAAGGATAAATAAAATTGACAAACCATTAGCCAGACTCATCAAGAAGCAAAGAGAGAAAAATCAAATCAATAAAATTAGAAATGAAAATGGAGAGATCACAACAGACAACACAGAAATACAAAGGATCATAAGAGACTACTATCAGCAATTATATATGCCAATAAAATGGACAACGTGGAAGAAATGGACAAATTCTTAGAAAAGTACAATTTTCCAAAACTGAACCAAGAAGAAATAGAAAATCTTAACAGACCCATCGCAAGCACGGAAATTGAAACTGTAATCAGAAATCTTCCAGCAAACAAAAGCCCAGGTTCAGACAGCTTCACAGCTGAATTCTACCAAAAATTTCAAGAAGCGCTAACACCTATCCTACTCAAACTCTTCCAGAAAATTGTAGAGGAAGGTAAACTTCCAAACTCATTCTATGAGGCCACCATCACCCTAATACCAAAGCCTGACACAGATGCTACAAAAAAGAAAACTACAGGCCAATATCACTGATGAACATAGATGCAAAAATCCTCAACAAAATTCTAGCAATCAGAATCCAACAACACATTAAAAAGATCATACACCATGACCAAGTGGGCTTTATCCCAGGGATGCAAGGATTCTTCAATATCTGCAAATCAATCAATATAATTCACCACATTAACAAATTGAAAAATAAAAGCCACATGATTATCTCAATAGATGCAGAGAAGGCCTTTGACAAAATTCAACATCCATTTATGATAAAAACCCTCCAGAAAGCGGGAATAGAAGGAACATACCTCAACATAATAAAAGCTATCTATGACAAACCCACAGCAAACATTATCCTCAATGGGGAAAAACTGAAAACATTTCCCCTAAAGTCAGGAACAAGACAAGGGTGTCCACTTTCACCGCTACTATTCAACATAGTTCTGGAAGTTTTGGCCACAGCAATCAGAGCAGAAAAAGAAATAAAAGGAATCCAAGTTGGAAAAGAAGAAGTAAAACTCTCACTGTTTGCAGATGACATGATCCTCTACATAGAAAACCCTAAAGACTCCACCAGAAAATCACTAGAGCTCATCAATGAATATAGTAAAGTTGCAGGATATAAAATCAACACACAGAAATCCCTTGCATTCCTATACACGAATAATGAGAAAGTAGAAAAAGAAATTAAGGAAACAATTCCATTCACCATTGCAACGAAAAGAATAAAATACTTAGGAATATATCTACCTAAAGAAACTAAAGACCTAGATATAGAAAATTATAAAACACTGATGAAAGAAATCAAAGAGGACACTAATAGATGGAGAAATATACCATGTTCATGGATCAGAAGAATCAATATAGTGAAAATGAGTATACTACCCAAAGCAATTTACAAATTCAATGCAATCCCTATCAAGCTACCAGCGATATTTTTCACAGAACTAGAACAAATAATTTCAAGATTTGTATGGAAATACAAAAAACCTTGAATAGCCAAAGCAATCTTGAGAAAGAAGAATGGAACTGGAGGAATCAACTTGCCTGACTTCAGGTTCTACTACAAAGCCACAGTCATCAAGACAGTATGGTACTGGCACAAAGACAGAAATATAGATCAATGGAACAAAATAGAAAGCCCAGAGATAAATCCACACACATATGGACACCTTATCTTTGACAAAGGAGGCAAGAATATACAATGGAGTAAAGACCATCTCTTTAACAAGTGGTGCTGGGAAAACTGGTCAACCACTTGTAAAAGAATGAAACTAGATCATTTTTCTAACACCGCACATGAAAATAAACTCAAAATGGATTAAAGATCTAAATGTAAGACCAGAAACTATAAAACTCCTAGAGGAGAACATAGGCAAAACACTCTCTGACATAAATCACAGCAGGATCCTCTATGATCCACCTCCCAGAATTCTGGAAATAAAAGCAAAAATAAACAAATGGGATCTAATTAAGATTAAAAGCTTCTGCACAACAAAGGAAACTATAAGCAAGGTGAAAAGACAGCCTTCTGAATGGGAGAAAATAATAGCAAATGAAACAATTGACAAACAACTAATCTAAAAAATATATAAGCAATTTATGCAACTCAATTCCAGAAAAATAAATGACCCAATCAAAAAATGGGCCAAAGAACTAAATAGACATTTCTCCAAAGAAGACATACGGATGGCTAACAAACACATGAAAAGATGCTCAACATCACTCATTATTAGAGAAATGCAAATCAAAACCACAATGAGGTACCACTTCACACCAGTCAGAAAGTCTGCGATCCAAAAATCTGCAAGCAATAAATGCTGGAGAGGGTGTGGAGAAAAGGGAACCCTCCTACACTGTTGGTGGGAATGCAAACTAGTACAACCACTATGGAAAACAGTGTGGAGATTCCTTAAAAAATTGCAGATAGAACTGCCATATGACCCAGCAATCCCACTGCTGGGCATACACACAGAGGAAACCAGAATTGAAAGAGACACGTGTACCCCAATGTTCATCGCAGCACTGTTTATAATAGCCAGGACATGGAAACAACCTAGATGTCCATCAGCAGATGAATGGATAAGAAAGCCGTGGTACATATACACAATGAAGTATTACTCAGCCATTAAAAAGAATACATTTGAATCAGTTCTGATGAGATGGATGAAACTGGAGCCGATTATACAGAGTGAAGTAAGCCAGAAAGAAAAACACCAATACAGTATACTAACACATATATATGGAATTTAGAAAGATGGCAATGACGACCCTGTATGCAAGACAGCGAAAAAGACACAGATGTGTATAGCGGACTTTTGGACTCAGAAGGAGAGGGAGAGGGTGGGATGATTTGGGAGAATGGCATTGAAACATGTATACTATCATGTAAGAATCGAATTGCCAGTCTATGTCCGACGCAGGATACAGCATGCTTGGGGCTGGTGCACGGGGATGACCCAGAGGGACGTTGTGGGGAGTGAGGTGGGTGGGGGGGTTCATGTTTGGGAACACATGTACACCCGTGGTGGATTCATGTCAATGTATGGCAAAACCAATACAGTATTGTAAAGTAAAATAAAGTAAAAATAAAAATTAAAAAAATTTTACATAAAGAATATTTGCACAAATCTTATTCTGTTTTACCTCTGACTTATGTTTTTAAGATCTGCTTATCTCTATAAATATCTCCGCGATCTCTATATGTCTTTGCATCACTCTGTAAAGCAACTCTTGGGCCATTTGAAGAAAGTTTAGCCACATGAAATGCATCTCATCACCCTTTTCTGGATCTGAAACTGCTGTCTCTAAAAGCACTATCTCATTGTGCTTTGTATCAGTTACTGCCCGAGAAGTCTTGAATAGCTTATGTATAAAATTAGTTTTAAATTTTATATTATTTTTAAACTCTGAGTCTTTGGGGCTGGGGTACACTGGTGACCCCTCTGGCTGTGACAGCTCTTTGCAGTCTGCGGGCTGGCAGTGTGCTGATCTTTTAGAGTCTCTTTCCCCAACCAATCCCCGCTTTTTGGTGAGGTTCCAGTGAATCTTGTTAGGTGTGCATCCTGCAGCTTAATTGGCTTAACTTGTCTTCTCCTTTGGTGTGGTCTCTTTTGGGGCTGATTGGGAGAAAGCAAAACCAATAGTGTAACTGTTTTGATGCTGAAATTGATAAATGTCTTTTTGAAATAAAGAACCAGTCCCTCCAACCCTCAAAAGCAGAAAATAATTCTTCAGATGAAAAACCAGCCCTTCAAGGTGGTGGCAGTGGGTACCAGGAGAAAAAATGGGTACCTACAGTCTGGATCAGTGGCATTGAAAAAGAGCGTTTCCTCAGCTTACTGTGTTTTATATGCACGTCTTGTCTCTTGTGATACTTGTTATCTTCTTTGCCTCTGGAGGTGGTACTCAAGTGGTACACATCTGGGATTTTGCTGCTTTTGCAACATGGCGCTTCGTCTTTTTGTCTGTATGTTATTTCTCCATATGAGAGTGAAGAAAAGCAATATATTACTGGCTGTCATTGTTTTTACATAGTGCAAAATAAAAAAAGAGGAAAAGTTATATTTGTCAGAGCTTCTGATCACTGCATAGTATTCTATTGATTGAATATATGCTCTACTTTATTTATTCCTTATTGATGGAGCTTTTGGTTGCCATGATTTTCATCCATAACTCTGTGGAGAACATCTCGTACAAGTCTCCATGGGCATCTGTGTGAACATTATTATAGGGCATGTGCTCAAGAATAGAATGCTGGGTCCTAGGATATGTGTATATTCAAGAGCATCTCCTGCTCTGAGACTGTCCACCAGAGTTAGTGCAGACCCACCAGCAATCTGTGACGGGTCCTATTTCTACTCACTTTCGTATTATCTGACTCTCTAATTCTTGACAATCTGATGAGATGAAATGGTTTCTTACTGCTGTTTGGATGTGCAGCCTCTGATTACCTTTGACCAAGATCACACTGTGCCTACTATACAGTTCCTCTTCTAGACATAAGGGAAGGCTGCACTTAACCGTTTCCATTGTAGTTAAGTTGTATTCACATGATTGAGTCCTGGCCAATTGAATATGGGTGGGAGTGCCATTAATATTAACAGGTATTATTTTCAGAGGGAGTCTTGGACTGGTTATTCTCACTCTACTCTTTCTCCTTTCCTCCTTACATGACCAGGAGGGGTGGGTTTGGGGCAAAAATCACAGTCATCGCTGCACAAATGTTGAGGGACTTGACAATATAACACCATGGGAGACCTTGTGTTATGAAGTTCCAGCCAAAACTTGATGCATGAAATATATGGGACAATGTCTTATTTATGAAGGTTTCTTCCAACTCAGGAAGTCTTCATGGAATGATTCAGAGCAAAACAAAAGCAATGCTCTTCTGCTTTCAGGAAAGGGCCATCCTATAACTGTCTGAACTTGTCACTGTGCGTCATCAGAGACGTGGTTTTTAGCCTTCCATAGAAGCCAACAAGGAGTCTGACTTGAACTTTAATAAAAATACTATATACTTATAAAATGTTCTATCTTAACTGTGTACTCTTTAGAGAGAGTATCATTATTCCATTACAAACCAAGATATTAAGAGTAGGAGGTGTGTGCTTACAGGTGGGAAATCATCCAGCTTGTTACTTGAGTGGATATGTAGACCAGAAGATTTCTGTATGTTTCACTATATTAAGAAATACAATGTTTCTTACTTCAGAGAGGAGAGCACGACAGTCTTTTCCTTAAAATAACATTTGATTTATGTTCACAGTCCATTTGATTTATGTTCTTGGATACTCTTCATCATTATTAGGCTCGTTTCTTGGCTTTCTGGGTTCATGATGGATCACATAGTCCGTGACTGCCTTGCTCTGTGCAGCTACCAATTATTGTTTTGTTCCTTTTGGAAGAGATTTCATTGTCTTCAGTCTAAAGCTGGCATCAACAGAGCTACTAGAATGACTTAATAAGACATTTTAAAAGATTTAAATATATACAAGGGCATAATTTTAGTTCCCCTCTCTCAACCCCACTCTGCCTCATTTGTGTTAAACTGAGAGTAAAAAATAATGGGTCAAACTCTTCAGCTTAAGGTTTTTTAACTCCTCAGATGTTTATGTATTAGATTAATTCAGTGGTTTAGATGATAGTCTCCAAATTTGGATATATTAATAACATGCCAGTGGGGTAAGCAAACAGTCCAGAGGGGTGGAGGAAGAAACTTTCCTGGTCTAAAACATGAAGAAATGACTAAGTACTGTTAGTGTTTAGTGCGCATACTGGCCTTGCCTCCATGCGCAGTCAGCCATGCTGCCGTGAGCAGGGTGTCCTATGGGAAGTGGGTATGCACTTTCATTATAAAGTCTGAACCAAACCAGTGCTCACAAAATGGTCAGAAGACTAAAAAAGATGCTTGGGAAGAAATTATAAGATGAATGCAATCAGCATGCAACATGCAAGGAGACTGGAAGACAGCAGAGCCCCCCTCACCCCATGCCTAGCACCCAGCCCCAGTTCTGCATCAGTCCTTTCAGGAAGGAAAATAAGGAAGACTAATCAGATCTGACAGGAAGGGGATGAAATTTAAAATTACCAAGAAGACTATCTTAAATGCAGGTTTATAGGCATTCACATTAATGATGATTCCTGCCATGAACATATATGTGGTCTTGAGATATTTGCTTATAGTATGAAGCCATCATGATTATCAAGATATCTTAATAGTTTATTTTCTTTATTATATATTAACTTCTATGTCATCTCTCTCTCTCTCACACACACACATGCATATACACACATATATGATACATAAATAAATATTTATACACAAAATATGTGCTCAAAAATTGTCTTACAATGCCTGTTCAAGAATGTTACAGAGTGGCTGTAGGACAACCACTCTGTAGCCAACCAGAGTGGCTTGTAGATAAACAAACCTTGGTGATGCTTCTCTTTGTACCCAGATTCACCTTCTCTCTCTAGCCTTTTTGTTTTCAGGACTCCCATCTATTGATGCAGAGCTTGTGTGACCCAGAGACTTCTTTTTGTCTCCTCTAGAACATGCTCCCAACTGTTCCAGACTAGAGCAGGTATAGGACTTAAAATTGCTTTTGTCTGTTTGTTTTCCTTGGTGCTCACTTTGTCCTCCAGCAAAAAGCAGTATCCTTTGGTAGACTGAGTAAAGCTGAAAGAAAGAACTGAGAGTAGGATAACCCAGAGGCTGGGAACCAAGAGGCTGGAGCCTACAAAGAGAGTACTAAGATGGTAGCTATCTAGGACCTGATTATTTTTTTCTAACACAAATTCTTTTTATTTTTACCATCTGGGTCCTCTGCTTTTCATTCCTCCTTGTTCATAATTGGCTCCCAAGGAGGAGCAATATCTTGCTCAACCTCAGACCCACGTAAGTCCTTGGTAGCCCACTTCTTGTTTGGACTCTGGCCAGCTGTCTTTCTCACCTGTTCATAGTCCACTTCCCTGGCCCAGCATAAGAGTTGTACTGTGTGGAACCTAGATGCTACTTGCGGACAAGGTGACACATGAACTATAGAAAAGAATACTCCACACCTTCATTCTATGACTTACAGGAAATAGGTCAGGTTTTCTCCAGGATTGCTGAGAATATCTGATAGACTTTTGTTGTCATGCTCACTTGTGACTCTGAACACTTGGCTTCCCAGAATAAATTTAGGTTGAGGTTTTCCTTCACTCCATAAGGTACTCTTGTGTCCCCTGGTGGCTCAGATGGTAAAGAATCTGCCTGCAATGCAGGAGACCCAGGTTGGATCCCTGGGTCAGGAAGATCCCCTGGAGAAGGGAATGGCTACCCATTCCAGTATTCTTGCCTGGAGAATTTCATGGACAGAGGAGTCTGGAGGGTTGCAGTCCATGGGGTCCCAAAGAGTCTGACAGGATTGAGCAGCTAACACTCTCACTTTTCAAAAGGTACTAAGTTTCCTTAATTATGAAAACCAGACCCTCTTATGTTTTTTTTTTTCCATATCACATGATCCAGTTTATAAGATCTTTGTGTGCACAGCAGGTTGTACAAAGAATTTGGACAAATGGAGTGTTTCATGTCTTAGCAAAATGGACCAATTTAAATATTAAATAACTGGTATTCTTCTTCTGCAAATCCTTTCAGCCATCCCACCACTGGGACTTTCCCATTGACTATGTAACCTCACAGAATACCTCCATCTCCTCTCTACCTTCCTCTTCTTTGATTCAAGCTCCAAAGGATACTGCCTTTTGCTGGAGGACAAAGTGAGCACTGAGGAAAATAGGAGAAATAACCAAATTTCTCCTATTTTTGATTGACACCAGTTTGACACTCATTAGCATTTAAACTCCACCTCCAACCTTAGCTCCTTTTAAATATTGAAACTGTGGAAGCTTTTAAGAACTGCTTGCAAGATCAGAAGTCTTTTATTTTCTGTCTTTTGGCTATACAACATGGCATGTGGGATTTTAGTTCCCTGACCAGGAGTCAAGGCTGTGTCCCCTGCAATAGAAGTACAGAATCCTAAGCACTGGATCACCAGGGAAGTCCTGGATCAGAAATCTTAAGTCAAAGAGCAAAGTCTTAAATCGAGTCTTCATCTTCAGACTGACATTTAGGTGTAAAGTTGGGTTAAGATTTCTCAAGTTTCAAAGACACATCCAAATTCTGCATTTGGAATTGTGTGGAATAAAGTACACTTACTGAGCCAAGGCCATTTCTAGGCAAGGGGGCTGAGTAAAGAGTGTCCATGAATCACTATTGCACTCCCCCAACTAGAAAAGCAACTCCAAGTTCATGATGGATGATAGCATCATCTTAAACATGAAGGTCTGACATAAGATCTTATTCAAAGGGCAGCATATCCTTAGGGGAAAAATGGAGGAGAGTTATGCAAACACACCCACACTGTCTATAGCGGGAAGTTTTGTTCATCCCCCAAGGCTGTATTTCATTGATCCTAAGATGTAAAGTTTTCACCTTTTTAACTGTGATGCATCTTGCAGTCACCATTAATCAGGTCACAATTGTGACGTAATTGCTCAGCCTATGCATTGTCATACTTTGTCACAGCCTTTCATGTGACTGTCATTTCCTAGAGTTATGTACACAGGTGATGCTAAAAAAGGAGGGGTGAATTTAATTGTTTTTTTCAAATGTCTTTAAAAAGATTATACCATGAATTGGCATGGAAGTTTTATCATACACATAGGAAGACAGAGAAACAGAAAAGTATAATATATAATAAAATCTCTACTTAAAATGAGTCTCAGAGTAGTTTTCAACAATATATAAATGTTGAGTGATAAGAAAAAAGTGTGTCACTTTAATTAATGGCATTTTTTCTCTTTAATGGAACATAAAATAATGATTTAACTTAAGTTTAGTGGAATATAGCAGTAACCCTGGATATGTCCTTTCACTCACCTTTTATGTGAAGGAAGTAGGCAACAAAAATCTATACCAATTTTTCACAGAAATTGTCTTGAAGTCCTCAAAAACTTCAAGGGAAAAAATAACCTCAACATCCTATTACTGTTTCTTTCAAATCAAAGCACTATATGTTGTTTATCCCAGAAAAATATCCTCTCTCATCAGGTAGCTTGAGGTCTCCTGTTCCCCTAGAACCCTCCTTATGGTGTGTCCAACAGTCTTGTGGATGTAAGCAATATAATAAGAAAAGCATGTTTCAGGGGAAATTAGAGTTGACAACTGACATGCCACCCACTTCCCGGTAAATGATAGTGGTTATTTGCTAAAGCCCTAGGGATTAAGTCCTTTTATATCAGCTTTAATAAACACAGCCAACAAATCACAAACAGACCTCAAACAAATTATTATGATGCCCTCGAGTGTTGCAAACATTGATTCATCCAAAGTTCAAGTTCATCAAAAGGTGAGGAAAAGCTTGGTGCTGGTGATACGTTAAAACATGCCCACCTCCAGACCACCATCCCTTTCCTTCTGGATTAAGATTGTGCCACTTTTAAGTGGGTGAGGATTAGACTATCCAACTTAGTGGGAGTGATTAGTGGTGTAATAAAAAGCTGGGTACCACTTGGTTGAAGGAATTAAAATGTTACTGCTGCTTTTTAGGATCAAGGCCAAGGCTGGACAGCTTTGTGGATTAGCATCCACTAGATGTTTCCCCCTTGGAGCTTATACTGTAGAGCAACACAACAACTCTTACCATATAGAGATTCCACTTGCGTATTCTCACTGCACTTTAGTGTTATTTCTGTTTCTACCCATAAGAGTGGGAAAAAGCACCAATTTTGAGATCATATCTGATCTTTAACCCTCGCTTTCCTACTTTTTCCTTCCATGAGTTGTTAATGAAATGGCTGAACACTTTTACTTTGCTGGTTCAAACATGCCTCTTTTTTCCCTAACAAGTTTTCCCATAAAGCTTATCTCTTTCTAGCCAGTCCCAGAGAGGGGTTCTGTGTATAACAGATCAACCCTGTCCTCTGAATTTCTTAGGCTTTTCTTGATAGTGCTTGCTTAGCAAGATTATATGTTGACATCTCTGCAGGGCTAAAATATGTCCTTTCTCCTTGGCTAAAGGTGGAAGCAAACTAGCGGCCATAACTCTATCACCAAATAAGTCAGAATCATTGATTCAGAAGCTTAGTTCTTTTCCTCCCTATATTTTCCTTCCTCCAGCCCTTTGTCCAAAGAAAGTTTGGCTGCTCTTAGCAATTGTGCATACTGTTTTGGGCTCTCCCCATCTTTTGTAAACACCTAAACTCCAGAATCACTGCAGATGGTGATTGCAGCCATGAAATTAAAAGACGCTTACTCCTTGGAAGGAAAGTTATGACCAACCTAGATAGCATATTCAAAAGCACAGACATTACTTTGCCAACAAACGTCTGTCTAGTCAAGGCTATGGTTTTTCCAGTGGTCATGTATGGATGTGAAAGTTGGACTGTGAAGAAAGCTGAGTGGGGAAGAATTGATGCTTTTGAACTGTGGTGTTGGAGAAGACTCTTGAGAGTCCCTTGGACTGCAAGGAGATCCAACCTGTCCATTCTGAAGGAGATCAACCCTGGGTGTTCTTTGGAAGAACTGATGCTAACGCTGAAACTCCAATACTTTGGCCACCTCATGCGAAGAGTTGACTCATTGGAAAAGACTCTGATGCTGAGAGGGATTAGGGGCAGGAGGAGAAGGGAACAACAGATGATGAGATGGCTGGATGGTATCACCAACTCGATGCACATGAGTTTGGGTGAACTCCAGGAGTTGGTGATGGACAGGGAGGCCTGGCATGCTGCAATTCATGGGGTCGAAAGAGTCGGACATGACTGAGCAACTGAACTGAACTGAACTGAAACTCCTAGAAGAAACTGAAGGACAGGGGGGTGCTTCACAGGTGGCACTAGTAGTAAAGAACCCGTCTGCCATTGCAGGTGACATAAGAGACACAGGTTCAATCCTTAGGTCTGGAAGATCCCCTGGAGGATGGCATGGCAACCATCTCCAGTGTTCTTGCCTGGAGAATTTCATGGACAGAGAAGCCCCAAGGGCTACAGCCCATAGTGTTGCAAAGAGTCAGACATGACTGAGCAACTGAACATGCTCACAAAAAGGAAGGAATGGATATGCCCAAGGACAGGAAGACAGGAAAGAGGAAGAGTCGATTTCCTAGCTTGGGAAAGATAGAAAGGCATGTAGATACTTCAACTAGTGTGGCCATTTAACGCTGGTTGCTCTCTGGGAAAGTGTCAGAGCCTCAGAAGGAAAGGCCAGGCACACCTAGGGAGTCTGGATCCCAGACATGGGCCAAGGAACAGCCTTGGCAAACATTCCTGAGCTTCACACATAAGTAAAGTCTCTCAGTTGTGTCCGACTCTTTGTGACCACATGGACTATAGCCTGCCAGCTTCCTCCATCCATGGGTTTTCTGGGCAAGAATACTGGAGTGGGTTGCCATTTCCTCCTCCAGGAGCTCTTCCTGACCCAGAGATCAATCCTCTTGCTAGAGGATTCAATATACCCATTGGGAAAGTGTTTATTTTAGAGCCCCCAGGACTAATTTCCTAATCTCTCCACGTAGAAAATTACATGACATATCCAAGGATTAGCCTGATTGATATTCCCTGAAGAAGAATTTTTTTCATTTACTTAGGTAGTGAAACTGTGCATGCATTGTTAAAGTGACAGATGAAAAATTATATACATATATAAAAGGGAAGTCCCCGTGGCTCAGTGGCGATGAGTCTGTCTGCAACACAGGAGACATGGGTTGGATACCTGGGTTGGGAAGATCCCATGGAGAAAGAAATGGCAACCCTCTCCAGTATTCTTGCCTAGGAAATCCCATGGACAGAGGAGTCTGGCAGTCTACAGTCCGTGGAGTTGCAAAAGAGCCAGACAGGACTTCAGCAACTAAACAGCAACAGGGAAAAACCTGACACCAATATAATACATATTGCAACTGCAATAAATTGAAAAAGGAGTGCCAAGTTCCTGAAAGTCACTGGCTGTGAAAGAGAGTTAGCATAGAAAGAGGGATTAAGAGATTGAAAGCAAGAATCTTTACATGTACAGACTGTAGGTGGAAAACGGGCACCACTTGATTAAATGCAGTGAGGGCAGAAACCAATCTGTCACAACAAATTCACAATGAGTAACTGCTATTATTGAAGCGGGTACAATATTATGAACAACTTGTCAGAGGATGACCTGTCCTTGCCTTCTTGTATTTATTCAGAGAGAGTACATAGAGGGTGATCCAGCACACAGTTTGTTTCTTTTTCATTTATATCTTTTTAATATTCCATCTTATAAACTCATTTTGATACCCCAAATACTCATGGAAAAAGCAAGAGAGTTCCAGAAAAACATCTATTTCTGCTTTATTGACTATGCCAAAGCCTTGGACTGTGTGGATCACAATAAACTGTGGAAAATTCTGAAAGAGATGGGAATACCAGACCACCTAACCTGCCTCTTGAGAAATCTGTATGCAGGTCAGGAAGCAACAGTTAGAACTGGACATGGAACAGACTGGTTCCAAATAGGAAAAGGAGTACATCAAGGCTGTATATTGTCACCCTGCTTATTTAACTTCTATGCAGAGTACATCATGAGAAACGCTGGGCTGGAAGAAGCACAAGCTGCAATCAAGACTGTCAGGAGAAATATCAGTAACCTCAGATATGCAGATGACACCACCCTTATGGCAGAAAGTGAAGAGGAACTAAAAAGCCTCTTGATGAAAGTGAAAGAGGAGAGTGAAAAAGTTGGCTTAAAGCTCAACATTCAGAAAACGAAGATCATGGCATCCCGTCCCATCACTTCATGGGAAATAGATGAGGAAACAGTGGAAACAGTGTCAGACTTTATTTTTGGGGGGCTCCAAAATCACTGCAGATGGTGATTGCAGCCATGAAATTAAAAGATGCTTACTCCTTGGAAGGAAAGTGATGACCAACCTAGATAGTATATTGAAAAGCAGAGACATTACTTTGCCGACTAAGGTCCATCTAGTCAAGGCTATGGTTTTTCCTGTGGTCATGTATGGATGTGAGAGTTGGACTGTGAAGAAGGCTGAGCACTGAAGAATTGATGCTTTTGAACTGTGGTGTTGGATAAGACTCTTGAGAGTCCCTTGGACTGCAAGGAGATCCAACCAGTCCATTCTGAAGGAGATCAACCCTGGGATTTCTTTGGAAGGACTGATGCTAAAGCTGAAGCTCCAGTACTTTGGCCACCTCATGTGAAGAGTTGACTCATTGGAAAAGACTCTGATGCTGGGAGGGATTGGGGGCAGGAGGAGAAGGGGACGACAGAGGATGAGGTGGCTGGATGGCATCACCAACTCGATGGACGTGAGTCTGAGTGAACTCTGGGAGTTGGTGATGGACAGGGAGGCCTGGCATGCTGCGATTCATGGAGTCTCAAAGAGTTGGATACGACTGAGCGACTGAACTGAACTGAACTGAATGATAAACAGGTCCTATCTATTATTTAATTAATACAGTGGACAGCTGCTTTTCTATTTTTCTAAGTGTCTGGTATTGGTCATATTAAAAGTTGATTCCAGTCTTATCCATATCAGAGTTTGAAACAACCAAGGTAAGTGCTAAAAGCTTTTTGCATATATAAAAATTGATTGCTTTAAAAATTAAGTAATATCTAAATTTTACACTTTAAATACTGAATTTATAAATATTTTAAATATCATAAATACTGAAATTATAAATAAAAATATTGAAATTATACACTTAAATTTGAAGATGCACAACTTCTGCAGAGAAAAATAATATACTTAGAGAACTTGTATGTTACCCTGCTCTGCAACCTCCTTATTTTGAAGTTTGAATCTTGGCTCAGGTATTTATTACTTATGTAACATTTGGCTGATTTCTTTCTTTCTTTCTATTTTGATGTGGACCAGTTTTAAAGTCTTCATTGAATTTGTTACAATATTCCTTCTGTTTTACATTTTGGTTTTTTGGCCAGGAGGCATGTGGGATCTCAGATCCCCAACCAGGGATTGAATCTGTATTCCCTGCATTGGAAGGTAAAGTCTTAACTACTGGACCACCAGGGAAGTCCCTTGGTTGGTTTCTTAATCTCTCTACACCTCAGTTTCCCCATTTGTGAAATGAGAATGAAAATAATATTTATGCCATTAAATTGTTCTAAAATTTACTGGAGTTAATATTGGTAAAGCACCCAGAACAGCTTACAGTCGAATGAGTGCTATACAGCTCACCTTAAATTAAATACATACATGCCACATATATTTGTTACTACTAGGTTTAAACCACTTCTTTGTACATCATAAGGATGTCAAAATGGTCCTTGTCTTCAAGGAGGCTTGAGAGAAAAGAAGACAAGACATAGAAGAAGCTGAAACTATATACAAGTCTGAAATCGCTATTTTAAAGGAGCTTAGAAAGTAACACAGCACAGACACAAAAAGACCATCAAAGGGTAAGTGTACCCATGTCTTCTGCACCTCCTGCATCGGCAGGCAGATTCTTTACCACTTCTGGGGATCCAGTGTAAGAGGACTTCTAGGTTAGCCTGGAATGAAGGAAAATAGCTAGCTATTCTTCATTGCCTTAGAAGTTGGAAATAAAATTAAACCAAGTTAACTGATGTTATTTCAGGAGGATTTTCAGCTGATGAAGACGAGTTTCCTGGCAGAGATAATCATCCCATAGAAGAATGTGTGACATTCATGGGAAGGTCTTAGTATGAAGAGGCTGCCTCTCAAAGTCCTGCTCAATCAGCAATGTGTGCATGCTCAGTCGCTAAGTCACGTCCAACTCTGCAGTCCCATGGAGTGTAGCCCACTAGGATGGGTCGCCATTTCCTACTCCCGGAGAATTCCCGACCTAGGGATTGAACCCTTGTCTTCTGCACCTCCTGCACTGGCAGGCAGATTCCTTACCACCTTACCACTGAGCCACCTGGGAAGCCCGTCTTCAGTGAAACAATGGAAATGCATAGTACACCCATTTTCATATAATACCTGTGAACTAATTATTATCAGTTCATTGAGGAGTCTCAGATAATCCATTACAAAAACTGAAGCAAAGTGTAAGTTCTGGTATTTTCAACTTCAGGTGTACTTTCTTAACTGTCAGATAGTATTTCGATATCCTTTTTATACAATTATTTTTACCGTGAATATTTAAGTAATGTATACTTGGGAAACATCACCTTCTCATTTTCTCTCTGGATAGACTGAATTAATCATGATAAGAGAAGAATTCCAGTTTAGATCAGATTAGATCAAATTTGATCAGTTTAGATCAAATGTCCTTGCCATTTCTCACAGAGGGAAAGAGATTGACTTTTTGCCTCTCTATAACCCACTTTTACTTTTTAAAATCAACAGTAAAAAGTGGATAGAATAAAATTTTTAGGCTATTTGATTTCATGCAGAGAAGCAGGGAGGAAATGAGCCTTAGAAGCAGCAAGAAGAGAACTTGAATGCAAACACAGCAGGAAAACACCTCCGCTATAAATGCTTTTCACCCCAGGAGTAAAGATAACAAAAAAGAAATAAGTAAACCAAAGCCTAACAAACAAATTACAATAGGAAAAGTTTAAAAAGAAAACAAAAAATGGCACATACATATGCTACCATGTGTAAAATAGACAGCTAGTGGGAAGCTGCTGTATAGCGCAGGGAGCTCAGCTCAGGGCTCTGTGATGACCTAGAGGAGTGGGGTGGGGTAGGGGGAGCAAGAGGAAGGTCCCAAAGGGACGGGATATATGTATACATATAATTGAGGTTATAATAACTTTGGAGCTGGGCTTCCTATGTGGTGCTAGAGGTAAAGAATCCATCTGCCAATGCAGGAGAGGCAAGAGATGACGTGGGTTTGATCTCTGGGTTGGGAAGATACCCTGGAGTAGGAAATGCCAACCCACTCCAGTATTCTTGCCTGGAAATTCCATGGACAAAAGAGGCTGGTGGGCTACAGTGCACAGGGTCGCAAAGAGTTGGACAAGACTGAGCAGGCAGCACGCATTGCTTATTAACTTCATTGTATAGCAGGAACTAACAGAACATTTTAAAGCAATCATACTCCAATTTAAAAAATAACATAAAATAGATTACCAACAAGGACGTTCTATAGAGCACAGGGAACTATACTCAAATATTTTGAAACAACTTAATTGGGAGAAGAATTTGAAAATGAATGGATAAGTGTATGCGTGCATGCATGCTCAGTGCTTCAGTCATGTCTGACTCTTCGTGACCCTATGGACTGTAGCCCACAAGACTCTCTGACCATGGAATTCTCTGGGCAAGAATACTGGAGTGGGTTGCCATGCCTTTCTCCAAGTGGTCTTCTGTATCCAGGGATCGAACCTGGGTCTCCCGAATTGCCAGCAGATTCTTTACCACTGTGCCACCAGGGAAGCCCAGATACATGTGTCAGTTCAGTTCAGTTCAGTCGCTCAGTTGTGTCCGACTCTTTGCGACCCCATGAACGGCAGCACACCAGACCTCCCTGTCTATCACCAGCTCCCGGAGTTCACCCAAACTCATGTCCATTGAGTTAGTGACGCCATCCAACCATCTCATCCTCTGTCATCCCCTTCTCCTCCTGTCCTCAATCTTTCCCAGTATCAGGGTCTTTTCAAATGAGTCAGCTCTTCACATCAGGTGGCCAAAGTATTGGAGTTTCAGCTTCAACATCAGTCCTTCCAATCAGTCCTGAACACCCAGGACTGATCTCCTTTAGGATGGACTGGTTGAATCTCCTTGCAGTCCAAGGGACTCTCAAGAGTCTTCTCCAACACCACAGTTCAAAAGCATCAATTCTTCCCCACTCAGCTTTCTTTATAGTTCAACTCTCACATCCAAACACGACCACTGGAAAAACCATAGCCTTGACTAGATGGACCTTTGTTGGCAAAGTAATGTCTCTGCTTTTTAATACATTGTCTAGGTTGGTCATAACTTTCCTTCCAAGGAGTAAGCATTTTTTAATTTGATGGCTGCAATCACCATCTTCAGTGATTTTGGAGCCCAAAAACATAAAGTCTGACACTGTTCCCTCTGTTTCCCCATCTTTTTGCCATGAACTGATGGGACTGGATGCCATGATCTTAGTTTTCTGAATGTTGAGCTTTAAGCCAACTTTTTCACCCTCTTCTTTCACTTTCATCAAGAGGCTCTTTAGTTCTTCACTTTCTGCCGTAAGAGTGGTGTCATCTGCTTATCTGAGGTTATTGATATTTCTCCCGGCAATCTTGATTCCAGCTTGTGCTTCTTCCAGCCCAGCATTTCTCATGATGTACTCTGCATATAAATTAAATAAGCAAGGTGACAGTATACAGCCTTGACGTACTCCTTGTCCTATTTGGAACCAGTCTGTTGTTCCATGTCCAGTTCTAACTGTTGCTTCCTGGACTGCATACAGGTTTTTCAAGAGGCAGGTTAGGTGGTCTGGTATTCCCATCTCTTTCAGAATTTTCCACATACTCAAAGTCTTTGGCATAGTCAATAAAGCAGAAATAGATATTTTTCTGGAACTCTCTTGCTTTTCCATGATCCAGCGGATGTTGGCAATTTGATCTCTGGTTCCTCTGCCTTTTCTAAAACCAGCTTGAACATCAGGAAGCTCATGGTTCACATATTGCTGAAGCCTGGCTTGGAGAATTTTGAGCATTACTTTAGTAGCGTGTGAGATGAGTGCAATTGTGCAGTAGTTTGAGCATTCTTTGGCATTGCTTTTCTTAGGGATGGGGATGAAAATTGACATTTTCCAGTCCTGTGGCCACTGCTGAGTTTTCCAAATTTGCTGACATATTGAGTGCAGCACTTTCACAGTGTCATCTTTCAGGATTTGAAATAGCTCAACTGGAATTCCATCACCTCCACCAGCTTTGATTGTAGTGATGCTTCCTAAGGCCCACTTGATTTCACATTCCAGGATGTCTGGCTCTAGGTGAGTGATCACACTATCATGATTATCTGGGTCATGAAGATCTTTTTTGTACAGTTCTTCTGTGTATTCTTGCCACCTCTTCTTAATATCTTCTGCTTCTGTTAGGTCCATACCATTTCTGTCCTTTATTGAGCCCATCTTTGCATGAAATGTTCCCTTGGTATCTCCAATTTTCTTGAAGAGATTTCTAGTCTTTCAAGACAGGAATCAAGACCATCCCCAAGAGAAAGAAATGCAAAAAGGCAAAGCCTCCTCAGATAGCCATTTTGCCTTTTTGCATTTCTTTCTCTTGAGAATGGTCTTCATCCCTGTCTCCTGTACAATGTCATGAATCTCTGTCCATAACCAACTGTACTGCAATATAAAATAAAAAGTTAAAAAGAAGATATATATTTATTCTGCTTAAAAAATTATAAAATGAAATAGAAAGTTTTAAAAGGACAAAAATGTTTGTGAGATGTGTTTTTGATGAAAATGAAAATTGCCAAAATAGCTCTTTTCTGAAGCATCAATAATCATTCAGAGCTGACAGCAGGGGAGGGTAAACTTGCAGGAATGTCTGGATCCTTTTTAGCTCAGGACTCCTTTCTCTAAGGCAAAAATGCCAGGACTATTTTCATAAAGAATCTGAACACTGTGGATTTGTTTTCCCAGAAAGCCTGTTCCCCATTCCAGCAGCTGAGGAGTTCAACTTTCACCTGACTTACAGCAAATTACTCTGCTTGTGCACACTGGAATTTTATGACCGGGGCCACCTAGAACTAGATACGTCCTTACGGGTGCCTCTCCACTGCCTTCATATCACCAGAGCTGAGTTCAGCCAGCACTGGGTGGGGGACATTGCAGGGGAATCTGTGGGCAGCCCAGACTCTGCTCAGCCTTACCCACCCAACTATGTCCCTCAATGTCAAACATACCTGTAAATTCACATCCGGAAATCTGTTTGAAATCCAGAACAGTACAGCCTGGAAAATTTTCAGAGTTATTACTCTATTTTTAAAAACTGAAATTCCTTGGCTGTTGTGAAGGTAGGATTTGAGGGAGGGTGTTAGTGTGAACTGGCATGCTGAATTACTGGAAGTGAAGTTTGGGAGTTGAAATTTGGTGCTTGGGCCGTCTATCGCTGGGAGCCAGTTTCCTGGATCTCATTTTTGTAATGCCCAATCCACATACCCACCTTTTTAGAGCCTAACATGGACTGAATGCTTACGGCCCTTTCAAGTGCATACTGTTGTTGCTTAGTCACTCTGTCGTGTCCAGCTTGTTTGCGACCTCATGGTCTGTAGCCTACCAGGCTCCTCTGTCCAAGGAATTCTCCAGGCAAAAATAATAGAGCAGGTGGCCACTTCCTTCTCCAGGAGATCTTCCCCACCCAGGGATCGAACCCACATCTACTGCTTGGCAGGCGGATTCTTTACCGCTGAGCCACGGGGGAAGGCCTCCAAGTGCGTACACAGGAGCTTTAACCGTAATGTGATTAGATCTGGAGACAGGGATTTTAGGAAGTAATTGAAGTTAAACAAAGTCATAAATTGGTGTCCTAATCTGATAGGATTCTAGCCTTATAGAAAGAGAACATGAAGACACTTTGAGGACACAGAGAGGAGGGGGTTGCCTGTAAGACAGAGAGTGCTCAACAGCACTCTACCAAGCTGACATTCTAATCTTAGACTTCCAGCCTCCAGAACTGTGGGAAAACACATTCCTGTGGTTTAAACTATGAAGCCTGTGGTATTTTGTTATGGTAACCTGGTCTGATTAGTACGTGATCAATAGTCAACAATTATTATTGTCATTTATTATCTGAAAATGTCACAAAAGCTTTATTTCCTCCTCCAAAAAGAAATAGAAACCATAAATTAATTTTTTTCTTTAATTTTAATAGAATCCTGTTTTGTCTAACAATAAAATTAAATTTTTTAATTTTAAGAGAACTCTGTTTTGGCAAATGGCAAAGGCCTAGAAAAAGGAAAAAAGACCTGGGACTTCCCTGGCTGTCCAGCGGTTAACAGTCCATGCTTCCAATGTAGAGAGGGCTGGTTTGGGGAACTAAGATCCCGTATGCCACGCAGTGAAGCCAAAAGATTAACAACAACAGAAAAGCTTGATGTGTGTTAAAGACACTATGTCTACTGGTTTTCTGACTTATTCATTCAATAAGCATTTAATGAGCCTTGCTAGACACTTCAGGAGTTGGAAAGGATTATGGTTACCTCATAGCCTCTGACTTTTACCCATGAAGCTTCTGAAGTTATACAGAGCAATGGAAATTTAAATGCCAATAGGAAAGGTACTGACAGGGATGGATGAAGAAACCCAGAGGAGGGGGAGTCGAGAGGACTAGAGTTCTGGGGACTGCCTCTTGAGGGAGAGGGGATAAGCAGAATCTGCAAGCGTTAAGAGTGAGCAGATAGAGTAGCAGGAGAGACAGAGGGAGCCACAGTGTGGAGGTGGGGAGCACCAGCCTACTTGGGTCTGGGGTGAGATGCTTAGCACAGGCATGGTGTCCTTGAGATGTTTCCTGAACAAGACTCTGGTTCTTGGTTTAACAAGTACTGGAGAAGATGAGGACTTGAGAGAGAAGAAGAGGGCTGTTGATCAGCAGCTGTGGAGGCACATTCTGCCCTTCTGCATGTGGGATAAATAATTGACACTCAGATGAACCTGGGAGAAACGGGAAGCAGGCGGCCAGGTGAGCATGAAGGAAAATGGGGTGCAGTGGGTTCTAGGAGAGACTTCAGGTAAAATGCACTGGGCCTGATGTTCAATTCAATGTCTGAAGTGAAGGAGAAGGGACCAAAGATAACAAATTGACTTCCATTTGCAATCCTGGGAAAGGTGGTTCTGATGAAAAACAATGGTGAAAAGAAAAAAAAAAAAGGCTTTGGGGGGGAAGTTGATGAATTCGATTTTGGTCTCAAAGGACCTGAGTTTCTGAAAGAACAAGAAATTCTTTGAGATAATAAATTATTGATGTATTGATTTCCAAAGGCAATTCCTGACATTCTTTTTGGTCTTTTTTTTGGTCTTGACTTTTTTCCTCTTATATTTTCCTTGATTTTTTCATTACCATATTTTCATGATTTATAAATCTCCAAACACAAGTGAACCTATTTTTCTTTCTTTCTTAACACATTCAGTTCAGTTCAGTATTCTCAGTCATGCCCAAATCTTTGCGATCCTGTGGACTGCAGCATACCAGGCCTCCCTGTCCATCACCAACTCCAGGAGTTTACTCAAACTCATGTCCATCGAGTCAGTGGTGCCATTCAACCATCTCATCCTTTGTCATCCACTTCTCCTCCTGCCTTCAATCTTTCCCAGCATCAGGATCTTTTCCACTGAGTCAGTACTTTGCATCAGGTGGCCAAAGTATTGGAGCTTCAATTTCAGCACCAGTCCTTCCAATGACTATTCAGCATTGATCTCCTTTAGGATTAACTGGTTTCATCTCCTTGCAGTCCAAGGAACTCTCAAGAGTCTTCTCTAACACCACAGTTCAAAAGCATCAATTCTTTGGCACTCAGCTTTCTTTATAGTCCAACTCTCACATCCATGCATGACTACTGGAAAAACCATAGTTTTGACTAGACAGATCTTTGTCGGCAAAGTAATGTCTCTGCTTTTTAATATGCTGTCTAGGTTGGTCATAACTTTTCTTCCAAGGAGCAAGCATCTTAATTTCATGGCTGCAGTCACTACTTGCAGTAATTTTGCTGCTACTGCTAAGTTGCTTCAGTAGTGTCTGACTCTGTGCGACCCCATAGACGGCAGCCCACCAGGCTCCGCTGTCCCTGGGATTCTCCAAGCAAGAATACTGGAGTGGGTTGCCATTTACTTCTCCAATGCATGAAAATGAAAAGTGAAAGTGAAGTCACTGAGTCGTGTCCAACTCTCAGCGACCCCATGGGCTACAGCCTACCAGGCTCCTCCGTCCATGGAATTTTCCAGGCAAGAGTACTGGAGTGGGGTGCCATTGCAGTAATTTTAGAGCCCCCCCAAATAAAGTCTGTCACTGTTTCCCCATCTATTTTCCATGAAGTGATGGGACCAGATCCCATGATCTTAGTTTTCTGAATGTTGAGTTTTAAGCCAAATTTTTCACTCTCCTCTTTCACTTTCATCAAGAGGCTCTTTGCTTTCTGCCATAAGGGTGGTGTCATCTGCATATCTGATGTTATTGATATTTCTCCCAGCAATCTTGATTCCAGCTTGTGCTTCATCCAGTCCAGCATTTCTCTTGATGCACTCTGCATATAAGTTAAATAAGCAGGGTGACAATATGCAGCTTTAACACATTCTTCTTCCCATATTTAAGTTATTAGCAGCAAAAGCCATTGTGGCTTTCTAAGACACAAAACCACTTCACAGGAAAAATTGTGACTTCATTGTTAAACAAATACTGAAAATTTTTTCTGTAGTCAGTATTCTCAAAAAGTTCCTTTTTATACATAGAGTTGGAGTTGTTTTTTAAACTTGCAAACATTGTGTATGTCAAGAATGCTATTCTCCAATCAACTTTTGAAAATGATCAAGGTTAACTTTTCTTCTTTGTTTTTGAAAAGGAGAACATAAAACTATCTTTATTTGAAGATGACATAATGGTCCATATAGACAATGCTTAGGAAGTCTATAAACCTTCTAGAATGAAGTGAAGTTATCAAAGCCACAGGACAACAGGTTAGTACACACCTTATCTCCCTCCTGAGAAATCTGCATGCAGGTCAAGAAGCAACAGTTAGAACCAGACATGGAACAATGAACTGGTTCGAAATTGGGGAAGGAATATGTCAAGGCTATATATTGTCACCCTGCTTATTTAACTTATATGCAGAGTACATCATGTGAAATGCTGGACTGGATGAAGCACAAGCTGGAATCAAGATTGCCAGGAAAAATATCAATAAACTCAGATATGCAGATGACACCACTCTTATGGCAGAAAGTGAAGAGGAACAGAAGAGCCTCTTGATGAAAGTGAAAGAGGAGAGTGAAAAAGCTGGCTTAAAACTCAACACTCAGAAAATGAAGATTATGGCATTTGGTCCCATCACTTCATGGCAAATAGGTGGGGAAACAATGGAAACAGTGAGAGACTTTATGTTTGGGGGCTCCAAAATCACTACAGATGGTGACTGCAGGCATAAAATTAAAAGACACTTGCTCCTTGGAAGAAAAGCTATGACCAACCTAGACAGCATATTAAAAAGCAGAGACATTAATTTGCCGACAAAGTTCTGCTTAGTCAAAACTATGGTTTTTCCAGTAGTCATGTATGGATGTGAGAGTTGGACCATAAAGAAAGCTGAGTGCCAAAGAATTGATGCTTTTGAACTGTGGTGTTGGAGAAGACTCTTGAGAGTTCCTTGGACTGCAAGGAGATGAAACCAGCTAATCCTAAAGGAGATCAATGCTGAATAGTCATTGGAAGGACTGGTGCTGAAATTGAAGCTCCAATACTTTGGCCACCTGATGCAAAGTACTGACTCAGTGGAAAAGATCCTGATGCTGGGAAAGATTGAAGGCAGGAGGAGAAGTGGATGACAAAGGATGAGATGGTTGAATGGTACCACTGACTTGATGGACATGAGTTTGAGCAAAATCTGGGAGTTGGTGATGGACAGGGAAGTCTGGTGTGCTGTAGTCCAAGGGATTGTAAAGAGTTGCTCAGTTGTACTGAGCAACCTAACTGAGCTGATATGCAATCATTTGTATTTCTTTTTATTAGCAATAAATAGTGGAAAATTGAAATTTAAAAATACCAATTATGACAGCATCAAAAATATTAAGTACTTAGAGTTGTATTTAACAAAATTTGCCCAAGACCTGCACTCTACTGGTAGGTGAAGAGATTCACTGTTGTTAAGCTATCACTTCTCCCAAAATTGGTCTACAGGTTCAACATACTTCTGATAGAAATCTTCAGCAGGAATTCTTGTAGAAACTGATGAACTATTTCTAAAATTTACATTGAAAGCAAAAAACATAGGATATCCCAAATAATTCTGAAAAAGAGATAATGACTTAAACTACATGGTTTTATTTTTAAATAGAAAAATTCTGAATAACTAGCATTAACAGAATGAGTCACAACAGTAGTCCTAATAAATATTTCCATTTACCTAATAAATATTTATTACTGCTGATTTTTAATGTTATCTTTTCTTATATGTATTATTGTTTCTGTATTAAAAACATTGTTATCCTATTGCCATGTTAGGTTCAGTACTGTTAACAGTTAGAGAGACATTCAGACCATGGTCAGAAATACTGAATCATTTTAGAAATTACATATACCTATTATAATTACATACAGTCAAAAGGTTAAGATAGGACAGCAATTAAATGCATGGATTTATAATTTGGCATTAGAAGAAAGTGGGGAATTGAGAATCAAATTCATTCATTAAGAAAGAATAATTTGGGGTTTCCCTGGTGGCTCAGACAGTAAAGAATCCTCCAACAATGCAGGAAACCTGGGTTTGATCCCTAGGTCTGGAAGATTCCCCTGGAGAAGGTAATGGCTACCCACTCCAGTATTCTTGCCTGGAGAATCCCATGGACAGAGGAGCCTGTTGGGCTATAGTCCATGGGGTCACAAAGAGTCAGACACAACTGAACAATTAACACTTTCATTTTCAAACATGGAACAATATCCCCATATTCTTCCTGCTGGAAGAAAAGTAAGACTGTTTAGTTTTCCAAACTATGCTTTAAAAATAGCTGCCACAGTTTTGCCTAAGGAGAGAAAGAACAGTTCCCTCACACGGTCATTCTAATTTTTCATTGCAGGTCAGTTTTGTTCTTTCTGCATGTGTCGTTTTGTTGATGATCCTTCCTCTTTGTCAGTTTCTGTGGCTTTCTCCACCCCCATTCATATATTTTATTCCTCTTCCCCAGGTGCATGTAACAGTGCCCCTTCTTGAAGCCACCCAATCCCACTGATTCATCAAGAGCTCAATGGGCTCCACAGTGTCCCTTCTCTTCAAAGTGTGAGTCAACCTCTCAAACTCCGGATTACTGTCTAATTTGATCTGGTCGGTCCCGAAGATATTAGGTAATATTAGACCCATCTCCGGCCCCATGGAATTACATTTAATATCTTTCTCCTGTTTTCTGCCATGCCAGAAATCAATGTATAATAAAGATGAATAAATCATTTTTCCAACTGTAATAAGATCATTGTATTTTAATTATTGTGCCAGAAGAATATTTCCTCAGAGCAGATGTTGAACCCAGGTCATCTGGGAGAACACCAGGCAAACTCACCAATATAGGATGACTGAAAAGCGGTCTGTGAGAAAAGATCCTCTTACAGGATTTTAAG